>NC_091821.1:236433492-236733492 GCF_038994185.2 Dermacentor albipictus | reverse complement strand
AGCGACTGGTTTTCTCGCAGCTATTCAAGCATGTCGCCCTTCCTTTCATTCGTCGTTTTTTTTCTTGCTTGGTGGTTTTTTTTTTTCCCCAGCAGCCGTAGTCCTTCGTTGTGAATCTTCAAAGAAAGCCATCCTTCTCGAACGTGAAGAGATTAATCTATTCTCTCCCACGATCACTCAAAATTTTTTTGCGAATACCCGGACATCCGCTCCGCCGCCGAAAATAATGCGGCTTTATACTGCCCCACTATTTGCGCTTTAAAGCATGCCAGTCTTTTTTTTT
This sequence comes from Dermacentor albipictus, assembly GCF_038994185.2. Taxonomy (NCBI): domain Eukaryota; kingdom Metazoa; phylum Arthropoda; class Arachnida; order Ixodida; family Ixodidae; genus Dermacentor; species Dermacentor albipictus. Next base: position 236,733,209 of record NC_091821.1, on the reverse strand, counting down.
TTTTTTTTGCCGTGCACTCGCGGCATGCAACAGCAACAGTGCATACTACGCTGCGTGCTCAGTGAAAGGTGATCTTTTTCTCCTTTTTTTTTCCTTTTATTTTTGCTTTTGCGGCTTGCGAATTTTGCCGAAGCAAATTATCGACGAATGCCGGGAGAAATTTCACCACGCAACTTCTGTGCAGCTGCATATATATAGGCAACGTGCATAGAGTGTGCTGTAACAGTGCGCTGTGGATTATCGCGCGTTCGATTACTGGCCACGGTGGCCGCATTGCGATGACGCGAAATGCGAGGACGCTTGAGTGCCAAGAGTTCGGAGCAGGCAGACTAAACAAAAGAAAGAACAAAAAAATGAAGGCTTCAGCTGCTTAAAGCAGAGTCCACCGCTAGCCCATCTCTCATATTCAGAGTACTACTTTATTAGTACTAAAATTTCACCAATAAGTCGATTTCGTAACGGAGAAATAATAATAATAATAATAATAATAATAGGCAGTAGAGTTTAAAGATAATTTTTACTGGTAGTTTACCCTCCCATGCGCATTTGAATAAATGAAACGGGAGGTAAATCTGAAACGAGAAGTGAGAACATTGGGGGGGGGGGGGGGGGGAGACAGGGATGTCAACCGGAAAAGCGTCTGGTCGGCTATCCTACGCTGGGAGAAGGGAAAATGTGAAAACAGATGCTTTAGCGGAAAAAAAAAAGTATCTAGACTTTAACGTGCCACTGTACTCCGTTTCTTTTTTTAAAGCAGGAAATTTTTACGCTTTCTGTGCTCCAGGGCGCGAAGGTGACGTTTCCGCCAGCCCGAATTGCGCCAGAGCTCCGAGAAAGCGAAGACTGCCGCGTGTAAATCGCGCTGACGCGAAAGGAAATCCACGGAGACGCCCAAAAGGCACCCACGGCCGACAAGGTTTCTCGGTGAGGATAGCAATAGGGGCTTGTTGGTACGGCATATCTTATTTTGTTATAGCGCAAGCTTGACACGGACAACAGAAGGCACATCTGACACACAGTAGCGTGAGATGTAGTGTGACACACAGTGTGTGTCACATGTGCCTTCTGTTGTCCGTGTCAAGCTTGCGCTATAACAAAATAAGGTTTCTCGGAACGTGCAGAAAGGGACGGAGAAGCGCTTAGGTAGTCGTCCACACGGGACATGCGCGTTTACATATTCCTTAAGCTTTTTGTTTTTCTGACTGCTGTTGATTCTCTCTGCTGCGTTCTGAATTGACCGGAAACATTGTTTTCACTAAGAACAAAGAGTAGCGTAACACACATAATGCACTCTCCTGTTATGTCTGAGCAATACTGTCTAACTACTCATTATGTCACAATTCTCACTTCAGCCATGAGTGCGGATGTAAGAGAACGATGGCTTTCTTATTTTTATTTTTTTCTGTTTTAAACGACATCTGGGTCGGTATTAACAAAATAAAAATATATTGTGCTAGAATTGCTGGTAAGAACAAATTCCAGCCAATCCTGATGCTTGACGTGTTATTAGCGAAGGCGGTCGGCCAATGACAAAGAGCACTTACGAGCGAAAAGCATTGTGCGTTCGGCCCCGGTTTTAATGCAGAGCATTCTCGTCGAGTTCAATCGTTTTCTGTAACGTGTATCTAACCGGTATCCGCCCGTTTTCGTGGGCTGATCCTGGAGTTAGTGCAGTCGAAAAATTTGGGCAGATATGGGCCGCCAAGTACGTACCGTGCTTCAGTGAACTTCTTTAATAACAACTCGGGCATGTGCCGCTGGGTATGGGCCTCTCTTTCAGAGAACCTCTTCGACGCCTTAACTTGGGTCACTGGGTGTCACAACAACGAGCAACGCCTACGTAGTGACGTCTTCGCATTACGTAGACGTCAACTGGAGTTGACTCTGCCTAGAATTCTTTTTTTTTTCATTCTCATTGTACCACTTATTGTCAACATCGGCAACCGCGACTACAACGCCCACGCGACGTTCGACTCTCCGGTACGAAGAAAGCCAGAAACCTATTCGTCTAGGTGTCGTCCCGCGTTATGCAACATTTTCCGGCGTACTTTTCTTTCCCGTTACATCACAGCACTGCGCGCTTGACGCATGTCTGTCAGGAAGCCCTTCTTCCTGCTTGTCCCGACTTCCTGCTGCGCTGGTTAGCTTCCGTGTCGGCGGAAGAATGGGGCTCGTGTTCGTTCTGAAAGCGTGAGTATGCGCGCACGCATCCTTTCCGAAGGCTGAGGAGTGGATCAATTGTGTCACTGTCCGCGCTATTTCGAAAGCTCGCACGTAGCGAACGTGGAAAGCCCAACCTTGAAGACCGATTCCTTCAAGTGCCACGGTTCCGTTCTGCACCAAGTATAGTGTGACCCACTGTACGACCGTGTGTTGCCTTCGCGCACAATCATTTTTTTCTTTTTTCTAATTTCTGGCTTCGGCGAGTTCAGGAAGCTTTTTTTTTGTTTATGGTCGATGCTGAAGAAAATGCATTCTTCATGGACGATTCCCGTGATTTTTCTTTCCTAGAAAAATTTTGGGGCATATGCAAACTTTACGTCCAGCACAGATGAAGCAGAGATGAATGTTTCTAAAGAAGATGAAATAAGAAGGAACGGCTTCGCCAATAAAAAACGTCATTACCGCAAATAACAGGCACCTGCTTTTACGAACTGTTCTAGCGAGCGAACTTTTGTGTGTGTGTGTGATTATGAGCCCCCGATCCCATATTCACAAGTAAGTTCTAACCTCCCTGCCCTTCCCTTATGACCTCTCTCTCTCTCTCTCTCTCTCTCTCTCTCTCTCTCTCTCTCTCTCTCTCTCTCTCTCTCTCTCTCTACGCTAGAACTTTACGTAAGGTCAGGCGCCAGCAGATCGTGATGTTGGACATATTATTAGCGAAGGCGTCAAGCCAATGGCAAACAGCGCTTAACTACAAAAGGATTTGTCGGTTCGGCCCCCTGATTTTTTTTTTTTTCGCCTCCACTTCTGTTCTTCTTTTCTTATCCTGTGTCGTGCCAAATGGGCGATTTCAATGATAACATCGCTGGAATATAAAAAATACGGCAGCGGGGGCCGTGTTCTCTAACGAACCAATCCATTTTCAATTATTTTCACCCTTCGATCTTGACTCGGAGGTTCCTCGGAAATCACCACGCCGCCCGCTATCGCTGCGGAATTAATTACTCCGCGCAACGCATGAGGAAAGAAGAATGGAAAATGAAGTGGGACGTTACAAAATTAGAAACCATGTGGTCGCGTTACCGAATCATTTCAGCTTTTCTTTTTCCTTTTTTTTTCCACTTCGTCACTCGTTCGCACGATGTCGCACCCCTCACCAGCTGTATTCAAGATCGGCCACTGAGCGAGACGGATGATTGAAATTTGATAAAAAAAAGGAATCAGAGGGAAAGAGGTCTTCTTCACCCCAGGTTTGAACTATATAGCTTCGAGCGACAGTAGAGAGAGGGCTTGCTTGGGATATGGTACGGTAACTATAAGGTGATGGTCAAAACATTTGGCGTCGACAAGTTATTTGATTGTTGATAACCAATAAACTGCTGGGAAGTCGTTGCCCAGCTGGGGTGTTGCCTCCGTGTGAATGTAAATATATCTCAGCGTGAACCTTGCGCATTATCGGGCCTATAGTGAATCTCGGCGGTCAGCACTCTCCGGCCAGCGCTTTGAGCATGTTTTTTTCGGGATCGCGTATTCTCCGGCACTTGCAGCGTGCTGCCGTTGCTATGTCAGCACACCGAAATGCCGCCGGGCGCGCTTTCGTCGCGGGCACGCCGGAATGTGGTGCCTCATTTAATTGCGCCGACGCGGCATGACCGCGACGCGCGCGTTATAGGCTGGGATACGAAGGGGGCGACAATGTAGAACGCACTTCCGACGCATTTACGCAGTTTCGGCGCGCCGTAACCCGGCGTCCGTTTCGCGCTTCTCGACGACGTAATCCCGACCCTATCCCGTTCTCGGATGTTGCCGATCGAAGCGATATGTCGTGCGGTAAGCATTTCGACCACAATTAACGCCGCGGCTATCGTGAAGCGCGAAATGGACGTGCCGACGCCGAGTGACGCGGCGCCTGAATACACGTCGCGAATTCGCCTTCCATGCAGTTGCAGCTTAATCGGCGAGCCTTCCGAATCCGGTACGCGGCGGCGACGGCCGGAGCGCAGTCGCCCCCCACCCCGAAGAACGCGGCGGGCAACAGCTCGCGCTGTCCGAGTCTGCGCCGCCCAGTTCCTTGAGCGGGCGCGCAATCTGATCGGGCGCGTGACCCTCGCCGGGGCCAATTTCCAGGCCCGCAGAGTACGCCGCCAGTGCTGTCACGCATGAGAGGACGCGCGCGCGCGCTCCCTGCGTGCACCAGCGCACACTATCGTCGCCATCGGCACCCGCGCACCGTTGTTCGGTTTGAAGTAGTTTGGGTGCGCGGATCTTGCTTCGCCCAGTTGTCCCGCCGCCGAGCGGCTTTTGTTCGGGTCGCCGATAAACGCGCCCGTGGCGTAAAAGCGTTACAGAGAGGCGCGCCTGCTGCTCGCCGAGTGTCGCGACTTGCAACAGTGTAATCGCGACGCGAGCGGCAGAAGCGCCGGCGCGTTGCGGCGTCAAGCGAGGGATGCCGCGTTCATGCAGCACGCCACTGCGCCGACAGACCTCTCGCCCGGGTGTGGAGCGCCGAAGGATGTTGTAAATCGAGCTGCTAGTTGACATACTTTGCGAAATCGCCTTTTTCACCTCAACTGAGAGCATCTGTAAAAAAAAAAAAAGAATACGAACGATGTCAGCAACGTATCGTTACGTTTGGAACGTAGGCTCGGACAGATGTTTCTCTTTTTTTTTTCTTTTGGGGGTGAAGGGAGGGGGGGGGGCGTACGTCGCTCGAATCATCAATGGCATTTTGTATCGTTCGCGCGAAATTGCTTTGCGTCGCCTTTTTGCTATAAACGCTTACAATGGGCACAGCGACAGTTGTCCATGTCTTCGGCACTATACGCCAAGGTAGCCCGTAGCAGTGCGCAGAAAATGGTTTCGCCATTATGCGAATTAAGTTATACTCTCAAGAAAAAGAAAAAAATAACGAAGAACAAAACGAATACGTGGATTTCTTACACAAAACAGCCTAGGCGGCTCTGCATGGGGCGGGGCAGTGGTCAGTCATGATTTGGAGCATCTGGGCGTCCTTCTCACAGCATTGCTTTGCAGGCACGCACGTCTTGGACGCCGCGCGTGACGGCGTCGCGCTTAAGCGGCGCTATTAAAACGCAGCTCCTTGCGGCACGCTTTTCTCCGTCCCTTTGCAGAATAGCGTGGTGCAGTGTGGACGCGAGACATGCCCCCTGCCAAGAGGCTGCTACTTCCTGCAGGAGTCCAAGGGAAACAAGTGCTGCGACGTCTGCAAAGGTAACGCGCTCCCGCGGCACGCGCAAGTTCTCCCGTTGAGGCGATTAACGGTGCGCACTGCCGCTCTCCGTATAGCCTTGCTACACGCCCGATTCGCTACTCAGCTTTCACTGCACGAGGCGGCTGGATGAACGCGTGCGCCTAATTGTAGCTGCACTTACGCGGGGGCAACCATTTAGCTCGGTGCCCCTCAGCCCTGCATTTGCCAACCTGCATACCCTGGCCACTGCAGGTTTGCTCATTACATAAAGACCCGTAAGCTGTCACGCCAGAACAATTCGACAGAATGAAGAGAAAACGGGACAGGGAGTTAGTCAGACTAGTCTCTCTCGTAAACATAGGAAAAGCAATGGTGTAATGCCAGGCTGCAACTTGTTAAACGCTAACACTGTGTGCAGCCCTGGCGAGGCTGTATTGGCTGCGTCGGCGCGACGCGGTTCTTTTAATGCACATGAAGCAGGCACCATGGTAACTTTAGGTAACCGTATTCTTAAACCCTGTTGCGTAGGTGTGGTCTCATTGATGCGAAATATGTTACTACCACAGCTTCATCTTCGCATATATGTGCTCGACTGTTTCTGCAGGCTGCGTCTACAAAGGCCGAGTCTATGCCAGCTCGGAGGAATGGACTGATCCCCAAGATCCGTGTCGCCGATTCTTCTGTCAGGTGAGAATCCACCCTCTCACTTCCAACTCCTCAACCATGGCTACATGAGAAGTGAGAGATGAGTTCAGACAGATCATGAGCACTAGGCAAAGCCCAGCGTGTCTGTACAGTTGTGCAGTACGCGACGGCAACGGAGATTACGGACATTGCAGCAGCATACGCCGCTAAACACGCGTGAGGCACATCCTCCAATGTGTAAAGGCACATCCTCCAATATATCTGCTGGCAAGCAGAGTTACCGATCTGTTTCGCGCTCATGACACATGGCTCCCAGTAGACGTTTCATGACCTAGCGAACTTTTTCTATGGTGTTGGACTGCGCATGGTATACCGACATATGGAAAAGTTTTATACCGCATTTTTCCAGAAATGTCGAGGTTAGGGCGCTCGTGAAGACTGAATTGGTCCGACTGAATTTTCGGTGGGAAACTGACTTCGCGCAAAGATGGACAAAAGCGTGTTCACTATCTCGACCGAGCTTAGCCCTTTCAAGGGCACTGCTTCAGGGAACTTGGTTGCGGGGCACAGTACCGTAAGAATGTGACGGTAGCCGGACTGAGAGGCGGGTAGAGGTCCTATCCGTACATATTGCTAGTCTAAGAAACGGTTCCATAATTATTGGAACGAGTTTCATGGGGCACGTGGTAAGCCTTGTCCCCAGGCTTACTACTGCGATGGCATGTGCCGCTGCTTTTTACGCATGCTTCTGTTTTCCAAAAGCACCCGGGTCAGTAGAATTCCTGCAACAAGTAGTCCTTAGTTTTTCGAATGCCAAGGTGTCCGGACCAAAGGATCCCGTGGAGCATGTGCAGCAGATTCTGGCGGTAGCACTGTGGCATTCCTAGTTGATCAAACTGGACTCCTTTTCTATCACGATACCTTCGATAGAGAACGCCTGGCCTCTTCTGGAACATTGTGTTTTTATTAGCAATCCCCGCCTCACCGTTGGGCTCAAGGTTCCGAAGAGTGGGGTCACATTCTTGCTCAGTGACCAATGTCCAGGTTGTTGCATTCAACAGCTTTCGCCTGCATTCCGTTTCCCGAGGTACCACATGCTCCCCGTTCTTTCTCAAAACTGCCGGCTCTTCCTGACTCAGTGCGGTGGCCTGTTCTTTAATCGACGCGCCTTCAACGACCTCGCTTTCACTGGTAACCTCAATAGCGCTCTTTGAGGTTTCCTTATGTAAGGCTGTGCCCTCCTTTGCTGGGGTTGCACATGCTACCTTTGCCGCGAGTTGTCGTGCCTTAGATCTTGTTAGAGCTTGCACCATTCCTTCTCCGAAAACAACTCCCCTGCTCCGCAGCAACTCGTCGGATTTCTTTAAAAACAAATATGGATATTGCAGTGGGAGGTGCGCTGACACGAAGGCTTCTGTGTCAAATGTTCCGAAAGGACCCTCAACGCGGACTCTGGCTGCCGGTAAACAAATACTGCTAGCCTCTGCTGCTTGCTTTATCCAAGCGCATTCTTGTGTAAACTGACCTTCGTTATACGTATGAGGAATGAACGACGTCCATCGTGGCGGCCGAGTCCCGGAGTACGCGACAAGGCTTGCCGTTCACTACGAGGTCTCGAACGTGCGGTTTTAACGATCTCATATTGTCACCACTATTGCTCACTGACAAAAAGACCACTTTTAGATCGCTCCAACCGACGGCAATATGTCCTGCCTTCTGTCAGCTGAAGCACACGACTGGCTTTTTAGCTTCAAAAGCCTTCTTTTTGTTGCTCAGCCTTGAATTCTGGTGGCTTCTTCGTTCCCTCTCGGTTCTTCTCGTCATTACTGGTCGCTGACTCCGCTCTCTCCTTTCCTTTGTACGATCTCGACCTTGACCAACGCTCCTCCTTGTCGGATTTGTATCTATTCTCCTTCCTGAGCGCTTCTTTACTCTCGGGGCCTCGGCGCGATACGTACTCCTCAGCAAGTTCTACCGCCCTTGCGACTGTCTCCACGCTTGACCTACTGCACCTAATACTTTATGTTTTCAGGCAGTCGGCGGAAAAATTGTTCCAGCCCAAAGCACTCTGCCACTTTATCGTGGTCACCAAAAGCTCCGGCTTCTCTTAGCCACTATTTCATGTTGGCCATTAACGAGTATGCGAACTCGGCGTAGTACTCGTTTCTAGCTTTTTCGGCTTCCCTGAACTTTGTTCAGAATGCTTCGGCCAAGAACTTGTACTTTCAGAAGACTAGACGTTACTTTGTCATAGTCCTCTGAATCTTCTTTTTCCATGCGGGCTATTGCGTCTGCAACCTCTCATAGCAGCAACATCAGCAGTCGTTGCGGCCACGTGTCTCTCAGAAATGCAGCCTTCTCACATGTACGCTCAAAGTTCACCAAGAAGAGGCCCGCATCCCCTCCCACTTGGTATGACTGCATCGAGTCCTTCATTTTTCGCTCGCTTTCTCTCGAGATGGCAGTCGCTTCTCCGGTATTTTAAGCCCTCAATATCTCAAGCTCAAAGCGCTTCATCTCGACCGCTTCACGTGACGCGTTCGTGTTCCTCTTTGCCCCCGTCCTGATCAGCGCTATTTTCTGGCCTCACGTGCTACACGCTCGTGTTCCTTTTTTTCCCCCTTAATGCTACTTAAACATTCTTCTAGTTCCTCGTCGTCTGCCCCGATTGCCTCGATCACCTCAATCATCTCTGGCTTTCTCTTTCTCTCTGGAATTTATATGTTCAGTTCACTGGCCATCTCTAGCAATTCGGACTTCTTTAACGCCTTCAGGTCCGTGGCTGTCCCTAGTGCTTCAATTTCTTCACTACTACACAACCATGACGTACTCTGAGAACACTCGTCAACGGCTGCTACTATGACTTCTCTGTACTTCCCTCAAAACATACGCAAACCCAGGTGATATCTCAGTGAAGAAAAGCCGTGCCCTCGCCAACTGCTGTCATGAATCCTGCGACGCTCGTTCCGAAGTTGCTATCCAGAGACGTTGTTTATTGCCAGGACAAAACGTGGTCGATCCCATGAACTGCCAACTAAGTGTTGCGACGTCGGTTACTTGAACCTCGACCGGCGTTACTATTGGTTAGCGTGGCGTTGTCGGCTGGCCGCAGGCGTCCGGGAGATCCATCGCGACCAAACAGGGGCGAGGCGATTTCTAGTGCGAAACTTGCACTGTTCATTACATAGTAACGAAGTAAGAATGAAAGAAGAGGATACAAAAAGATACGTTGCGAGGGCGCTTAAATAGGTCCGCTAAAATCGTGGGCGGGATTTTGCTCACGCCAACGTCACATGGTATGTACCGAGACCGGCCGGTGATTGGCAGCTGCTCCATCTCTCCTAGGCAATGTTTTCCGTGCTTGCCTCCGCTGGCGGTAGCCCGTGGGTCCCGTTTGGTTCGAGGAAAGAGGGCCTCCCCGTGACTCACGCAGTTTGGGAAAGGCGCCCCTGCCCTCCCTCCCCCTCCTCTGTCCCACACATGCACATAGAGGCCCGTGATCACTGCGGGGCGCCAATAAGACCGGGAACCACCTGATATACCCACAGGAATTTGGGATCTACCCTGCACTTCCCCATGAGCCATGATTTCTAGATAATCCTAGTTGCACTGGGTGCTTCACGCCAATCGTAACACGATTGACTTGTGGCCTTCATTCATAATGCTTTGTCCAGCGTCAGGAGTGGTTGGAATTTTCTCTCCCGAACAATTCTATAGCATAAAAGCGTTTCGTGTGGTAACTTGTAGAATTGTTCGTAAGAAAAATATTTGCCAATTCTGACGGTGGTGGACATAATATTAGCGAAGGCGGCTAGCTAATGGCAAAGATCACTTACGAAAGTAAACCTTTGTGAACTCGACCCCTGGGCCCAATTGTTTGTAAGAGAAAATTTCAGCCAATCATGACGCGGGGCTTCTTATTAGCGAAGCCGTCCGGCCAGTGGCCAAAAGCACTTACGAACGAAAAGGTTCGTGAATTCGGCCCCTGGTTGCCTTTCTTTTTTCTTCATATACATTTATTATATAGGGTTAGTACGTGTGCGTCTCTGTGGCATGTGTCTGCGTGTTACACGGCAAATGGGGCAGTGTTGATTTCTTGACGGTGTCAAGAAATAGCCGGCTGCTGTAATGCAGGCGATCTTCGCTTCTTAAACGACGACAAATGTAAACAAGAAGCGGACATTGGAGCGAGGCGGGTGCAAGGACAGTCGCTTGCCTCTATTCAGGAGTACGTGTCAAATGCACACTGCATCAAAGTGGTATTTGAAATGGCGCTTCATTGCGTCTCTCAGAGTTGAGCCTGTCCGCCGCCGCCGAAAAAAAAAAACATTACTTGCAGCTGCTCCGCAGAACGTGCCGAAGCTCGCGTTCAGAGTCCTCATTTGCGATTGCGTATCGTCTGGTCATTATAGGTCACATCTAAACCACAAAGCCACGGTTAGCGCGGCTATCGTTTGCAGCTGCTGAGCACGCATGCAAAGGCCACAGTGATCTTTTTAGTATGGCGATTTTCTTCGCTCGTTCTGCAGTTTTTTTTTTATTATTACGAAAATGAGAGCGAGAAAGTGACAGCTGTTAAAAAGGAAAGAAACCGGTTTAGCTGTTTACTTATTGGCGAGCTATCTTATAAGTGTCATATGAGCATGCCAACGAGCACATGCAATGCCAGCGAACACACGCAATCCGCACAAATCATGGTGAGAAGCGACTACATCAGGATCCACAATTTCCGGCCATATATTTTAAGAGAACCTGCTACCACATATATCCGTACCACTTTTTATTGTTTTCAAGCGGCGAACTCCGCAATAGCGTCTGCGCGTGACGTACTGGGACGGCAATTGTTCTGAAATACATGTGCATATCACGCACCAGTATTTTCGTTCGTAGGTGTTGCGTACGCCATTGGCCGGCAGCCTTCGCTAATGATATGCCCGCCATCCCGATGCCCGAAACATCCGTTCCCCGTATGTCTTGTATCTCTAATCATCTACATAAGATCAAGTGGGATCCCGTATGAAAGCGCAGGTGCGGGGCATATGCGTTTCTTTAATAGGGTTGGTTGTCATGCGCTCTTAGAAACAGTCGATAGGGTAAACACGCTTTTTTTTTTTAAATAGATGCCGAGATGGCGGAGTCGCAAAGCTTTTAGTTCGTAAGTGCTCTTTACCATTGCCTGGCAGTCTTCGCTAATAATATGTCCAGCATCAGGCTTGTCTCGGATTTTCTCTAACGAATAATCAGGCTTGTCTCGGATTTTCTCTTACGAATAAGTCTAGGGTAAAAGCTTTTTGTTTATACGGGTCCTGTTCTCGTGGTGTACTGTGTAAATGAGCCTTTAAAAACACTGCTCCCGTATTCGCAAAGCATATTTGTATGCCGGAACAAGGTGGTAAGACGAGGCGCGCGTCAATCGTGCTGCCGGCTATTATACTACTTGAGAACTTGGTCAGCTAACGATTAATAGTTCTTGCGAAGTAAATGCTTTGTGAATTCGAGCCCCCCACCCTCTTTTTTTTTTTGTTTAATTCTTCTTCTACAGCGCTCTACCTTTAGCAAGCATTCAAGACCGTTCATGTTGCAGCTTTGAGTTATAGCGCTATGTTGAGCTTGTCACAAGACTCGAAACTTGAAAAACAACCGAATATAGAGATTGTAGTGCGAGTTTCCGTGAAAAAAAAAAATTAAACGTCCATTTAAGTACTCCTGCGTTAACGAAGCAGGAATCAACATCGATACAAAGAGCCGCTCGACTGTCCTCGTAGTAGCGCTATAAGGATAATTGAGAGAAGCGTGTAACCTGACACATCAATAGCCAACATGGCCTGCCATGCCTGTGACGGGCTTCACTGTCTCTGCGCGCCGAGATTTGAGGGCCCCGCCAAAGTGCTGCGTCACGAAAGAGCCGAACCTGGGAACAAAAAAATGCGCTGCTGAGATAAGCGGACGAGGAAAGGCGGCCGGCGAGAGAGACGCCGTACAAGCAGCGACAACAGCTGCACCGGTCGGCCGCCGACATTCGGAGGTCGCAGAGGCGAAGTGCCGGGCCGACCCGAAAAGAGGAGCGGGGATCCTTCTTTCCGGGGAGGAGGCGCCTCTCCATCGGTAGTGGCCACCGCGGAGACGAGAAAGTCCATCTACGCGGCTGCCGATGTGTAGCGGCCACTACAAAAAGCCCGCCCGGCCGGCCGGGACAGACGAGTGTGTCGAAAACATTCCCAGCACTCGCGGAATGCTTAGAGGAAGAGACAGTATCGCAGGGGCGTCTCTTTAGCATGCGTGCCGTGTCGGCCAAACTGGAAGCCGCGCGTATACGGCGGTGATGGTCCACTTGGCAGGGAAGCCGCGCTCCGCGAGGTCGCCCGAGACGACGGCGGGAGGGGGGAGTCATCGCGCGCGCTTGCGACCGATATCGCGTCGTATCGCAGTTTCATTGCCCTAATTGCCGCTTATATGGGCTTTTTAAGCCGGCCATCTCGACAGGAATATATATATATATATATATATATATATATATATATATATATATATATATATATATATATATATATATATATATCGAAGCGCGTGCGAGAACCCACGACCGCGCGAGATTGCCATCGCTGTGCAAAGGAAGGGAGCGGGAAAAAAAAAAAACGAAAGTGCCCCCGCGCGTGCGTGCGCGCACTGCGTTTCTGACACAGCGCCGCCCACAGCAGACACCGGCAGTGAAAGACGCGGCGAGGGCGCCGCGCCCGGAGCACTTGTCCGAGGGGCACTCGCCGCCCTTCGAGAGATTTTCCTCACCTCTCCTGAAGTGACACGGGGTTCTAGAGCGTGGTGCGAAACCGCGCGCCCACCCTCGGGTGCTAACAAGCGTTTCATATTCCGTGCACGTTAGCGCAAAATTTGTTCGCTTTGCGCAATACTGAGTATTACGGAGATGTCACCCTTGTTAGCTGTGCAATACCGCCCTCAAAAAAAACGAGGGGGGGGGGGGTGGAGTTGTATGTCTGTGGGGGGGACCTCGTACGTAATGCGCGTCTGGCGCATTTTTCTCTGCACTAAGGTGTTTTTTTTTTTTTCGCATAAGTCAGAAGCTCATTCGCTGATTCGTTTCGAAAATTTAAGCCGATGCAAGTAAATTCAGTAAGCTGACAAACGCGAGGGAAGCCTTGCGCCCGCTGATTGAGCCTGGAGTTGCTCGAAGCATCGATACTGGAGCGTGCGCGGCTGGCGGGGAAGTTCCCGCGGGGCTCCTTTGCTGGTGCGAGAAGTGAAGGAAAAGAAAAAGGAAAGGGTGCCCGGATGCACACGTGTCACCGTTTGCGTTGCGCGCGGACTGGTGCTGCGCACCGCGAGGTAGCGGCGTCGCCCGAAGGCGGGCTGACCGCTGTTGCATAAAAGGCGGCTCCCGAGAAGACGGCAGCGCGGCCGTCGCGCTTGACGCGCGAGGCACGAGCGGTTCCGCGCGCAACACTGATCGGCGGCCGCCGAGCAACCCCAGCGGCCGCCCAGGCGAGATTCTATCGCCTTGAGAGCTCCAAACTGGTTTTTATTACCGCCGGTCCACACGTCCAATTCCGGTTGTCCGTGTCAAGACGATCGTGACGTTGACGGAGGCTTTCCTGTTTGCTCAGCGCTAAGCCATGGCGGCCTTTTGATTATAAACATCGCGGCCGGCCGCCCATCAGCGCTGAAGAGGTGTGCGGAAAAAGCGCCGATTTCTCTCGCTGAATAGCGTGCACAAAAGCCCGAGCTGTTCGCTTTGCAGGGGACGCGGGCCCGCAGTGGCTAGCTAGCGCAATCAAATCAGCGCGGTCGTTTGAGAGCATTAACTCACTGCGGCGCACCATAAGTGTAATGGTTGTACGCTTCAGATCTGACACGTTACGGAGCACATTTACAGGAGTCTGTTTCTCGTTATATGGGACAAATTCTCTCTGTAGGCATCAGCAGAAGACGAAGACGCACTTGTTGTTCGGGATACTGATGCATAGTAGATGCAGTAAGCCATGTTGGCCCACTTTGTTTGCAATATACAACGAAACCTTCACTCTAGCTTCTTCAGCGCTCCTTGGCTGTTAAAAGCATACAGCCCTAACTTGATTCGCCCACGAATACTACTTGTCCGAGAGGAGTCGGATGACTTCGACCAAAAAAAGCGTCCTGCTGCAGCTGTAAAGTGGTTGCAACGCAGTCGTTGCAATGCATTAGAACATTGGAGTTCACCGGAACGTGTCAACTCGCGACTGCACTCCTTTGACCCTTCATTGCGCCTTCCACTGCCGCCTAATTTATCTCGATGCAATCCAACTTTACTGTGTCCCTATGTGGTTGGGCGCCGCTTCTACCAACTCCTTTGCTTCCGTATCGGCATGATGGACAGCGCTTCCTGCAGCGTTTGTGATAGCGACGAGACCATAGATCATGTCCTTATCTATACTGCCCTTCTTTTGACTACGAAATACGGGCATTGCGTGTCGCTTTAATCGGTATGGACGACGGAGCGTTCAGAGAAGAAAAACATACTGGAACAATGGACTTGACCGTCATACGCGCAGCTGGCCACAAGAGCGCTGCTGCGCTTTTTGAAAACGTCTGAGCTCTGCGGCCGCATTTGATTGCGTGATGAACGCTGTCGTGCGGGCGCGCGTCACTTATTTTCCTTCTGCCTTTCCTTTTTCCTTTACTAGTTGCCCGCCTTCCCCTTCCCCACAGCAGGGTAGCGAAGCAGCTGTAACGTGGGTTACCTCCCTGTCTTTCCTTTTCTCTCTCTACCTCTCTGCCCCTCACTGCATCTGTGGATGAGCCAAGAGAAGCGGTTCGAATTTACGTGAGCCCATTTCGAAGTAGCTGTATTGCTCTGCTGCGATCTCAAATCGCATTCTTCTCTGCGTTGTGCAGCTGGCTATTCTCCCAGCAGTAACTCTGGCATTTAGAGCCCCCTTTGGGAGCCACTTGTCCATTAATACATGTAGGCATGCTGGCTTGTCGTGTGGCAGACGAGTTCGTGTACACTAGAGTACAAGCAGAGTTTCGTGGCGAAAGCGGACCTTCAGCCTTGACTTTGCTCGAATGCGCGCAGCCCGAGTGTGCCACTGGAGTCGGTCCTGTCGTGTCGCCTTCTTCTTCTTGCCTCCATCCGTTCTGGCCTACTCTTTGTTTGGTTTGAGTGTCGAGTTTCTCTAAAACAAGTTTCCAGTCGTGATGAGGCGTAGACGAGGAATGTGGCTGAGAGAGACCCGGGGGCTTCGCCTATCTTTCGAAAATAAACACTCGGACGCCGTCGTTGGTTGCTTGAGGAAAAAGCGCGGATGGGCGTCGGTGGTGATTCCTTTGAATGGGGCTTCTCGGCGGTCTCTCTCCTCGCTGAGTGGTCCGTGACAAATGGTGAGACGTATCTGCCCCTAGATTGTTGGCTGAAAGCCCCAAAGCTGTTGTGTCCCGAGTCCCCACGGGTCCCGGCACAGGCCCAGCGGGAGCGGTCCGGGACGACCACTCCCCCGAATCAGATAAGGGTTCCTCCCTTCCTGCTCGGAGTTGCCGCGCGAGGGCCCCGAATCAACACGAGGTGTAATTGGATTTATACCATTAGGAGAGCCATTAAGATGGGCCGCCCACAAACGACCGGTCGTTAACCATCCTATGGACAAGAACTTTAGGTCCGTGCGCGCGCATTTTACCACTCCAATGCTCGCAGGCGCATGAGCGCCCCCACGCGTTTCATGTCGCCACCAAACACGCTGCCGCTCGATGCAGCTTTTGGGTTACAGTTATCCACTAGCACGCAACCGCCATTCCCCCTCTGGCAAACTATGCCCACCTTTTTAAAGCTGGCACTTTCCGGCAGCTTTCGCGGCGTCTCCGTAGCCGCATTGATCTCCAGGAAACGCTATGGTTCCATTGTCTATTATTAATACGAAAATGCTTAGCCTCTATAAGCTTAGCCTTATAGTTTTCGGTGCTTTGCATTGCATTGCGAAAGCGGGTTACAAGGCGCGCGCGCTGGAGGAAGTGATTTATCGGCCCTTCAAGCGATGGTTGCACAAAATGGCATGTACGAATCGGGTTGCCGCTCGGTATACCTCTGTGGTCATGGTTCGGCTTTTACATTAAGCCAATCCACATAGCGACGCGCCCGGCCTCACAATGTACACCTGCGCACGGGCTCTGTATCACCCGGAAACCTTTAGCTATCGCCCGGTCTGCAGGCCGGGCTCCGGGACACCAGTCTTCTTTCTCTTGGAATCGGGACACGCCCAGATCGAAGTAGCGTGCTGTCACACGAGCGAACTGCACTCACAGACATATTTCAGACTGACAGTGATGCGCAGTGAAAAGAGTGTGGCGCTGATGTTTTACAAACCGCATTTTTGACGAGTGGCATAAACATGCCCGCAAATTACCATGTCCTATGACCCTTGTTTCCAGGACTTGCCGTTAAGCGCACTTTCTATATTCTCTGTATCTGCTCTATTTTCAGTCCGGTGTCATAACTGAGTCAAGAATCTACTGCCATGTGAATTGCAAAAATCCTCGGAATCCCCCGGAAGGACAATGTTGCCCTTACTGCGAAGGTGAGTAATCTTTCCTCTCTCTAGATTTTTCCTCTCTCGAGCGTTTTTCCTCTCTCTAGATTCGGAGTGTCACAGAATGGGCATGCCATGTTTGCCTGACAACGGAATTGACAGGCATCTGCGTGTTGGGAGACCCCTGCCGACTGTTAAGTTTACTTCAGCTAGAATTGACTAGGACGCGACTAAAAACGCCTATACGGCAGGTATATTGCAAGTAATGGTAAAATTTCCTATACGCCTAGTGCATTGCCCTGATAACCACCTAGCGGGCGCTTCCAACAGTACGCGCGGGAGCAGTAGCAGACGACAACCCTTTGCAGCAAGGATGGCTGAAGTTCGCGGCTGCGATTTCTCCTTTGTTCGGGCGCCAGACTGCTTCTTCTGCTCTGACAGCTGTAGGGAAGACGCTGACCTCTGTGGGAGCTGGTATGAACACGATGTTACCTGTGCTTGGTACAGCATGGTCCACATACGTGCCAGGTGCGTCCCGCAGACAAACGCCATGAACCCCATTTACATGAAGTGGAGCTCATGTTAACTAGCCGATTCTTTGTTTTGTTGAGTAATGCGATGTCTCGATCGTTCTTTTTTTAATTCTACCCTTGCCGTAATGCGGCTTCTGTACCTCAATAATAAGCACCCGTCGTTAGGAGGAAGCTTTAGCTCGGGTGCTCCTATCTAAATACATGTAAAAGGAGAATTCGTTTTTCTCGGCAACCACTGCACCAAATTTGACGGGGTTTGCTGCATTTAAAAGAAAACCTTAAAATCTAGTGACTGTTGGTTTCGAATTTTTGAATTAGGTCGTCAATGTTTTATTGAAAATTGACAAAAATTGAAAATTTTCAAAAAACGAGACTATGACGTTTACAACTCTGTAACTCAACCATTAAAAATGATAATACAATTCTGTGAATTGAATCTAATAGTACATCTAAAGCGGACAAAATTGATATGTTACACATGAATATAAAAAAACTTAATCATAGGGAAATACAACTTTTGCAAAACCGTTGTAACCAACGTAACAAATTCACGTAAGATGTAAAATGACATATTGCATTTGTCCGCTTTGAATGATCTAATGGATGCCGTTTACAGAACTGCGATATCAGTTCTTGATGCAGAGCTATGAATTTGTAAACTTCGTGATTCTATTTTTTTCGAACGGTCAAATATTTGAAAATCGTTTTAAGAAAATTCAAGCCCTAAATCGAAATTCCGCTTCCAACAGTCACTAGAATTTAACTTTCTCTTTCAAATGCAACAAATTTCATCAAAATCTGTCAAGGGGTTATCTCAGAAAAACGTTTTTGCGTTTTTCCGCAAAAGGCCGCGTCGGATTTGGGCCCGAGCTAAAGCTTCCTCTTAGTGCAGACTTTTAGCAAAGAGATCCGCACGGGTGCTGCATATGCCGTTGTGATTTTTCTGCCGATGAATACATGTGAAATTGCCGAATAAGTGCAGTCAAAGTCGTCTAAAGAAGAGTAATTGCGAATTTATTGATGAAAACGCGTACACTAGTCAACGAAGACACCAAACGCACGAACTAATAAAAGCGCGTGTTAGCGCTGTACCACCGATGCAATGCTGCTGCATACCCCGATGAACTGCCGTTCCCGCTGCATTTTTTGCAGTTTCATATTCCGCAAGGGAGCTGCTTGGCAACGTACAAAGCTTAAGTCTGACTAACTTTTCAGTACTTCCTTTTTTTAATGTTAGTAGAGGAGGGGCGACATGAGATACATAAAGGCAGCGCCAGCCAAAGTAGATGAGCGCTGACAGTAAGGCTAGGTTTAGTCCTCTGTGGCGTAAGAATGATAACAAAGAATTCAGTTGAGTACAAAATTCACATGCAAGAAGGGACTACGTTGTGAAACAAACAAATCACTCGGCGTTTTAAGTCTGCTCAGACAGCATCGAGGTGTGATGACTTCCCAAACGTGACGCGAATTTTTCAGCGAAAGATGGAACAAAAATACCATATGCAGCAACTATTAGCAATTCTCGCCCCCTGAACTACCTATTTTCTAAACACATTTCCCAAAAAACACAATATATAAGATGCCTTCGGGCGAAAAGAAAAAAAAGCTGTTAAAGAAGCACTTGCTTGGTATCATTCCGATAAGACCCAGCGTGATTTATACCCTTTACAAACGAGGCAGGGTGAAGACCTCGCAGCTCAAAAGAATCAACAAGAGTTATGCATGAAACAACTAGTAACAGTTAAACATGTGTGAAGCCACGCATAAGATAGATGTAAAAACATGATGTAAAAATGCGTAAAACGCAAACGCTAGGCGCAATCTTCGAGATTTCGGCCCACTTAAAGAACCTATTATAGTGGTCTTTCACTACTGCTGCGATTATTGCTTCTACACATAATTTATTATCTATTTCTACTGCAAGACTTCCCGTACTCACATGGGAAACGGGTACAAGTATCTCTCTCTGAAGTCTTTGAGGGTCAATGCCGTAAACATAGGGTGCCGCGAACAAGTCCCGAATGGTCGACACCGTACATTTACGGCGCCGCCTGCATGTTTGAAGAACGTGCCAATTTTTCAACTCTTTGTAGCCCAGCAAGTGCTGCCACCCTGTGTGGATAAAAGAAATGTTTTTTTTCCTTCTTCTTCGTAGTCTCTTGGTTTTCATTCCACGGCTGTTTCACGCTGGCGTTTCAGCGACCACTCGCGCATCCGCACGTGCGAGGGCGCGCGGCGCGGTGAGTTTTGGTTTTGTCTCGCGGGCTGTTTCCATTCGTTCCGCTCGTAAAAACTTATGTCTACCTGCTTTCCAATCTCTCAAAGGGCCACCGCTAGATGCTCGCTCGCCTGCTGCTCACAGGGATACGATTAGATCTGTTCACAGGCAGGGCGCCGCGTATACACAAACGACGCTGCCATGCCTGCGTTGCCTTTCTCTTTTTTTTTTCTTTCTCGAGACTCGGCTCGCGAAAAATACTGATTGCCCCCTTGTTGGCGACGGAACGAAGGATTGCTGCGAGTTTGTGACTCCTTCGGTTTTTCCTACGGGCGCACAACCACCGAGTTTTCTTGCGCGCACTCACACACGCGGTTCGATTACGATACGTACGGGCGTGCGCGCTGGTTTTTCTGCTGCAAGCGAGTCGAGCGGCGATTCCCCCGTTGCGGACTGCTATACAGTGGCGAATCAGAATGTATCTGTTTCAGTGCATCTACTTCTTTATTCTTATTAAAAGTATTTGTGGAAGCCATTTGTATTCATGAGTAAATAGTGCATGCTTACCTACGCAAAATGTATCGTCACTTTGTGGTCACTCTAAAAAAATCGTGAAGTATTTTTTAGAAGTAGGTCAGGCTGAAAATTTCAAATCTGCAATAAAGAAATTCTACCCTGTGGGGCCGCATTTGGCGAAAAAAAAAATTTCCCTCAAAGGGTTAAAGTGCCTCCACGCGGTTCTGTGAGAAATTATTAGTACCAGCTGACCTGTGAGGTGAGCTGGTACTAATTACTAATTACCGACTAATTACAAAATTACTGACGATGTCCCGCTGAAAATACACTGACTGTCAAACCCTTGTGGGCAGCTGGCGTTCTTTGCTCGCCACCTGCACCGTCGCCGCACGAGGACTACACTGAAACGAGGTCTTCCAGGCTTATCCTGTGATGCGCACAAAAGCCATCACATCAAAACGACCGCGCAACGCGAAAGTATCAGTCTAGCCACAGTGTGGTACACGACCGTACACAAACGGTGGCCGTGAGAGGCGATGGCGAAGCATGCAGCTGTTTGCCCAGGGCATCGTTCTTCAGATGTGCAGCGCCTTGACGTACGTCGAGACAGTAGAGAGGCAGAGCAGAGCCCGGAACATTGTCTACAACTCGACGACGTACGGCGTTCAGAGTGCAGCGGCATGGAGTTCCACTCCGCCCCGCTGCGCAGTCGGTGCCTGAGAGTCGCGGATGGCTTTGCTGACGCAAATGAATTTGGAGCCCGCAGCATTAAAGAATAAGATCGCAGTCGACAGAAGCTTCTAATAAAAATTGGAGCACAAACGGTAGCACTTTCCCACAATATTCGAGCAGCGCCTGCCTTGCAAGGTTCGTCTCGATAGGCGGTGTCCATCATGACCCCTTAACTAATAGACGGACAAATTTGCGAAACGCTCTGAGGCCACTAGACGTGTGGCTCTAGGTGACTCGGACGAACGGGTCTTTATGAGCGCCCCGGCGCTTCGACGTTCCAGCAAGTGAGTACGAGAGCCTTTTCGCTATCAGTGGTTCGAACCCGGTTCTTGGGGGGACGCACCTTCTCTACACCTTCATGCAAGAGAGCCTGTCGAGTTCGCGCAGCACATAAGGTTCGTCCACTCTTCTAAACACGCTCTTAGAAGAATGCCGGCGCGTTTAAAAGCAGGCGCCCTTCTACTGAGCATCGACGCATGTGACCAACACTACGTGACCTGCGAGCAGAGCGAACGCCTAGCGGCGCCGTCCAGCGCGGCGATCGCGTTTCTCCCCCAGATATCCGCTGCGGCGAAGTGTTTCCAGGGCCCGTGGCTTCCCCGGGAAGCAGTCAACAACCGAGGTATTTAGACTGGGCCGCGACGCGGCTAAGCCTCGAGCTGACCGCTGCCTGCCGCCGCGATACCAGAGCTGACGGACGCCCGCGGCGCTGGCGACGCCGTCGTCGTGGCGATGGCACGCCGGCCGACGCCGCTCGCAGCCACTCGGCCACATACATCACGGCCAGGCTGCGCGCCGCGCACGCGGCCCGACGAGTGGCGCCCAGAGGCAGCACGACCGGCCGGTGCGGCGCGCTGCTGGCGCGGCGGCGATGTTGACCGCGCCGCGTCGGGGTTATCGGGCTGGATTTATTGGGCGAAGCCGCCGCTTCCATCAGTCCAGTGTGGGCTCCTCGCGAAGGTCGTGCGGCACGTGTCTCGAGGGACTTTCTTTTAAGTCGCGGTGCGGGGGATTAGAGATAAAAACGGAGATGCCACGTGCGAGGAGAAGAGCGCATACCTGTTTGTACGCTGCCCCTCCTCCGACGCAGTGCGGAGGGGGTTCCGCAATTTGAACCCTTAAAGCGCTCGCCCGTACGCGAGTGGATATTTGCAAGACACTTGCTCCGCATTGTGCGGCGTCGTGCGTCAGTTTGTCGCGGCGGATGACAGGAACAACTGCGCTTAAATTTCAACGCCGGCTGCGCACTCGAGCTTAATATTGCCAAGTTTTTCTCGCATTTGTTTTTCTCTTTCAATGTAGTGTCTCGGCTGATTTTGATGCGCATGGGATGTTCGGCAATTTTATGCATCAGCCGCCGTCTGTAATGACAACAAAGTGGCTAACTAATTATTTATCACAAAGAACAAGAAAGGGAACCGAGGGGCCCGATTTTTTTTTTTTTAGTCACAGCCATATGAAGCCAACAGATAATGATGCCAGGGAAAGCTTAGGGAAAGTAATTTGTAGTTTTAATTGCAGTGCACAAGGGATAAGGTAAAGGAACATGAAAGTGGACGAAGTTAACAACGCGCCGGCGGCCGGAGACGAAGCCTCCGCATTACGTGCCGCATGCCGCCATGGCCATGGGTGGTGCTGGCTAACACTTCCCGGGTTAGGTCTCGTACGCATGCATAAGTGCCAAAAAAATGTGAACGTGGCAACAGCCTCCGATGTAGTCTGACGCACGCGTAATGCGCAGGTCGTGCGTCCGGCTCCCACAGGCGGCAAGTTCTTTTTCTTCCTCTTTCATTTTCTTTTAGCTTGTAATTTCTAAACTTCAATTGAAACTACAAATAACTTCCCCTATGCCTTCCTTGGCTTCATTATCTGTTGGCTTCATATGGTTATCATCACGAAGAATGCCATTGAACTTGCTATTTTCATAAAAAGCTGAAAATATTCAGCCACTTCTTCACACTACGCACCATGCGATAAAACGTTCAAGTGAACGTCAACTGCCTTCAGAAGATCCGCGCGATCTGGCGCAGCGCTCCCTTCCGATGTCATCTGTAGCATTCCACTCGCCTCCGACCTTCGGCTCGTGTTTGACAACCTCTGAATAGATTACGAGGTGCTCGAGATTCCCCTTCTGACATTCCTAAACACCTTCAGACTCGCCCCCACACTACGTCACATGAGTTCGCCCTACCTGCATTGTGTTCGGCGCGGCCAAATTTCCACACCACTAGCCGGCCTACCTCGCACAACAGCCGTCATCAGCATAGATAGATAGATAGATAAACTTTATTAAAATAATAATCAGAAAAACCGCTAATGGTCGGGGCCCTTAGTCTAGGGCTCCGCTGGCTCTTGCCATCTTCTCAGCTCTCTTTATCAGCTTGAGCGGGTCGTCGAGGGCCGAGATGGACAGCAGTGCCTCCCGTTGCTCCCTCGTGGTCTTCGTGTCTGGGTGCTCTATGTTGTGTAGTGTGTACTCCCACGTAATGTGGTATAGGGTTGGTGTGGCCCCACACCATGGGCATTCGTCCTTGTAGGCTGTGGGGTGTATCCTATGTAATATGTGTAAGTTCGTGTAAGTGCCTGTCTGGAGCCTTTCAGCATGCGGAACTCGTACATGCCACAAGCTGCTCTTACCTTTGTCACGGGGCCATTCTCAGTTAATGTGCTGTGCAGAGAGAAATCAAGGAGAGGAAAGGCAGGGAGGTCAATGAGACGAGTGTCCAGTTTGCTACCTTACACTGGCGGCAAGAGAAAGGGGGAGAGGGAGAGCAGTTAGTGCACGTGGGAAGATGCACAGGGGCACTATAAGCGGACTCTCAAACCGGTGCACCTCAAGTACTGCAATAGTGCACTAATCGTTTTTTTTGTCCCGTGGAAAGGCTTCCAGCATGCGATGTACCGTCACCAAACAACGAAAATTTTGAAAGTGGGCTTCTCCCCAAAAGGTATCCTATTGTGGAGAAGCCAGCTTTGACAGGGATTTTTGACTGGGTAAGAACTCGTGCACGTCCGCCCATGCGTGCTCACTGCGTCATGCTATACCTTTAACATGTGGCACAACAAGAACACACGAAAGTGACACCCACTAAGGACAAAACACTACAACTCCTAGTGCAACAGATGCAAAGCATCCAAAACTTCCAAGAACAACTATACGCTGATTTACAGGGACTTAAAGGATACGTGGAAGAAACGCTAGCCCGACAAAGACCACTGCGTAAAAGAGCGAATAGCAACCCCAGCGCACCGTCGGCTAGAAAAGCCAAGAATGGCATAATCTCGGACTCGACGGACGTCGAAAGCGTGATCAACAATGGCCAGTAAAACACCCAGAATCGAAGACACCGCTGAGATATGGCATTGGAACTGCCGCTCTTTCCAAAGAAGAGCGGCAGCGCTACAGACTTTCATCGATTCGGCCATCAGCAAACCTGATATTATATGCCTCCAAGAAGTAGGAAAGGGTACAGTCAAGCTAAGGGATTACTACACAGTTACGAATCAGCAGTACCCGCGGGTTGCTACATTAGTGCATAAAGGAATAGCGGTGAGCTCACACTATGTCGCTCAATGCGCAACCGAGCACCAAATCATTGAAATACACACATCGAAGAAAGGGAGAGCAAAGACCTTTATTTGTAACGTATACAGTCCTCCCAAAGAACGTCGACCGGACTTTGCGGCAATTATAGAATACGCATTAGGCCACCTGAAAGGAAAAGACAAATTTGTACTCCTAGGCGACTTCAACGCTCCCCACACCCATTGGGGATACCGACGAGATACCCCCAAAGGCAGAAGCCTGGTAGAAATTACAGAGAAATATGATCTAGAACTAGTAACTCTCCCACTAACACCCACTAGATTAGGAAATAGCGTGTGCGGGGACACCTACCCCGACCTAACCTTCATGCTAAACATAGCGGATGGGCAATGGAGAAATTTAGACGAAAATCTGGGAAGTGACCACTATATTATTAGTTATTCAATGACCACACCCCGGCTCAAACTTCCACCAAAGCAGGCTAGAATCACAAACTGGACGGCATACAGAAAATATCCAATGTCCACAACACCCCCCAACACAACTGAGGACTGGGCAAAGGAACTCAAAGTCGCACACGAAGCCACAACACGAAACATATCCATTAACGCGAAAACACCTGCAGTAGACCCACATCTGCTGCACCTGTGGGAGGGCCGGCGTAGCTTAACCAAGCGCTGGAAAACTCAAAGACTGAACAGAAAACTTAGGGCAAGAATAGCAACGCTAACAGAACAAGCAAATGAGTATGCCAGAGAGCTGCAAGCGGAAAATTGGCTCCAATTTTGTGATTCACTGAGAGGGACGCTATCCACCGCTAAGACATGGGCTATCTTACGTAGCATGATAGACCCGGACTCTACAAAGACGGCAACAGCGAGAACGATACGCACCCTAGTAGGTGAATACAAAGGTGACACCGATAAACTGATCCAAGCGCTCAGGGAGAAATACATTAACACAGGGGGCGATAGTGTCGAATCTCTCAGCTACAAAGGGCTGGCAAACAAACCTCTAGATGAGCCCGTTACGGTTGCCGAATTGTATGCAGCGGCGCAGGACATCAGACGAAACACAGCACCCGGAGCGGACGGCATCACCAATGCAATGCTGCGCAACCTCAGCAATGAGCAACTCGGACGACTAGTCGACTACTTCAACAAGGGCATATGGGAAACTGGTACCATTCCACAGCAGTGGAAGGAAGCCACCATAGTCCTAATCCCTAAACCGGGAAAACAGAAAACTATTCAGAACTTGAGACCAATATCACTAACGTCATGTCTCGGGAAGCTGTTTGAAAAAGTGATACTCACCAGGTTAACTGATTATATCGAAAGTCACAACCTCCTATCGGTGTACATGTATGGTTTCCGCAAACATCTGTCAACACAGGATGTTTTCCTTAGGCTAAGAGACGAAGTAATAAACAACGTGGCGACTGGTGAAGAAAACATAGTGGTGGCGTTGGACCTAAAGAGCGCATTCGACACTATGTCGCATAAGCTCATCATGGAGGAACTAGAAAAAATGGGATGCGGCAAGAGAATTTTTGACTACGTGAAATCCTTCTTAACTGGTAGGACTGCCACGATAGGTTTAGAAGATATGCGATCACCCAAGCTCAATCTCCCCAACAAAGGAACTCCACAGGGAGCTATACTCTCACCATTATTGTTTAACATTGGCATGAACAATTTGGCAAGAAGGTTGCATCAAATCCAAGATCTCAAATTCGCGCTCTATGCGGATGATATCACTTTATGGATGCACAAGGGATCGTTAGGCCACAAAGAAAGCACCCTACAAGAAGCCATCAACACCGTTCAAAACTTCGTGGCAGAACACGGCATGGCCTGTGCACCAGAAAAGTCGGAATGGGTCAGAGTCCATGGACGAAATTACCGTAACAGGCCAAACCTACACCTCCAACTAGAGAACCGAATGCTTCCAGAAAAGACCAAGGTTCGTGTGTTGGGCCTCTGGATCCAAAGCAACAGGCGAGTGGATCACACTATCGCGACCCTGAAAGCGACAACGAAGCAAATAGCAAGACTAATAGGACGAATCACAAAGAAAGGGAGAGGCCTATACGAAAACGAAACGATACGACTCGTTCAAGCTTTTGTCATCAGCCGGATAACATATGCTCTTCCCTATCAGAACTTAAATCGCACAGAAATCAAGATGGTGGACCAGATCATACGGTGCGCGTACAAGGTGGCGCTAGGATTACCGGTGAACACCGCAAATGAAAGACTACACGACACAGGAGTTTACAACACCTTTGAAGAGCTCAAGGCAGCGGTTATGATAAATCAGACAGAGCGCCTGTGTCTCACACAAGCCGGACAACAACTACTGACTGAACTAAGATATTCGGTGAAACCGCAATATTGCAGTGACCAAATCCATCAGATACCAGGCCCCATCAGGAAGCAAATACAAGCCACACCGATACCAAAGAACATGAATCCCGAATACCACAAAGGCCGAAGACAAGCCAGAGCCAAGCAACTCATCAAAAGCCTTGGAAATAATCAAGAAGTGCAATACACGGACGCCGCTCGGACTGCTAGAGGACACGTCATTGTAGCAGTTCGCAACACCCAGCGGAAAAGAGCCGAAATAACGGCCTCAATAAATACAACATGCACAGCCACTGCTGAAGCTTCAGCAATCGCGATGGCAATCAAACACAGCGACAGCACCGGGCACTCGGCACTGGTTATCTCCGACTCTCAAGCAGCATGCAGAATGTACGTGCAAGGCAGATTGCCACGAATCGCGCTGAGAATTTTAGGCGACGCGCTCCACGAAGAGCATTCAATCATATGGTGTCCAGGACACGAGGACATCCCAGGCAATGAGAGGGCACACTCCCTAGCTCGAGAACTCACAAACCGAGCGGGGAACCACAGCCCTTTCCAAGACTGTCCACTTACAGCCCGAGACATCCTCGAACACCAACGTCGCACGAGAGAGCGCCTTGCCCCCCCGCATCGGCAACTGGGGGTACAAGAAGCCCGCGCATACAGACGAATACAGACGCACACCTATCCCCACTTGGGAAGAGCACACCACATAAATCCCACACTACATGCCAGCGCTTGTCCATGGTGCGGTGCATGGCCGTCGCTGCCACATGTGACGTGGGAATGTACAGAAAGACCACGAGAAGCGAACTCGCCTGAGATGCTTGCCTACAATAGGGAGCCGTGGGAGATCCTCCTCGCCCGGCCGGGGCTGGGGGCCCAAAGGGGCCTCTTGGACCAGGCGGAGAGAGTAGCCAGGATCACTGGTGTCCTGGAATAGGGACCCACCCAACCGCTTCCCTCCCACCCTACCCTTTTCCTTACTCCCCTCTTCCCTCTCAATAATTAATAAAGTTTTTCCACCGCCACCACCACAGACGACAGAGCGAATCAGGGCCCGCGTTCACACACACACAAAAAAAATGTTTTACTCTAGAACTGTTTGTAAGAGCAAATTCCAACCAATCCTTATGCTGGACATGCTATTAACAAAGGCGGCCGGATCGTGGCAAAGATATAACTTACGAAATAGAACCTTTGTGAATTCTGCGCCAAGTGTATGGATTGTGATGTTCATCTTTGTGAAGCCTGGCCCACATGGAGCGAACTTTCTCGATGAAATTCGCGCGTCCAAATAATCTATCTTGACGAGCCGCCGTGTCTGCGTCCCATCACCCCGCGTGCGACGATTTCATCAGCGCGCTGTGCCGCTGTCATTGTTGTCAGGTGTGAGGCAGTACTGTCACGGTTTTGGATAATAATCTGAAGTGTGCACCTGTTGTACTAGAAAAAAATAGTTCTGTCAGTTGATTAGGGTCGTAATACTGCGCTTAAACAATATTCCGCGTTTATTTCACGACATATTTATGCTCGAGGATTCGGCACACCAGAGAGACACAAAGGTTTTCCTGTAACACTAGCGGCACAGCAGTTTCTGCTTCCTGTGCAGATTAGCAAATTGCGCACGGGGTAATTAAATCGGTACCTGCGATCATTGTACTGTAGTAAAGGCCCGCTCTCAGCATTCTAATTTTGCGACAAATAAGCGATTATGAAGGAATGCAAGCGTGCGATGATCTACAAACTACAAAGTGGCTGTTCAAGGTATTATTTTGGCTTTGCCTGATAACATATAAATATCTAATACATAATTTTATCATTGTTTCTATATTACTCCCGTAAGGTTTCTGCGTAGTCATCAGCAGCAAAAGTAAGCTCTGCCATGTTGTACAGATAAGCTAGAGCTACCGCTGCCTTTCAGCACGCCTATACACAGGGGGTTTCACGTAACTTGTGCCAAGAATTTAAAGAAGTGGTTAGCCGCAGCTGAATGAAACCAACGTCATATGGTTTGCCTTCATGTTGCGCTCCTTGGAGTATTTTTTTAAATATTCCGCTTAATTAGTTAATTAATTAAAATGAATTGCACAACATTTTAAATGTTCACTTTAGGGTCAAATGCGTTTCGTTTCGTTGTAGAGGGGATTCAGAAACGACCGATTCAAATTTTTTTTGTGTGGCAACGTACATGCTGCGCTAATTTTTTTCGGCGTTTGAAGAAAACCCGCGAAATATGAAATAAAACCACCTGACTGCGCTCATGCGCTCACCCCGCACCATGTACGTTGTTACAAAAAAAATTGTATCGGTCATTTCTGAACCAATTTTACAGTGCAATGAAATGCACTTGACCCTAAAGTGAATATTAAAAATTTCACATAATTGATCATAGTTAATTAACCAATTAAGCGGAGTAAAAAAAATGCTCTAAAGAGTGCTACATGACGGCAAACCATATGTCGTTGGTTTGAATCAGCTGCGGTTGAGCACTTTCTTAATATCCTTGGTTCAAGTTACGCGAAACACCCTGTATATAGAGAGAGAAGAATTAAAAATCTAGTACGTGACCATCGAGAATCGAAGCCACACGTTTCATGTTATAAAGAGGGAGAGAGAAGAAAGTTCGATACGCATAAAGCCGGAGAGGTTGGTCGCACGCTTATGACCTTCTCCTCTACACTTGGGGAAAGGATGGGCAGAGTAATGTAGAGCAGGATGAGGAATGACGACGAAATACGGTGCTAAGCATTTGTTGTCCGATGCTGCACATGCGTAATGTCTTTGACCGAATCCACAAGAACAAATTTATGTAGGCCTTTAAACAGACACAATATATGTATGGTCGCGTACACACAAAAACGATGTCCATAAACTGTACAAGCCTGTACAAGGTTGTAACTTGAACATATGAAGCGTGCTGAATTACTCCGGAAACGCTCGAGCGAGAAAGAAATTTTCGTGGTATGGGTTCCGCATGTCTGCAACATATTCTAGCTTAGAACGAACTAATTATTCCTAAAGTAATAAGTAAAATGGAAAAAAATTCACGTAAATAGCCAGTCATGTTCTCAGCATTTACTGAGCCCAGGTTAGGTTCTCGATAATATGAACAACTAAAAATACTTGCATTTGAGTTAACAGGTTGTTAACAGGTTAACATTTGGTAACAGGTTAACATTGTTGTTAAAATGACAAGTACGAGGGATATTAATGCTACTGTACACATGCACAACTTTACATTTCTTAATACTCTGCTGCATTATAGCCAAATATGTGTATTGCTTCTCTCTCTCTCTCTCTCTCTCTCTCTCTCTCTCTCTCTCTCTCTCTCTCTCTCTCTCTCTTCTCTGCTTTTTTGCAGCCAGCAGCAATTTGTATCACAGGACGACTCTGCAGCTAGGTATCAAAGGCGTGCTGTTACTAATAGTTTGTGTAACGTCTGTACAGCCGGCGGCAATTAGCCTTTTACGCCATTCAAAACTAAGATGTTGCTTGAGAACTATCGCCTCCGGACGTGCCACTCCGAACCCTGTCCAGAGTTTCTTAACTTGCCTGGAATGGTGTCGGAAACGTTCCGAATCAAAAGCAACGCAGAAACAGTTCCGCTAACCCAAATAAAACCAACGACAAAAGCACCGCATACGAGTCATAACCCATGTCGTCGGCCGCTCCCGAAGCGTAGCCAGCATACAGTGTATGCAGCGTGCAATGCACGGAAAGAGGGAGCGAAGAGGAAGAAGACAGGGAAAGGCAGGGAGGTCAGCTATTGCATATTAACCGACTGGCTACCCAGCGCTGGCGTAAAGGGGTAAAGGGAATTAAAGGTGACAGATAATAGTATATACACACTGGACGCGAGGCAGCAGCAGCACCAACGAAAATCGATTACCACAATGCGCAAGGGCGCGCACGGTATCAGGTCACTCACTTGCGCTTCAGTCTGTATATCGACGTCAATCCTGAGGGTGCGTTTTCCGAGTTTGTTTACATGCGTTTTGTAATTGTCGGAATACGCGGCGACTGGTTCGTGTAAACAAAGCAGGAACTCGGTCGTTCGCCCGTGCGGCGGCCGCCGACGCCCGTGCAGGGAACACGGTTTGTGGAAAAAGGGGAGGTCGTTGCCATCGCAGCTGGAGCTCCCTCGGCCTGTTGCAGCGCGGGCGATGCCCTTGAAGAATTGGCTCACTTTCCGGCCTGTTTGTGCAGGTTGTTGTATAAGTCGCGTGCCCATAGTGCGGCTGCCGAAACATCTTGGCGCGTGGTGCATGCGCGGAGCGCGTAATGGTGCGTGTATGTATATATACATGCACGTACACGCGAGCCTGCGGAGTTTATGGCTACAGTAAACGCGAGATTTACGAGTGATAAAGGTGCGCGTTTAAGAAGCCGCGCGAAAGGGGCGTCCCCATGAATGGGGGATGCCTGTCCAGCAGTTGCTGCGTCTCTCGTTAAACCTTAGTGACTCGTATAAACTATAAACAAGGCGACGCTCGGCGGCGGTGTGCGCCCCATCCGGTATACGCCGGTGGGGGAGCGCGGGCGGTGACCGCGGGTCAGCCATGGTCACGCGACCCAATCAATGTGCACTGCACTTTGCGGAAAGAGTGCTTGTTGCGCCCTAATTGCAGGGCCACGCTGACTGCAGTTATACCACGCTAACGGCGGTATGAGCCTCGGTTACCGCAGTTTGGATTACGGCAGTACACTCTAGCCTGTACGGTTCAGTTGAACCATGATTAGTTTGTATAGAGTACGGCAAGTCCCTCTGTAGAGGAGCTGCACAGGAAACCCGGGAAGGGAAAGTATCGTTTCCTTTATGGCGCACAGCGTAACAGGGGTACAGTTCGCTGGGTCATATTATGTATTCCGCTCGTTTTCCTCTATCCTACTCACGCTGTCGACTTCTATGTTGACGAGAATAAACGATCTAGAGCTACGCCAGCATTTTAAGTTGGCACCGACAAGGTGAGAACAACTAGTCGGTCTTTTGAGTGCATTCACTGAGCTCCCGCATCTGACACAACGCTCAGGGCTTCTGTGTGAAGATTTTTGTGCAACAGTTTAACTCCGGCGATGTTGTGAGGGTTCTGGAAGCTGTTCTGCAGGAGAAGGCATTCCTGTTTCAGACCTGAGATTACTGCGTTTGCTGCAAAGAATTTGCGAGTGTGAGAGGACGGGCGCTTTCAATTAATGCGAGAAGCTTTTCTTTCCCGTCTTTTATTTTTTTAAAAGGCATGTCTGCAGATAAGCGGAGAATTCGCGCTTTCTCTCCATCGCTGCGACAGTACACGTGCGATTCTGGGGTTTACGCCGATGCCCATAGCTGAGCGCCGGGAGCCGCGACGGTTAGTGAGTAAATATCCTGCGATCGGGTAAGCCGAAGTAGTGCACTGGCTTTCTTCGCTGCGACTGAGCAGGTCGCGAGTGCCGAAGGGCCCTGGAAGGCGCCGCGGAGGAGGAAGAGGGGGTCGACGGCAGCGGCGCCAAACGAAGTCAGCAGGGAGGTCACTTGCCTCTCGGCGCGCGCGCGTCACTGGACGCGCTGGCCGCGCGAAGCGCCTTGCGGGGAGTTCCAATTTCCGTACGCGGCGGCGGTCCCGGGGGCCGGCGCCGCGGCAGCGTGGGCATGTTTGCCTACTTTGACCGGCGAGCTGGCTGCGGCAGGGGCATTGTCTCGCGCGCCCGTTGCCTGTATGGAACGGTGCACGTGTTCGTCGCCGAGAGGCCGTGATTTAGAGCCCCGCCAGGAGCCAAGTCGGGGTCTCGTGGCGGGTCGCGAACAAACGTTCCGCGGCCGCCTTCCCCTCGGCGGTTCGCGGGCCCGATCCCCGCTCGGGTCCCGCACGCTGTCTTCCCTCATCGCTCGGTTGCAGGCGCGTTTCCATCGGCGAAGGCAACCGTGGTGAGCGGCCACCACGTACGGGGAGAGATCCCGCAGTCTGGCCACCCTTGTGCCGCTTGCTCGGAGCCACGGGACTCGTCGTCATACGCAAGTTGCATGACTAAAGGTTATTGTAGGCCTCGTCTATAATTGTTTTCTTTTTTTTCTGATCTCACGCAATGTGCATCATCCGCAACCGTCTCTGTATTTAGTTATGTCGACGTGCGGCTAAAGCATATATGTTCAGGAACTATCAGAGCAGCAACTGTCTGCTACGAACGTCGAGACTGTTGGATGAGGAACGCGAGCGAGATGCCTGCATTCAAGAGATGCAGTGTTTCAAGATGAACATGAAATATGGCTCCCATCACTGTCTGGAGAAACGAGCGTAAAAGCTTCGCCCATTGAAATTCTGCTCACCGACCTACCTGCATCATTATCTCTTTCTAAAAGCGCCCTGCCGCAGCATTTTTTTTCTTCTTTTTTTTCAACAGCGCCAGAAATTCTTTCCCCTCTTTGTTTAACTATATCTGCGTGGCATGCATTGTGTCGAACAAACGTAGGGGCTTTGAGAGAAGTAGGTGCGTATATAGTGTTCGAGATACCACGCACTATTTCAATGTGCGGGACTTTCTGTCGATCTCTCTCTATATACTCAATTAATGGTTTAATGGAAAGAATAGGTTTTTATTAAACCAGAACTTCCCAGACGCTGTCTCAGCAGCAAGAAAGTGCACATTTTGCCTAGAACTACTCTGCTATATTCGCTCTATTTATTTTCCCGTCTTTTCGCATCACCTTTTTTTGTCGGATTAGCCAGCGGAATGAGAGCAATGCGACGAAGGTAGAGAATTCGGTCTTGACCATAGCCTTCTCGCTTTCCGTTATCGCAGCGTATTGTGACTTCGATCGGTCATATCAGTATAAGCTAGACTGAAGATAGGAAAGCTCGTTCACAGTGGCAACAGCACGCGAGGATCGCTACTATCGCGAAAATGATGGCCCAGTCTTCCACTATATGAAGGCACCGGACAACACCGAACATACTTCGCAGCACTTAGGAAAACTGTCACGTTTTTGCACCAGGTTGTTTCACCGTTCTTTTCCCCCACAGCAAATTATGTTTGTAATCTCGTTCTGCTTAACCTATATATACTAGATGTAAACATGACAACGTAGGATCTTGTCTTAATTGGCTCCAATGACTGGCGGAGTTCGGCACGCAGTGCCCCGCTGCAACCAAAGGTGCAGGAGAAAGCGGACGGATAAGGGTGACCGTGACTGGACCAGCTACCCGAGAGTCCGCATACCCGCTTCGGCCGGCAGGAGGGTTCTGGCAAACCGACTCTCCTTTGTCTCAGGCTTGGCTTGGTCGGGTATGGGTCAAAGTATCTCCGTAACAGAAGCACCTGTCCACGTCTAGAGCTGTATTTCGGCCATGCGGTGGTGCGGAGGTTTCTCGCAAGGTTTCCTGCGTGCTAAGCAGCGGCCTGAATTTGCCCTGAAAAGGATCGTTCTGGTGAAATGGTGAGGGGCTTGTATCATTAGGCTAATTGACCTCTTAGCCGAAGCCCCTTTCCTTAAAAAAATCTGCACAAATCTGCACACTCACGTCAACTTAGTTTTCTGTTCAAGGGGGCCTTTCTCGGTGTTGGAGCCATAACGCAGCTTGTCTGAAATAATGTGACACTACTAATCGCCCCCCCTTCTTCTTTTTTTTTTCTTTTGGTACATAGTCTATAGCCCGGCCCGATCGGCGCACTCGCAGCTACGTTATCACCATAATGATAAGAGTGGCCACATCTTCATCAAATTATAAGACTGAAGTTAAATCGAGCGAAACAAAGGATGGTTGGGTTATACCGGTCCTGCATACATAATTCGATGGCAAAGATGAGATTGCCCGAAATACGTTGTAAAACTTGGAATAACTAAGACTCCCAAATCTCTGTGCAGCTTTATGGAAAGAGGAGTTGGTTAACATATAGAAAGAAAAGGGGGTTCTGTTACCCTCTCTCCTGTAGACCTTAGTCCTACAGATACACTGAAGGTTTGTAAGGGTATTATATGGTATATAAGAACGGGACGGCGGTATTCACACAAATTTCTTGCGCTAAAGCGGTTCGCAAGAGTATCGTGCCTGCCAATCACGATGCTCAACATGTTATTAGCGAAGACGACCGGTAAATGGCGAACAGCTCTTAAAGGGACACTAAAGGGAAACAATAAATCAGTTTAGACTAATAAAGCATCGTTTGAGAAACCTGCAGGCAGTCATTTCAAGAAAATAGTTTGAATATTAGATGAGAAAATGAAGGTCCAAGTATCAGTATTTGAATTTCGCGCCTAAACGCCAGCGCCGGTACGTCAGCGTGACGTCAGGGATTCCAAAGTTTGTTTTCGCATTTGGGCCGCGTTGGCTGAATAAAGGTTCCCGAAACTTGGCATGTTTAATATTTGGTTCCTTTAGAACACAATGTAGTCAATCAGTACCGCTATATATAATTAGTAGGCCCTAGAAGATGCCATCAAAATCCAAGACGTCATAGCTCCCAGGTGTGAGACCTCAAGTAGGCGTCGCCACCCGCATTTCATTCTTGCGCTTTTTCTGGCTTACCAAACGTCTTATCGTTGTAACAGTGGTGTTTTTGGTGTTGCAGAACGGTGATTTACTGATGCAGAAGAAATCACTTTTCACTTTAGTGTCCCTTTAAGAACGAAAAGCTTTGTGAATTCGGCCACAGAAAACTATAGTAGCGCCAATGATTATGTACGTGCCGTTCAACCACTGCCACAAAGGAGCGTGACAAGTATGCACAAAGTGTGCGCGTATTGTCTGCAACGCGATCGCGCGTGCTTAAATATTTACAAATCATCACAAAACGTTTCTCGCGCGATAGTGCTCCAGCCCTAACAATGCGATGGAGGAGATTAAAGAGCTAAGTGTTCTGTCACTGGCCGTAGCCCCGTTCGGTATAGTGCGCACTATCGCATTCTTGCGGTCAGCCGGTGCTCGCTCGCCAGTCAACCACAAAGCGCTGTAGCGTATTAACGGACGGATATCGAGTCAAGCGCCGTCGCATGGGTGGCCTGGGCTAGTATAATATAACGGTTCCTTTCGCTCGGTTCTGTATATTTCTAATCGTCGCACCACTCACGGCCAGTCGATCCTGGCGATGGCGCAGGCGGTACGCTGCTCGGGCCACTGACAAAGCGCGAAAAGCAAAAGAATTTGAGCGTAATCTTCGCATTATCCCGGTGCCTGCGCGGGAGAACGGCGCGCGTCCGCTCGCCGCGGGCGGCCGCGCGCGAGGGCGCCGACGCTAGCTCCGCGCACCGATTTGCGCAGGCTGACGTCAAGATCTGCAGTTCCCCATTGTGATACGCTATCCGGCTGAACTTGAGTTTTGGCGCGCCGTGTGGGGATGGCAATCAGCGGGTCGCTCCCTTTGTACGGCTATTCTTAATAACCCTGGAGGGGGGGGTGGAGGGGGTCGGGATCGTAAATAAATCGGCGGCGGCCTCTTTGTTGCCTGTCGCGACCACACTGACGTAGTAGGTAGGCTCGATCGGCGTTGGCACGAGCGCCGTCACGGCACCAGGCTGTCTGTCACTCGGCGCACGCACGAACCCGCGCTGGTTGCAGGGAGGGACGTCACCGTGGGCCTTGCTCGTGCGTGCACGCCATGCCGCTGCGCGCTCTCGGTCGAGGTGCGAAGTTTCACGGCCTTCGGCGCGCAGCCCCTCTTCTCCTCGCCCCGTGCGCGTGGGGCATTTGGCAGCCGGCCCGCAGGATGCGTTGCGTGCAGCGTCCAGTGACCTTCCTTCCTCGCTGTCAGGGTCGCAGGGTCGCGAGCGAACGCGAGCGAGGTTGCCCGCCGCCGCGCTCGAATCTTGGTCGATCGGGCGCGCGCGCTCTCACATTTTAGATATATTGCGCACCATTAGCGATATACATATTCAATATACATATATCGCGACGTAGTACATATACCTATTCCCAATGGTGAAAGGTGAGCGGCTACATCCGCATTCTCGACACGTCCACTACGGCTGCCGGCGAGCCATGTGAAAAAGAAAGGCGAAAGGTCGTTTCAAGCCTCAGGATGCGGCGTGTTCGAATGATAACGCGTTATAAGCGATGCAACGTGCGATTGTCCGTAATGAGACAGGATCTGGTAAATAGAATTTATTGATCCGATCGCTACGTATTGTTAAAATTCTTCAAAATATAGTCTCCTCTGGCGTCGATACGCAGCTGCCAACGCGATTCCCACACTGCAAAGGCTCCCTGGAAGTCAGCTACCGTAGCATCTTTCAGAGACTCTGTGACAGCCCGTTGGATGGTGGGAACATTGTCGCAACGGTGACCTTTCAGGCTTCTCTTAAGCTTTGGGAACAGGAAAAAGTCGGCGGGGCTCACATCGAGGCTGTACGGTGGCTGCGCCAAGGATGCAACCGCTATCCGGGCCAGGTAGGCGGTCACAACGAAGGCGGTATGGGCAGGAGCATTGTCGTGTTGGAGCATCCAGCGATCGGCAATCTCCGATCGTTTCCTTTTGACGGCTCGGCGCGAAGGCACTCAAGGACTTCTTTGTAGAACACGGCGTTGACGGTTCGTCCCGGAGGCATAAATTCTTTATGGACCATCCCACGCTTGTCAAAAAAGACAATGAACATTGTTTTTACCTTGGACTTCGACATTATCGCTTTCTTGGGGCGCGGGGAGTTCGCGGTGTGCCACTCCTAACTTTGGAAATTGGTTTCGGGGTCGCATTGGAACACCCATGGGATCTGTAGCCTGTTATTAGGCCGTCTAAAAGGTCCCGTTCACTTTCTAACTGCACTAACATCTCACGGGAAACATCAACTCGCCGTTGTTTCTGTTCATCACTCAACACTTTTGGCACGAATTTCGAACAAACCTTTTCCATGTAAGCCTCCTCAACCAAGGCAAGCGTCTCGGTAGCGGTATCGCCCATGTGAAAGCAAAATTTAATTGCGTGCCGCCGCTCCAGCGAACGCTCCATTTTTGATGTTTTCTGCCGTGACAAAAACTCGAAAACAGCTTTCGCGCCACTTGATATCCTCACCGCGTCAAAGCTGGGACGTGACTGCCGCCCGGTGCGTTACTTAGCTTGGAACCGCCACCACAAATCCCGCCTCCGAGGAGCGCGCTACTGGCGACTTCAGCGCCGCGCGGCAGGCAGTCTCATTACTTTAGGGACAAATCTTGTATTATGCGAGTGGTGGTGTTGCGATGGAGGAGCGTAGTGACGTACCCATCCTGCATAGTTGCGTCATCTGTGAAGGCCAGCAGAATAGTGTTCATTCGCAGTAAAAATGAAAACCAGAAGTATCGCTGGAAGTGAAGCCGGCACTTACTGAATTCCTCGATACGTGTACGACGAACTATAGTTAAGCAAGGTCCATGCTTTCGCCAGTTGACCAACCGTCATTATACGTTTAACGGCATGCCGAACACGCTTAGACAACGAAGAAAACGAGGAGAGCCGTCCTTACCATGTTCGTTATATGTATGCTCGTCGCGCTGCTTGTTGTAAACGTGTATGACAGCACAGATGTGTGTGCGCATCCCCTCACGAATTTCTTTATGATAAAAAAAAATAATCATACTCTGCCCATAGGTTGACTTTGTGAGCCGCGATACGCAAGAGAACCAACCTTCGACGATGTTCACGAGTTGCACCACATTCAGTTGTCATCGGTTGCGTTACCGGCGAATCTTTGAAGAGCGAAGTTTCGTTTACTCTTTCGAGTGTGGGTGTACATCGTCTGCTCAGAAGACCGAAGGCAAGGGAAACCCCGAGCAGGCCGAATCTTTCGAAATCGAGCAATGGCTCATCTCTCGCCACGCTGCCCTTGTCGACGCGACCTGTCTCGCTATTTTGTCGACAGCTGGTGGGGTCGCTCAAAAACGGACCGCGTTGAGCCCGGCGTCGCAGCGCGTGGGAGCGACGCGCGGTTGAGCACGAGGAGGCGCTGACACGTACGCACCGGCGTAAGAGGAGGTAAGGAGTGCGTTCGGTTGGGTGTCGGGTGGCCCCCTCCCCGGAGGTGTCAGTGAGAAAAACCAAAGTTGCCAAATGGCCCCGCGTGTGTGTTATACGAGCTTCCGAACTTCTCTTAATCGAGGGAACCGGTTTGCCTCGCGGTTCTCTGCCTTGTTTCACTCCTTGGCAGGCTGCCTCGGCAAGCACACCTCAGTCGCGGCCCGCGATCAAACACGTCGCTGCTGCCACGAGTGTCTAGAGCCGCGATGCTGCCGCTACACGCACGTGTGGAGAGCGAGGGGCTCGTGCCTTCTCGGCGGCGCCATGCTGCCTGCGCGCCCACTCGCCCGCTAGCGCTGACAGGGGCCTGTTTCAACACTCGAGGTTGTTTCCGTCCCGGCCGGACAGAAGCCCTGCGCGGGGGTGTCCTGCCGCTACTGCGCTACGCCTTCGCGGCGGCCACAGTGATTGCTGCCCGCCTGGAAGGCTTGCGGGACAATTAGAG
Organism: Dermacentor albipictus; assembly: GCF_038994185.2. Classification (NCBI taxonomy): domain Eukaryota; kingdom Metazoa; phylum Arthropoda; class Arachnida; order Ixodida; family Ixodidae; genus Dermacentor; species Dermacentor albipictus. The sequence goes on along the minus strand of NC_091821.1, from coordinate 236,694,358 downwards.
ACTGCCTGCGGGGCCATCGGTTGTCACCGCAGTCACGTCCTCGGGCACCAGTCGAGGAGACGACGTAGGTTTTGAACCACCTGGACGCAACCGCCGAGAACAAAAGCGTGGTAATTGGAGTATATCGGCCTTCGCGGTATGAGCAGAGGACTGCAGCTTAGTTTGTTCAAGTACAATTCTTGGCCGATCGCGCCAACAATGTAGGCTGCGCGCCGCTGGAGCAGGCTTAGAACAGGGGCTCCAAGGTACCCAACCAGTGACCGCTTTGCGTTGCCGCGATAGCCCGCGGCCAGCGCGGCGTCGACGCCTTCTTGCGTTAGCGTTGCGCACTTGCAGCGCGCCACGGCCGCAAGAGGAAATTGTGGAAAAAGATAATGATGGCCAATGAGGCAGAGCTTACCTTAATAATTTGTCTTTCAGAGGCTTCTCCTCAAGGCACTCAACGTTAGGGTACGACTACCTAAATGTTCCCGCTTTAGACCGCGTCGACAACCGATCTCGATAAGACCAATGATTTCTTGTTAATTTATTATTTGTAATTTACGTCAAATCGCTCGTCTGATGTTTAGTATTTTTTTCGGGCAACGTCTGTTGTGCATTGGAAATCAGTGCAGACGTAGTGTTGCTTTCTTACTAGAAGCTGATGTTCCCACTGCCTATGCCCAACGCAATAATAATAATAATATTTGGGGTTTTACGTGCCAAAACCACTTTCTGATTATGAGGCACGCCGTAGTGGAGGACTCCGGAAATTTTGACCACCTGGGGTTCTTTAACGTGCACCTAAATCTAAGCACACGGGTGTTTTCGCATTTCGCCCCCATCGAAATGCGGCCGCCGTGGCCGGGATTCGATCCCGCGACCTCGTGCTCAGCAGCCCAACACCATAGCCACTGAGCAACCACGGCGGGTGTGCCCAACGCAATACCGCACTATAAAGTATATCTATGATAAACGTGCACACGGTCTCTCGTTCCTATATAAGACGGCAGGCTCTCGTATGTTCAAATGTTATCATTCTTACGTCATTGTTTTTTCGCGGCATCACTTGTATTTCACCTTTATATCGAAAGCGAGAACTATACTTTTGAGACTTTCATCTAAATAAGTGTGGAGACATATACATTGTATATTGTATGTACCATGTATTCCTTACGTCATAGTCTTCCCGTGGAAACGTTTCGTGATAAGTCCTGGTGCTTGTGTGAAAAGACTATTTGATATGTAACCTTGAACCCTCTACGATGTATGACGGAACCACTCAAGAGATGAGGAGTAGCCGGCGCCTTAAATTGTGCGCCAACATCTCCTTATATCATATCAATAAAAAAAAAGTAGCCTATTTTGTGATTTGTGTCGCTTAGTACGCATGATAGCAAGGTGAAAACGGCACGCGATGCCAAAGGCAGTATGGCCAAACAAATATAGGGCGCTATAACGTAAAACTATTCCAAACTTTTCTATTCCAATTCTGCTATCAGCCCTCCACGATTGGTCAAAAACGTTTTTCGACCGCCCCTCACTTCACCTGTCTGTTACGCGACGTCACGAAGACCGCGATACCTCCCCATCTGATATGATGTGTACACACTGATTATGCATGATTTGACAGAAAAAAGAAAAACGCTTATTTCTGATTTGACCCCTTTTCGCCATTAGCCCTCGGCTATTGGTAAAAAGTTTTCGGGCTGCACCCACTTCACCTGCCTGTCACGCGACGTCACAAAACCGCACAAACTCACCGCGTCAAAGTGACGTGTACGCGATAAAGATGCATTCATATGCCGAACAAAACTGAATTTTTTTCGGAATAGCCGCAGGTTGCCCCGTTCCGAAAGGAATAAAAGTTGCCTTCTGCCGATCGCTGAGACGCTGGCTACTCGCACCTGCCGGGGAGCATGGGTGTATTTGCGTCTAATAAAACTTCTTGCGTGGCCGTGTGACGTTTTCAAACACTTTCGGCACGTTTACTACCTCATTTTGCCCACTCTTCTTTGCTGAGTGTCAGTTTTAGTGTTATTCTTAAGCTTCCGTTGCATGCCGCCGCGACTTTCGACCAACCACCACAAGCCAAGTAAGGGAAAGCCGACCAATCGCAGATGCCGGCACCACCCTCTTCATCTGGTTATCGATTTTCAGTGCACTGGCTCTGCCTCAGTGAATCCCTCTCCACTTGAGTGTTCTCCTCGCCTCTTGTCAGCCAATTCGATACGACAAGCAGTTAAGTGTTGGCAATGTTATTCGTTTTTCAAGCAAACAAAAGTGACCTCCTATGAACGAGGAGAGCGTTTGATTGGTCTGTTCAGACAACCTTGCGGGTGACCGTCCGGTGCTTGCGTCGGTGGTTACGCAAATTTGACGTCAGGAAATTGGAATAGAAACATATTGGAATAGTTTTACGTTATAGGGCCCATACTTTGACCAGAACGCTGCGCCATCAAGAACTAAGCGCGTAGATCGCTCTGAGGCATTACGCGGCGCTGTTTCGCGCAAAGTTCTTTTCTCTGCCCCCGACAGGGCGCAAGTTTTCAGCGGCACAGCGCACGCGCAGGCGTCAACAACAGAGACGCGCTCTTTCGTCCGCGCGCGTCTCCGTCGTTGACGCCTCTATAGCGCAGGTCTGCGCCGTTGCGAGCCGATCTCCGCACGCGTGAGCGGGCGAATAATTCATAAGCAGGCGCGCGCGGCGGCAATCCTTGACCCGGTGGAAGCCGGCACTGCGCCACCTGAGAGGACGCTGTCCCTGCGGCGCTCCCGGATTCTCGGGCCGCCGCCTGACCAACGGCCGGGACGCTGACCGGTTTCCGCGATAGCGCGGACCCGGCACGATGCGATATGACTATAGGACCGCCGGAGCAGCATGGCGGGCTCCGCGATTGTCAGCACTGGGACGGGACCGCCTCCCGACGCGGACGGGCGCTCCCGCTTCCTCCCGGAACCGCACATTTTCCACCTTCCGCGCGCGGGGTGTCAGGCCTCCGCATCGGCAAGAAGCAGTACCTCTCTCTCTCTCTCTCTCTCTCTCTCTCTCTCTCTCTCTTATTTTGTCCGACAAGCTCGTTCACGGGTTTGTCCGGTCACTACGTCCCGGTTTGCCGTGACACTACTACCTCGACAGTACAGATCCAGATTGACTACGAAACTCAGGTACACAGGTGGCCCGCGCGCTGAGGTTTTCGACACTCGTGACGTTGTGTCGCTCTGTTGATAGCTCCATCTCGCCAGCTACGAGACGCACCGTTTAAAGGAAGAAAGCAGATGTCATGACGCGATTTTTTTTTTTTGCACTTGCCCCTAACTTGACGATCACTATAAATAATAACCAGCAACGCAGCCTGTATCGAAGCTGCGAGGTTGCCGTACGACCAGGCTGTCAGAATGCGCAGACGCAGGCCGGCATCGGTAAGGGCAGGCATACAGGGACATATATGTCTGATATAGCAACCACCAGGTGGTGGTTACCTCCGTACGAACAGCGAGCCAAAAGCAAGTTTCCACCCTGTACACGCCAACCGGCTTCTGACTCTCACAAAGAAGTTCTTGGAAGACCGCAGCTTCGTCGAGAAGTGCGTCAAATCGGACATTGCGTTCCTCAGAGTTTTGGTTGAGCTGCTAGAGGAGGGGGGGTATTAACGGGCGCAGTCGAAGGGGAACGTGTTCGCGATGACCGAGCAGATAGGGAAGCCACATTCTTTCTGGCCTTCAGCATGTCCGAGCTCCACAATGATCGCCTGCTCAAAGTCATCGAGAGTGTCAAAGAGCCAGTCGAGGCGCGCCGCCGCAAGGTCGATGCCATAACCAGCTACCTGCAAAATGTTTCGCATAACTTCGATTCCGAGCCTACAAGGGATCTGCATGACATTTTTTTTACTCTGTGAACTGCATAAATTTGCAAACGCCTGCGATGTTGTTGTTGTTGTCTTCCATCATTGAAGGTGTTTGGCCTGTAAGGAGCCTAAACTTGAGATCCGAAGATTTAAAAAAAAAGAAAGTTTCGCAACCGCTCATTCTACTTACTCTTCCGCGAAATCTCCGACATATTGAATATGCATGAAATTGATGAGACCTTATCCCCATGTATAGGCTACGTCGCCTCTACATAACTTACGTAAATTATGAAATTCATTTTCTTTTAAACAAGTAACCGAATAAGAACCACGAAAACGTGTACGCGCAGCGCTTATCTCTATGCGTAGACCAGCTGAGATCGAACGCTTTCCGCTGCTCGATCGAGTAATATCGAGCGACGGAAATATTATCGGACGTGCAGCAGTGTCCATCGACCGCTCAAGTCAGGCATGGAATTAACCGAACCAGTTAACGTACTGCCGTTGCTTCGCAGACGACAGCTTTAACGATGAGCGCAACCTAGTTCTTCCAGATTCGGAAATTGCGCGTTTCGTTGATGGATTAAATGTATCTGCTTCCCCGGATACAGTCTTATAGTGGCAGGAAACATTATACATGGCACGCAAAAGTCCATAAAAGAAAGTTGCCCTCCTTTGTCAAAAAAAAAATAACAATTAAAATCAGTTCATGTAACTTAAATGTCCTGTGCCGCTTCTCGGGTACAAAAGAGAGCGAGAAAACTCCTTCCTTATTCGCCGTTTTGTCGGCTTTTCGAAATATCGAAGTCGAGTGATACACTACGCGCCGATTCCACACAACCAGTTAGGTATACATGTGTTGACCCTGATGCCACGACTGCTATGCCGGGCATGCGTGTGTGTGAAGCATTACACGTGGTACATTGGGCTTCTTCGCAGACGTGACGTCGCGGTGTTTTCTTTTTACTGTAAGCTCTACACTGGAAACGTTCTGTCACCTGGTCAGATAGCTCCGGCAGCGCTGAACGCCGTTGTCACTGAGCAGGAGTCAGCCCGTCCAGAATCCCAAGTGTAGAGCGTGCATGTGTTGCTGTAGTACATATCCCGACAACTGCAGTGGTCACATTTTTACGCTCACAGTTTTCGAACTAAGGCACTACAACGAAATACTGATATGTAGTCAAATACCTTTTATTCGACGTCCGCCATAATGAGGCTTATAGCGCGCGAAGAGACACGGACGAAAGGGAGACGTGACACACAAGTCTTCCTTCCGTCCGTGTCTTTTCACGCGCTACAAGCCTCACGGTGTCATACCAGCCCAAATCACTGCATTACGACCGCCATAAGTTGTTGGCCTTTTTTTTTTTTGCCAGCGAATGATGACAAAACATATTTCTGCAGTGCTTGCTATGCCAGTTCAGAAAAGGTGTATTTCCTTTTTATTGCGGGCACGTCAAGGTGGTGTATTTAATGACAACAAATATATCGGGTACTCCCCGTGGGAGGACACTATGCAATCTACGCGTCTTTTAAGGGTGACACAAATAGGTAGGAGTTGCCGGACAAGTTGAGGCATTAATTTATCATTCACTATAATGCTTACGTACGCAAGAAAGAGCGCTCTATCAAGCGGTGTTTTATCTTCTGGCATATTACGTTTGCATAAACACCCTCCAATCAATTCCTACTCGCATCAATATCAAGTGCATGTAGTGGTCGTTACGGTCCTTTCCGTGAAATCTGATCGTGCGCCAAGGTGCCGTACAGGGCTCATTAGTGTCAGCGTAACACATAGGCGTGGAAACAGCTTGATATACTCTGAATGGACCGTGCCAATGTGTCTAGAGGAGTGGCCGTGACCACGATGCACCGCGTGCTACGAATAACGCGGTCGAACTGCGCAACGGCCACAACACGCGACGCGAAAACGCATATATGCGATTCGGTGACACGCTATAGCTGCAGGTCGGTGGCGCGCTTGTAGCATGTGCAGATTCACATTGCTGGCTTATTCATTCATTTATATCTTTGTTCGTTCATTCACTTCTTCGTTTGTACAAAGTCAAAGGCGACCTTAAACTTCTTGTTCCTTGATAATTTTAAATTTCCACTATCCCTTACGGGTGTTAGAAGGTACGATTTTCTTAACATCATTCTTCGAGTCGCAGAAGTGATACACGTTCGCATGACCCGTAGCCTGAGCCATTCTAATACCGACAAGCAAAAAATAAAGAAAAAGTTAGTGATGTTTCACCTCGTGAACGGGGGTGACGCAAAGCGTATGGTTGCCATAGTGCACACGACGCTATCGGCCTTCGGTGCTCCTATAGACGCCTACGCTGTGCACGTCGCAGATAATAAATATTCAAGACAGGGCTCGTGCAGCCGTGCCATACGCAGTAGCCGCCGGAGTAGAACGCCCCGTTGTAGGCATTCGCTTACTATCTAAGTTACATAGCATGACGTCACCGCGCACAGGCAAACATGAACACATCACACTCGATGACCGCGGACACTCGCTGTCAAAAGGCTGGCGTGAGGAATTGCGGCAGCAGCAGCGAGCGAAGTGACCTTCGTGCTGTCTATCGCTTCAACGCAAACTGAGCTGCAAGAACACAGCGCACGCAAAGCTACGAGCCGTCGGCCCACCTAGACTGTGCCCCCAAAGCATGTCGCTTTCAATTGAAAGCCGGCGCGACCGCGCGTGTCCGAAATACAACGGCCCCCTTCCCTTCCCTCCCGTCCCCCGGTGCCATGCGCGCGACTGAATACGGCGCGCTTCCTCCCCTTGCTCACGCGAGATTGAGCCGCCATCGTCGGATCACCGTCCCACGCTTTCACTCGCACACACGACGTACGGCACGCGAAGACAATAGAAAGGTTTAGCTTGTCCGGTATGCAGGTAAACGCAGGCGGACGGGGCGTTGGAGCGTCGGGGCGAACGCATAAACGGGAGCCGCCTGCATGGTGCAGCCACGTGGTGGCGCAGAGCTCAAACAGACAAAAACAGCTAATATTGCCTTAACCAAGTGTATTCTACTTCGCTGCTCATGTAAATTTTCGGCACTGGCGTAATCGCGTTGCTGCCAAAAAATTTACACCCGTGGCAAAGTAAAAACACTTGGTATGTATGCATCGTAAAGAAAATCTGTAACAACTGCCAGAGGAGGTCAACCCAGCGCGCCTCCGGCCTGCCTTCCTCCTCCGCAACACTTCGACTCGTTTCTCCATCCCCACTTCGCTCAATGTTACCTCAACGCGCTTCTTCGTACTTCCCCGGGCCGCGATTCTCATCACCTCCAGGCGCCTTCCTCATTCGCTTGCTTCGCGGCTTCAGACAGACACCGCCGATTTTACGAGCTGGCCAGTTACCCTTGCGCGTAAAAAAAACTTGCCTCGAGAATTTCGCAGAAGCGAGAGCCCACAGACGCAAGCGGATCGCGTTTCCAAACGCAATTTGGCGCAACTCGGCGCGCTTGCGCAGAACGACGCGCGTCGGGTAATATGCGCGCGGTGGCCCATCCTTGCCACGTGACGCTCGCGCCTTCTCTGCCGGGGCCCAACGGTACCTGGGAGAGGGCGACAGCGTCGGGTGCTGCAGCGCGTCGTCGTCATCGTGGTCACCGCCGCCGCCGTCAGTGGGCACGAGACCAGCTGCTGCGGGAGCCGCTTGTAAACATCCTCAACTGGCGCCAGTTTCCAATTAAACGGTCGCCCCCGGACGGCGGAGCGCCGACCCATGCGCGCAGCACACGCGCAGCAGCAGACACGCGGGCTGCCCGCCGCGAGGCGATTATTGGTTGTGCAACGCTCAGCGACAGAGCTAGCGCACTTCATTAGGGCCGGGCAGGAAATCCTGCGCGCCCCTGGGCGTGCGCGCGTCCTTCTGTCGCGCGACTCGATGCGGCATCACGCGTACAACCCCGCCGAGGAACGCGCGCGCCGCCGCTGCAGCTCGCCTCGGGCCCTCCCGAGCGGTGAGTGCACAATACAATCGGCCGGTGCTCGCTTCGGTGCCTCATGAAACGGGAGGACAATCTTCCACTTGCCTTTCAATCGTGTGAACCCGCTGTGCCTGCTCAGCAGTGCTGTCCACTACGCTTCGATGCACGCTATGCCACCGCGCCACGCTCGGATACGTTACGCTGCGTTGATTGCGTTACACAGCATTTGTGTAGCGCGGCGCAACGGCAGAGATAAGCTGTAGTCAGAGACGGAGTGCGCCCCGCAGATTCGAAAGGCTGACATTGGTAAGCAGTCGACGTATCTGCCTTATGTAGTTTGCACTCATCTGCATTGAAGGTGATACGTAAATTAAAGAATTGCCAGTAGAGTTAGGTCTGGTTGCTCAGCAAAATCTTTTTTTTCTTTCTTTGTAGCACCAGAAATAAGCACGAATGATCACTGTCACTGCGGTAAGCATTCCGCGGTATTTCCTCGAAGCAAGTATAGTTCTCAAGCACGGTGCAGTACTGATAAAGATTTTTTCATTAACACATTATTCATACCGGCAGACATCATAAACCGTGTCATAATCGCTGATTAACTTTCTAGTTCGCTAGAATTCACTTAGTTTTTTTAATTAGTCCCTCAAGGGCAGATGTATCAATTCCAGACTTGAAGCCGGTCAGTATTTAAGTCATGCACGTCGACTCAGAGGACATACCGAAGCTATGTAAAACAACAGTTTCTATCAGTCTGCAAACTCGCAGCCAAATGCCATTTTCGCTGCGTCTATTATTTTCCCAGAAGGCCTTCCGTAAGCACCGAAGGACAAAGTGGTGTCACCCGCCATGATGGCATAATGGCTTTGGTGTTGCGCTGCTCAGCCCGAGGGCACGGGATCGAATCCCACCCGCGACGACCGCATTTTGATGGGGGCGAAATGCAAAAATGCCCGTGTACCGTTCATTGGGCGCATGTTAAAGAACTCCAGGTGGTCAAAATTCATTTGGAGTCCGCCACTAACACATGCCTCATAATCATACCATGATTTTGGCGCGTAAAACCTCATAATTCTTTTTTTTTAATGCGTGATCATTTCTATGCCTACCGAACGACGAAGTCCGTCCGTCCGTCCCTCCGTCCGACCTTCACGTGAGACGATCGCTTTCAAGATAGGACCCGCAGCAGCGAGCTAATTGACCTTCGCGCTGCCTCCCCAGTTCAACGCGAACCAAGCGGCGAGAACACAGCGCACACGAAGCCATCAGCACTCGGCGCACTTGTCACCATCGCAGATCGCTTTCAGGATAGGGCCCGCGCGGCCGCGCCATACGCGGCCGCCGCCGGAGTACGGTTTATCACGGTTGATAAAGGTTCACGTCGAGAGGGGGCAGCATCATCGACCACATGTATGTGCGAGGTCTACCAAACGTGACACTGTTCAATTACGTCACGTACTACAGCCCTCATCGGCCAGTGCTCATCTCCTACGAAGCAGTGGCATCATCCAAACGCACCGTCATTCAATTTGAAGATAAACAAACGCAGCAAGAAGAACCATACAAGAGACAGTGTACGTAATAAACGTTGTATATGTTTGCTTCCTTTACAATATCTCTCTGGTCATTTCATCCCACGTCCACATCCTCTAGGAGTTATCTATAACATGACTGAACATTGCTACTACTCGCCTCTTCTTCCTCGTCTCATGCTGATCTCCGTTAACGTTTCCGTGTTGCAACCGCGCTTCTTCGTTTCACGATTCTTTTGCAGTGTTTCTCGCAATTATACCACACACAGCGGCATACAACGACGAAATAGCAGACTATTGCTAGCAAATGCTGACGCATCGTTTAGATAACCCTCACAGGAGATTTGGTGCGTAATATTTAATGGTCTCGAAAACAAACTATACATATACGCTACCATGTTCAATGCAGTACAATGCAGTATGATCAGTATACACTGTCAAGGTAATATGTGATGGTATAACAAGGTAGGTACGCGAACCGGTAACACAAGTCCACATACAAAGTGAATGTTATCATAGGTTGGCTTGGGTTGGGTTTTTCCTTACGTTATTCTATGGTATGTTATCGGCCCTCGACAACCAGCTCAAGCTAGTCCAGAGAGCTGAGAAGATGGCAAGAGCCAGCGGAGCCCTGGACTATGGGCTCCGACCATTGACGATTATTCTTATTATTATTTTAATAAAAACTTTAAATAAAAATGAAAAAATATCTCACATCTTCAGTGGGCGCAGATAAGCAGCGCAAAAAAGCGCACTTACAAAAAAAAAATGAAGCAACTCAGCAGAATATCGATGCCGAAAGCGCTGGAGTTTTTCATTTATGAGTGTTTGTATTATAGTTCAACTTAGAAGTCATGTATTCGACGTTCCGAAACCGTTACTTGCTATCGAATGCAAGCACGAAATCGAGAGAAACCTGTTTTGTGTCGTGCTTGATACATCACTGCGATCTCCTCCGTGCAGGTTGCGTGGTGAACGGCAGGCAGTACGCCGAAGGAGACACCGTACCCTCGGACGAACGGGACCCCTGCGTTGTCTGCCGCTGCAAGGTACGTAATGCACGCTCCCAAATATCCCTCAAATTCATATTACGGCATCGCGATAGCCACCCGTAGCCCCCGGACTGTCCTGTCTTCGTTCCTTTGTGTCCGTCCAGATTGCGCCACGATGGCTCACCGGTATCGACCGACTATGACACTTGCGCAAACCACCTTGGCGCATATTATATGGTTACAAAGGAAAGAAAAGCGCGTATGCCTGAGATCGAACCAATGACCGTTGGTTGGATCCCAGGTATACATGCTCGGATATCCACTTTACGTTACGCTGTGTCTGTAATGAAGATTGACGGACACGATCGGCCGACTTGCAAGCTCGTAACTGTTGTTCGCAGTAAAAGCCCCTATAGTAGAGAAGAATCATATTCAAAGCATCGGAGGACAGGCTCAGGTTCTACAGGTAGTCAACCAGGAGGTCAAATACTGTGTGTGCGCGTGCGTGTTTGCATGCGTGTGTCTGCGATAAAAATGACTTAAGGTGACTCTATTGTGCATTGTTCGGGGTCGCGAGCCTGTAAGTGTTGTACAAAAATTAATAAGACCCACAGAACTGGATTCGACATTTTCCAGCATGCGCGCTTACGCCAGCGATGACCGTCGCTTGCTCCGCGCCATTTTGTGGGCTAAAAAAGCGCTGACGTACTTCACCGCAGACAGGAGGAGAGACGTGATCCGGTCCTCTCTCGCTGTTTCTCTGCGTCCACCGGGAAGTAACACAGAGAGCTGTTGGGAGCGGGCGATTATAGGATAAATAAGAGTAGGGTGGGAGAAAGAGGGGCCACGGGAGCTGCCACGTCGCGCCGCCGTGCTGAGCCCACGCCAGTTCGGCGCGCATCTTGCAGGACGCTTGCCAACGCCCACAATTAGCCACTCGCAGGACGTCTCCAGATGACATAATTGCGAGAGACTTCGGAGCTCAATTTACATTTAATGGCAGCTACTTCTCAGAATGTGTTAATACGATCGTTTCACACCCCGGAGACTTCTGTCGCGAGAAACACAAACAGATATAATAACGCAAAGCAAAAACGGAACGCGGCGTCGTCCCTATATACATACAACCGCGTATTCTCTAGCTGCCGCGAGGAGGTCCGCTCCAGGTATTTAATTAGCTGCCCACAGCGCGACGTGGGAGCACGCTGAAGCGCACCGCGTCTCGTTTCCCAAGCAGCGACGCCGTATCTCGTCGGTGTTCCAATGGTCACCGCGCGGCACCGCAAGACCCTCGCGCCTTCGCCGCTAGGCCATTCGCGTGCTCGCCAAGTGTGCAGTCGATTCTTTACCTTGCATGTCTAAAACTCAAAACCGCTCGAGTTCGGCCGCCTTTAAGCGATCATTTTATCGCTTCAATGGCCAGAATGTCCCCTGACGGTAAAGACGCGTGACGAGGGCGAGTTGGTAGGTTGCCAGAGAAGCTAAGACTTGGGCATTTGTAAATGTCGGTTGATGCTTCTGGAACGATTCACTATTTTTTTTCTAGAAGTGCCGTCATCTTCTTCCAATTATATCTAATAGTAACTGAACAAGGAGAGCTGGTACCCCGAGACCCCACGCAAAAAAAAGAAAAAAAAAGAAATTGCGGGGCGGCTTTGCTCCTTTTTCTCCCGTGTGACATGACCAAAGATTACGCTAAAAGAAGGACGAAATGTGATGTAACAAGTTCCTCACTATAGTAGCCAAAAATACGACGACAAAGGTTTCCGAAAATTCGTTCCAGAAGAGAGCCCGATATGGAGGGCATTATACCGCGTCCCCTCCGAAACTGAATTGTGCATGCTAAAAGTCTCACCAAGTCGGTTATGCTGCAGCTCCGGCGTCTCGCGACTACCCCTACAAAATAACAAAGGTTGACGCATTCAAGCAGTCCAATGCCTGCGCATCGACTGTTATATTCTCACCTCTCCAAGAGATATTATTGTCAATAACAGTCTCGAAGACTGTTACTGCCCCCTCTCCTAGTCAACCGCAAATAGGAATGTAGGATAAGGTACGAATGCTGGTATAGCTATAGTGATGCTTAAGCAAGCACATGCTTCTAGACCTTATTCAAGATGCAATAGAGGCGGTTTCGTTCATTCTTTTTTTTTCCCTTGAGAGGAGGGGGCATGCATGGCTACGATGGAGGCTTCCGCGAATGAAACACGTACCCTCAAAGCAGATCTCCCCCACACCCGAGTAATCGATTTCATGTTAAGTTGTAGTGGTTATCGTAACCATTAGAGCGCTTATAATAATGAAGCGGTTCTCGTGTGTGATTTCGCAGTTAAACACGTCGACGCTCTCTGCCAAGCCTCAGGCACTCGCGAGAAACCATCAGTCCCTGGTTTTGTTCGTTTTGTTTATCTATGCTACATATATGTATGAGAAATCTCGATATCTATGTGTACAACGCAGCCGTATAGTTTTGTGCGCTTCTTTATTCCGTGATTATTGCGCCACTAGGTATGACTTATTCAAGGGTGTCTGGAGTCACGTTCGTTCCGCATGAACTCACTCACATTTGAACGACATCATCCCTTTCACAGAGTGTCTTACAAAAGTATTTGCAGCGCTACGCACGTTGAATTAAACATACGACGCCTCTGCTGCTAGATGCACGAGGCATCACGCGCCACAGGCGATATTGCCTCTCCTTTTCACGATCTTTGTTGCATGCTAGTGAAGTGCCAAGCTTGCTTTCAAAAGAGTGGACGTTGTGAAAAGTCGTGAACAATTATAATAAACTATGCCAGACGCCAAGAGATGTGGACAAGAGAGACGAAAAAGAAAACGCTAAAAATGCGCATGTGATGCCGCCTTCATATGCATGCCCATACATATATAGTTCGTCGCTCTGAAAACAAACCCCGCTATAAAGAGCGCCATGCACGCGGTCGCAGAGCCGGGGGCAGCAAATACCCACGTGCTTGCATCGGCTTGCAACGGAAGGCGCCACGCTGCAGCTTACCGTGCTTTCGGGCGTTAGCGTGGTATAGGCCTCGCAACGTTTGCTACATAGCATGAGCTGCCTGCCAGAGCCAATTAGATGTTGTTTTTCTTTCCATCTTGGCCAACGGCACGTGAATGTTAGGTGTGACCGCGTGGCATAATATCACGTGAGGCCACTGCACGCTACTTTACGATGTACGGAATTCGAGGCAGGTGCGTCACCGCAGACCGCGCGACGTCGCGTTGCGTTCGCAGCGGCAAGTGAAGCCCACGTGTTTCCTTTCCGCCTTTCTTTCTTTCTTTCTTTCTTTCTTTCTTTCTTTCTTTCTTTCTTTCTTTCTTTCTTTCTTGTTCTTCTTTCCACTCCCGTATGGGTACGCGCGCGTGCGTGTAAGCTTGATATTTGGCCTCTTTGTGCGCGATCTGCGGGAATGAGTCGTGAGGGAACATTTATCACGGAGCACAGCGACTGGGTTGGAATTGCTCCAAGCTGGCAAGGACACTCTGTTTCTGGAACCCGAAGATTTGCTCGGGTGCACGGAATACGCGGAGGCAATTGACGCTCCCAAACCAGCGCCAGCGCGCGCGAGAGCTTTCTGCAGGTTTGTTAGCCCGGCGCTGGGCTTTGCGTTGTTCTTAGTTGCTGCGCTTTACTTTCTTCTTGCTTACGGTGCGCACATATACTCGACTTATTGACGCGAAACCGGCGTGTAAACTGGCGATTATGAATGGCAAAACTAGTGACCGGTTTAGAAACACTGCGCTGAGAACCTCTTGACTTCCACATCCCCTCCATCTGACGCTAAAAATGGCCCTTGAGCATGCGGATTACAGCATAATCATTCATTCACTAGTTAGTTGGTAATTCAGACAGTTACTTATCTCATCAGCAAGTCAGCTAGCCGGTGAGTTTGACAGTTTGGTCTGCTTTGCTCGTTTGCTAAATAATTGATGGCGTCTATAACCTTCCACAACTGTCCAGTCTACTATGAGGGGTGCCGTAGTGAAGGGATCCGGATCAATTCTCAACATCTGAAAGTTCTTTTACGTGTGTCTAGGTCAAAGTACACCGGCGTTTTTGCATCCCACGCCCTTCGTAAGGCGCTCGCCGCGACCGAGATTGGGTCCTGCGACCTCGTGGTTGAACTGAGCCGCAACTGCAGGCGTTGCGGCAAGTAAACGCGAACGAACAAACGATGAGGCCAAGTATTTTCTGAGCTTATGTGGGCCGGAAAACTGGGAAACTTCGACAGAGCCTAACTGTGTGTGTCTTAAACTGCACGTACGACTCCTATATGCTGGTCTCTTGCTGAGCACGCGCTCGCGTATATTCATTTCTCGCAGGATGGGCGCGTGACGTGCACTAAGAAGTCGTGCCCAGTGCTGCCATGCCCGCCAAGCCGAATCGCCCAGACACCGGGCACATGTTGCCCCGAGTGCCGCAGTGAGTATACACGCGCACGCACGCATAGTGCGTTTTGCGCTGTTCGTAAGCCTGCCTCCCCTGTTGCATCGCAGCAGATAAACGACGCGTCGCAGTGTAGCCGGTGGCCACTGGGCACCGAAGCTGCGGGCGCGCATTCCTTCGCACTGTGAGTTGGCCTCGCCCGCCTGTCACGAGCGCTTCGCAACAAAGGTTTCGCCCCGAGATACGCCTAAGAGCTTAGTGTGAGAGCTCTAACGGAAAACTTGACGCCACAATCTCGCGCATTTGGCGCTCACTATACACATGCTGCAGGCGAGCCTGCTGAAAGACATCATAGCAGAGAAGTACAACGGTGCCCCTTTATAACAGTACTTCTTGCTGAAAGGACACGCGGTGACTTAAAAACAGTGCCCTGGTGGCTCGCGTCAATGGTCCATGGACCCGTATTCACAAAAAAATTCTTACGCTAAAACCATTCCTAAGTACAGGTGCCAGCCAAACTAATCATGATGTCGGACATGTCATCAGAGGACATGTCATCATGATGTTGGTCATGTCATCAGTAGTTTCTACTACTTGGGGTTTCTAACATGCACCCAGAGCACTGTATACACGGGTGCTTTTCGATTCCGCACTCTTCGGAAAGTGACCACAGCGGCCGGGGTTCGAACCCTAGACCATATGCTTAGCAGCAGAATGTTACAGCCGCTGAGCCATCGCAGCGGGTGACACGGTGCTGGAAGTCGTTTTTGGGACTCGAAGCAGGAAAAAAAAAAAACTTCATAAACTGGAGTAGTGTGTCGCGCGATGTTCATGTCGTACCTAGACGTGATTGCTGGTGACATGCGCATTGTCGACATAATACCGATTGATATAAACGAAACATGTGGTAATTCACCCAATTTTACCCTTGTAGCGTCAAGTTATTCCTCTTAATAATTTCTCTTACTTGACTTAAAGGTTTTTAATGAACTCATTACCGTTTTCATTGCGGTAGAGAAGTCATGGTTTCGAGTAGAGAGAGGGAAGGGAGGAAGAAAGGAAGGAATTAATGAAATAAGAAAGGAAGGGCAGGGAGGTTAACCAAACGCGCGTCTGGTTTGGTACTCTGCACTGGGGGATGGGGGAAGGGGTACCGATTTGAAAAAAGAGACTTCAACCATGCAAATACCCTGCGGCACGCACTGGCGTTCTCTGATGGCGAATCGCTTTTATTGCGACCTCGATAAAAACGAGTTCTCCGGATGAAGCACCAGTGTCGCTCAATTTAGTTTTTTTCTGCAACAGCCTTCTCGTAGTCACGCCTGTCGGCAAAGCGACATTTTGTGCGATGAAATTGTATAATTATTCGGGGTATGAAATTTTTGAAAGCTGGCTTTAAAGAGTGGCATAAACAAAGCGTGTTTCGTGCTACCCGGTTAAGGCTGAGTTCCCTAAGATGTGTTAATTGATTGATACCACGAACGGCCCCGGCAATTTGTAGTGTACACATTGGTGCACTGTGCTGACGTTGTTTTCACAGCAAGGCCAAAAAAAAAGAAGAAATTCTAGTACCCGCACAATACTACAATAAAGGTCACATTCCTTTTAATACTGAATCGACCACGCTTTTGCGTGAGCGAGCGCGTTTATTCCTAATGCGCGCGTCGTGTTTAATCTTCGTCAGTCATGGCAGCTCAGATGGAGGCCGTCCGGCTGTCGCCCACGCGACCCACGGCCCAGTCCGGGCCTATTGGTCATTTTTCGTCGCTGGATGCACCGCGGAATCCACTTCTTCGGTCGCGAGACGTGCGCTGCCCACGCGCACTCCATTAATCACGCAGCCTTTGACGGTGTCGAGCAGTGCATGCCGAGCGCTATATGCGCCCTGCAGGGGGTCTGCACACGGCCCACAAAAAAACGCGGTCGCCAAGGAAATGAACAAACACGGCCATACAGAGCTGCGCAGGCAAAAACGAGTGGAACACAATAAGCGCGCACAACGTAAGAAGAAATAGTTCACGACAAAGCGACGGGCACGCAAGTTGTGCCACCGTGCTGAAAGTGACGTCTGTACACAGTTCCGTATAGCGAGGTATGCAAAGTACAGTTGCACGGCCTCGGCGGCAACCTCTCAATGCCCTGTGACAGGAAGTCAGAAACTACACAGCTCTTCACGCTCGCCAAGCAGGGAGCATGCTGCACACATGATAGAAGGTGGCGCTGTTGTTGCGTGTAGCGTACGTGTCTGCACATATGTAGCCGTCTGCGGCGGCACGCGTTTCGGGATATCGATATCGAAGCGCACTTTCTCGGGACATTGAATAAGTCCGCTTAGCAGATAATTTGTTTGTAACCGAGCAGAAGCTGATCGCGGCGGGGTTGCAGCGGCGGCTTTTGATATAATGAGACGAAGTACGGACCACAGTGCTAAAAAGCGCTGTCTTGGTTGCCCAGCGGAGTATCGTCAACTTATGGTGGCACGAGAATAAAAGGGGCGGGAAAAACCCAGAACAGCCTGAAGCCCGTCGTAGTAGGTGATCGTTGGACTAAAATTTCTCTCGATAACTGTAACCATAAATACATAACCACGAGCTATTTGAGGGAAGAGAATAGAGGAAGATGGGAGGGGTTTATAAGTTAGCATTGATTACTAATTAGTAGAGATGAGGGCGTTAGTCGTTTATAGTAAGATGCGAGACGCGCCAGGTGGAAGGCCTGCCAGAGCGCAGATTCGGAAGAGCTGGAAGAGCACGTGTGCATGCATGCACGCGAGCTATAGTGAATGTGACGTGTTTCGTCGGCCGTGTTGTGACGCTGGGGCGCATCGAGACTGGTGCAATTCTGTAATTGCACTTTCCAAGGTGAAACCCTTCAAGTAGGCTCACTTTTAAGGAAGCAAACTGGTTTGCCCTGAGAAAAAGGGGGTGGGTCGTTTGTGGTGACCTTGTTTAAGAGATGGCATAATCCTGCTGCGGGTGAAAAGGCGAGGGGAGAAAAAAAGAAACAAGATGGAGAGATGCGAGACGCGCACCGATTCCGAACATCGATGATAAACTGCGGCCGCGACCCCGGGCGAGTTGAGCTATAGATTCTGCGAGCGGGAGAGCTTGCTTTTCGGCCTGGACTGTCCGGATGAAGAATAGCTCAATTAGGCCAGGCTCATAGCGCTCCGTGACTCTTCGTGCAGCGCGCGTGCTTATGCTGCTGCCGAGGAATGCAGCTGCGGGAGAGAGACCCTGAAATTTCTGCATCCATATACGCTCGCTGGCAGTGACCTGCTTTTATTCCCCTGCTTATGCTTCCGGGGCGCCTGAAGTGTCGGGAACACCCGCGGCGCGAAGTGAAGATTACGCTATCATTTGCAAAATGTGGCAAGGCCGAGACGCCTGAAACGAAGCGCAGCAGCTGGGCTGCCAGGGTATTTGGCTTAACGCATATATGTGAGGTAGCAAACGTCTGCCGTTTAGAATTCAGCCATGCACCGGACGGCGAAAGGAGTGATATTACGATATGAAGAATATCGAAACAGCGAGAATAATCTTTCGGTGGAGATGCTGCATAGCCCAGGCTTTCCTTTATGTGTCTTTCTTGTCATCGTACACGCGTACACACGCACGCACGCACACTTTCTTCGCTACCTCGACTGCAGGCGTTGCTTCAACTTGACGGCATGAAGCGCATGGAAACTCGGTGCTTTAACTTTTGCGACATGAGCATATCGTGAATCTCTTTAGGTGCGTGCTATGTCGTAAATCATCGCTTGTGCTATCCTATAGTTGATTTCCTTGCGCCAAAAGTTTAGTCGACCAGAGCTCCCAAATGCCCCCTCGTCACGGCTCATGTTGGGACATCATGGGCTAAACAACGGCAACTGTTGTTCGCGTTCTACGCGCGTATACGCCCTGCACGGAAGTATACCGTACGCGTATACTTCCGCGAAGCGCCGAGCCGCCAGCGTGAAATGAGCCCATAAATACTTTCTGCGGAAGAATTGTTTCCAAAGCTGTCTTCATTGACAAATACCCGTTAAATGTGAGCCTAAACACGGCTCTTTCTGACAGACCCGTTTGTTTTCTTAAAAATGGGCGGGAGCCTCTGGCCCTCAGGCTCGTCGGTCTAGACATATAAGGGGAAAGAACCTCCATGCCCATATGTCGTAAACATCATCTTGAAGCACCGTGCCTTCCTTATTTTACTTTTTATTTCTTTTCTTTCGTTTTCCCAGTGCTACATACGCAGGGCAGTAGCACGGCGAGGCACACTAGCGTCTTACTACTTGTTGCTGGGGGTTCATACTCCTTGCGGTGGAAAAAGACGCGATGGTTTCCTGACTTGCTTGTTCGCGTCTTTTCCACCGCAAGAAGTACTAGCGCCTGGCAACTGATACCAACAACCGCATTCAATAAGCTTCCGTCACGTTTTTAGCGTACTCCAAAACGTTCCAGTTCAGTCGAAGCAGTCATCGGGCTCCGCGTCATGCCATGTCTCCTGGCGGCTATGTAGTATCACGCGATTGAAACATAACCTTCAGATGCGATTCTAGCCCTAGGAAACTGGGACACGATAATTACTTCAAAGAACAATTAAATTAGGGGGTTTTACATGCCGAAACCACGATCCGATTATGAGGCACGCTTTGGTGGGTGGGTCTCTGGATTAATTTAGACCACCTGGGGTTCTTGGACGTGCTTCTACATCTAAGCACACGAGCGTCTTTGCATTTCGCCGCCATCAAAATGTGACCACTGCAGCCGAGAACGAACCCACGACCTCGAGCCAAAACCACTAGGCTACCGCGGTAGTTGGGGAACACGGGACGAAGACACCACACCACTTCGTCTTGCGCCCCTGTTTCTAGCGCTAGTATCGCATCATGTCAAGCCAACTAGCCCAACGCTATGTGATAAAGCTCAGCATTCAAAATTTCGAGTATAAGACAGCATAAACACACTAACGGCGCCAATTAAAGGCGACGACATCTCCTAAGTACCATACAAAAATAATTTAACAAAAAAACGTATGGGAAAGTACATCTCCACATTGAAGCTGCTTTTTCTCTTCCATTCGCACAAGTATAGCTGCTACATGTGTCTTACTTCGCACTTTACCTCTGCTTGTAAATATAGCGGTTGTCCTGGTAAACGACGTACGCGTTCAGCCGCGACCCGGTAGGAAGTAGTAACGTCTTGCTGCTCGTCAAAGCGCCCAAGGCCAAATCAGCCGGCAACCAAGCTGTTGTTCCTCCGATTGTCCCATCGTAGCTGCGGGACGTCAGGCACAAGATGCAATACACCGACTGATAAGCGTATAACGCTACTTGAAAATCCCACGGACATCGGATTCGCTACGGGAGACAACGGACGGATACATTCGTCCGTTGCTTTTTATCCGTCCATTGCATCTCGCACCCAACCTTAATTTGTCCAATGCTAGCACTCAGTCCTCAGTGAACAAACTTTCTTTTGCTTTCTTTCGCTGCTGACAAAAATACGCTACTGGTTGGTCTGAACGATGCTTTTGTCGGCTGCAAAACGCCTCGGCCACTGCGCAACATTGTAAATTGTTAGACTACAACATTCAGCAGTGTCAGCGTAGATGAACTAGTCGCGTTGCCTTTGTAAATATATCATGCAGGGCCGCGATGCACTGCCAACGTATTCCAAGAGTGGAGGTTGCCGGGCAGAAGCATGGCCACTCCGACAAATAACATACAACAGTCACTCCCGGACTTCCTAAGGGAGGGATAATTCATCATATCTGCTTATTACTGCACGCCCTTCACCCTACTCAAATTTAGCCAATCACTTCGGCCATACATTACAGTACACCTCTGAAATAAAAATAATTGCAACAACATCGAAACAGGGGCACATATGCGGTTAATGCGCACGCGTCAGAGTCTGCTCTGAAGCGCCTCAGATTTTTTTGGTGACCATGAAAGGTCTGTGTGACTGCTTTGATAAAAGATACTGTAGCTACCCATCACAAGCCTCTCTAAGAATAGACTCAATTGTCGATGCACACTGGGCAAAAGTACCAGCCACCATTCCACTGCAGCGCTTTATTGGAACGAAGGAAGTTTCGTGGGCCTGTGCCCGAGACGCGCGCACACGGAGCATACGCTGCCCCGGCGGTGTTGGTCTTGGGGACCCGCTGCATCGGCGGGAGCTCTTCTTTTATTTCACGCTCACCCCGGGCGTGCCGGCCTGGTGGCACCGCAAAGAAGAAAAAAAAAAAGGCAGAACGCGGTGGCTACCGAGACGCGCAAAATGACAGCAGTTCGGCCGCTACCCGAGGAGGCGCCTGCTGCTTGTGTTGCTGCGGCTTTGCAGGGTTTTCCTTGGCAGAGGTCCTCGCGCGCGCACGGCCGCCGGGCTTGCGTCGCTGCTCGCGTGGCGTCTGCGCGTGCGGCAGACAAGCGGCGGGAGCTGCCGTCTCCTACAACAGTGTTGCAACACGCCCAAGGGCCTTGGGTCAACACCCATGGGCCAGGAGCGCGCAAATTTGTTTCAAGACTGCGCCCTGTGTTTAGTCTCAGGCGCCCGAGCAACACAAAAGCCAGGGGTCAAGAGCGCGCGCGCGCTCTCCGCCAGAAATGCTGAAAAATGCGTTGCGTCGAATTGGTAGGCAAGGGGTTGAGAGAAACAGAAAAGACGAGTAAAGCGGGAGAACGAGAAAGGTGCACCTGCTTGGCGGCCGCGATTGCCTCCTATAAATCGCCGCCGTGGGGGGGAGGGGGCACGAGCGGTCGCTGGTTTACAGCCGCGCTTTGTTTTGCGGCGCTGAGAGGGAAAAAAAAAGGAAACGAAAGTAAAAACGGTTGGAAGTGGGGTGGGCCGATAGCTCGGTGGTTTTGGCGCGTAAACATTTATTCCGAATCCTCGCCACCGGAGCCGTCGCCGGGGACCCCCCTGGCCCATTCTTTTCTGGGACGAAGATCGAGACGAACCAGAAATGACGAGGTGAGGGAAATCCGTGGCCCGCGCGCATTTCTCTCGCTATTTCTTTCTGGCTCGGTGCAGCTCGATTTTTGTTTTTCCCATCTTTCCTTACTTTTTTTCTCGCCCGTCTTCATTAAAAGAGACTGCTGGCGGGAAAGAAGAAAAAATATTTAATGAAGCGGGGAATAAATATTATGAAAGAGGGAGCTCCAGGGACGGTAGCAGGATCAAACGGCGTTTTCATTGGCCCGTCTTTCTGCCGTTTTGCGTCTGGGCCCGGCGGCGCGGGGGTCCCGGCGCGCGCGTTCGTTTAACTGGAGCACCAGACCGCGGCTTGACTGATTTACGCGCGCCGCGGGCCACGCGGGAGGAGCCCCCGGCGATTCTCTCTGCCAAGACCGGCGGCCGCAAAGCTCGCGCCGCTGCTTTTTGGCCTGGGGCCGCTGTCACTGGAAAGGCTCGTTCGCTTTCCCAGTGACGCGGCCTGCTGGATACCGCCAAGCGCTTTCGCGCTGCGATGGCTCCGTAAATTCGAGGCAGTCGGCTGCCAACGCGCTGTCGTTTGCGGCTTAATTTGGTCGGGCGCATCGCCGGAAAGCCCAACCCGAGACGCGGTAGCAAATTTTCGGCGTTATTCATAGCTCCGAAGACACCGGATGCCGCCTCTTTGAGGAAACAAACAAACAAAAAAAAAGTCATTTTCTGCTACTGCTTGCACCGTCACAGCGTGTTTGAAGGATCAGCAACAGACATCATTTGACGCTGCTGTTGCGAAATCAGCTTGGCAAGCAGGCAGGCACGCACACTATACGTGGGCGCCAAAGCCCGCCAAGCGAAATTGGCAACCCGTTTGGAGCAATTTTCGGCGCGTGCTCTTCCATCTGCCGTTCCCGTTTCCTAGTTTTGTAGTCTGTGCATAATTGCATAAAAACAAGTTTGATTGGCAATTGCAATTCTTCCGGGGAATAGTGCACATCAAGCTTATAGGCTGCCATCGCGGTCTTTTGCA
Organism: Dermacentor albipictus; assembly: GCF_038994185.2. Taxonomy (NCBI): domain Eukaryota; kingdom Metazoa; phylum Arthropoda; class Arachnida; order Ixodida; family Ixodidae; genus Dermacentor; species Dermacentor albipictus. The sequence goes on along the minus strand of NC_091821.1, from coordinate 236,671,708 downwards.
AGTCCAAGATTCCATAGATGCTCCGGTGTCTTACTTCATTTGACGCGTGATTGCGAGCTGCGGGCACGAAAAAATGACTCAGCAGTAGATAACCGTTTCGTGATAGCACGATCACTAACAACAACATAATTAAGCATTACGTACGGCACACGACAAAGGCCTTTTCCAGAGATGATCAATTACCACAGTGATCTCTCAAGTAGGATGTAGTCTACTCGTGTTTAATTCTTAAGTCATACTGATGTAGCCACATGACGAGGTACATTTCTCAGAATACTGTGCGAGGAACTCCTGTGCACACCGTAATAACTATTCACGCACGCACACATAATTCCGAACGCACGCACGCACGCACGCACGAACGTACGTACTCACGCACACGTGTGCGAACTGAAATTTGGGCTAGTTTGTACGCGTATCCATGTTTGCTTTAATAAGGCAAGGAAGACGCTTGTCCTGCCGCTTACTCTTCTGTCTTTGTCTTCCTTGCGCTATTAAGGTACACACATGCATACACACACGCACACGCACGCACGCACGCACACGCACACACACACACACACACGAACTGAAATTTTGGCGAGCTTGTACGAATGCATTTTAGCCTTAATAACGCAAGGAAGACGCTTGTCCTGTTGTTCAAGGCTAGCGGTGACAGGTCTGCCTTCTTAGCAATCCCAGGAATTTTGACGGCATACACATTTACTCGGACGGTTCCACCAATTCAAACAGTTCTAACGGAGCAGTAGTTCCATCAGACGCCGTCTCTTTGCAGTTTAAATATTCGCGCTATACAACGTTGAAAGCAGCAGAACTTGCGGCTCTTCAAGGTGCACTCAAGTACGTGCTCCAACCGCCACTAAATCGTTGGGGCATTTTCTGCGATTCCAAAGCAGCCCTACAAACTCTGCTGTTTGCCCGACGTCATGGTTTACACGAACTGCTAGTTTACGAAATAAGGCACGCTCATAATCACGCGCTATAGAAAGGCCACGGCATTGTGTTTCAATGGTTGCCAAGTCACTGCGGAATTGTCGGCAACGACAGCGCAGATGAAGCTGCGCGTTCGGCTCACGAAAAACATCGGGGGGTTCCTATACCACTTTCAAGAGCTGATGCTGCGCAACAACTTCAATCACTTGCTCGCCACATCACACTTATACGATGGAATTCACCGGATTTCACCAACTCACGCCTGCGCTCTCTCGACCCTAACTTGCGACTTCGCCTGCCACTTGGACTCTCCCGTCGCGAAAAACTTTACTGTGTCGCATGTGGTAGGGCGTCGCATTTACACATTCCTATTCATTCGTAATAGGAATGGCCAACAGTGCGGCGTGCAATTTGTGCGAGTGTGATGAGACTCTAAAGCACCTTCTGTGTCACTGCCCATCCACTGACACTCAACGACGTCTTTACAAGCGAAACTCAACCTGCTAGACAATAGAGTGCTCTCAGAAGAAAAGGTCCTTGGACCATGGCCTATGCGTTCTTTGCATGCAAAAGCCCACAAAAGCCTTTCTGCTTTTTTTGAAGTACACAGGATTGTATGAACGCTTGTGACAGTGGCGATTCCTCTGCGATTGACTGTGAATGGCTGACTAGTATTTTTCTTTTCTCTCCTTATTTGTTCTTATCTGTTCTTCCTTTTTCCCCATCCCCAAGCGTAGGGTAACCAACCGGGCACATCCTTGGTTAACCTCCCTACTTTTCCCTCTTCGTTTCTCTCTCTCTCTCTTGTCCTGTCGTTTACTAATCTGTCTTCGTCTTCTTTCCGCTGTTAAGGCACACACACACGCACACGAACAGATATTTTGGCAAGCTTGTACGAATGCATGTTTGCCTTAATAACGCAAAACGCTTGTCCTCTCGTTTTCTCTTGTCTTCGTCTTCCTTCCGCTATTAAGGCCAACACACACACTGCCAGGAAGAAAAAGCAAATACGCAATCATGCGGAGAGTTTTGAAACGTAGGCGAGGGACAGACACAGCAATTCATAAGCAGGCACACATTCTGCCGTCAGTTCCCACACATGCAGGCCTAGCCAGCGTCCATGCTGCAATGCCGCATCACACGCGAGTTGCTCGCTGCGCGGTTCTTCGCCTCTGCGAGTCTGTGCGTGCGCATACTGTGTCAAGAGAGACCGCAGTTGCCGCCGTATATTGGATCGTTGCCCTTTTCGCCGAGAGGGCTGATACTCAGACAGACAAGCTTTCGCTTCCACTGCGCATTTCCTCTTTATTCGTTTGATGCTTTTCTTGTTTCGATTCCCCTTCCTCCCAGAGGTCTTCCTCTGCGCCATTTCTTCTCTTCTTTCCGCGCACGCGCTCCAAGCTCTTCTCTTCCGGGACAAATTGCGCCGCGCATTATAATACAAGCCGCGACGGGGGCCCGGGTCGTCTGGCTCAGCGCCGTTTGCATTGTTGGCTTGCCCATTGTGGGTCTCCGGCCAAACTTGCGCGCGCCTGCATTCGCTCTCTATTGGCGAAAGCACGGCCAAGCTGTGCACCAGGGCAAAGCGGGGGGGGGCAAATAAAATGCACGCGAGAGACAGGAGATTCAGGGCCCCGCCAGCACGAGCCCGTGTTTGTTTTTGGCATCACTCACATTTACAAGGAAACGTAATTTCGGAGTCAGTAGCTTTACTTCGGCTGGTGCAATCGACCAGAGGGAATCAAAATATGCGCGCCTCCGGGGATGCCGCGCTCGCGCCATTCAGACGGGCATCTCGTCTCGCCCAGCGATGTCGATACAGGCGATTTGGCTTCGCTAAATTATACGACCTGCAGTTGTTGTTGTGCTGGTAAGTCGTTCGCTGTGCGAACCGGCCGTTCGAGGCATACAGATTCAACCATAGTCGTCATGTCGGTTTCATCTGCAACGGTCTCTATATAATGCAGTCGTTGCCGTAATGGCGTGTTGCTTGATTTCACTACAGTTCAAGCGCTTCAAGCAGCGGGGATCTCGGCGGCTAACAAGCCGGGAGGGCTCGGATCCCGGAAGTATAGCCAAGTGGTTCTCCTCCAGTGCGCTGCATTTCGATGAGGTCGTTAGGCGAAGTCGCCAGTGTTGGGGCGATTTGTCGGCGAAACGCAGAATGGGGCATCGCAATGGCATTGCGCTCGGGGCTGCAGCCTCGTCTCTGTGCATATGGCTCTTTGGATCCTTGTTCTGTCTCAGCGCGCCTTGTTTATTTCTCTGTCCGTAATGTTACGTACTTGTTCTTCAGTTCGCGCCACAAGCCACGTTTTGCAGCGCTAAGATTCGACGAGATAGAATGCGCGTGTGAATTCACTCTCTTGTTTCCGCAATATCTATGTATAGCTGCAAAGTAGAAACGTGGGAATATCTATAACGCGAGAGACTTCTTTGCGACCACTGCAGGCCATGCGCGGCGCCGAAAGAACGCGCCGAGCGCGAGAAACGTGCGAGCAGCCGTTTCTGCACTGCGTATGTTTCCTTCTTTTCCCCGTTGCGTAGTTGCGCCGTCTTTTCCCGCGAATGTGAATCCCTGCTCTCCCAGAAGCGAGCCGCTGCAGGGTTTAAGGAATACAAGTGCGTAATCCTCTCGAGAGATAAGACGGCCTCTGTCGCGTCGCCTTTGTGAGCAGAGAGTCCGCCGAGACCGGCGCTGCCCGCTAGCTGTGCAGTCACATTCGCCATTCCGAAACTCCGGCAGCTGGGGCTCTTTTTGTCAGCGCTCGTTGCAGCCATCTCGCGCCTTTGCCGGCGGGCTTAACAATATGCGTTTTTGCAATCTCTTTGTGCTGCCGGACACAGCGAGATTTCTGTCGCGCCTATTATGTAGCCTCTCGTGCTTTTCGCAGTCGCTGCTCCGGTAGTGCTGCTAGGCCGCGTCCGCTTTCCTTGGAACGAGCGGATTATTCCCGTCGCTAAGATGTGTCCTTCCCTCGGGTGTGATAACGAACCTCGCTACATTGTCGCTGGCTCACGTTAAAGCAGAAATAGTGTTTTGTAACTTGGTACTGGCGTCGTACAAGGGAGGACTGGGCAGGGCAACATAATGTACACAGGACTTGCTGCATCTAGCTTTGGCGCTAAGCTATACGCTAAGCTTCAATATATATATAGATATATATTTTAATGAGACTGTGTGTGCGAATGACTGCTATCACTGGACAAGAATACTGCCCACCTCTGTGTGCGGAGCCGCCTTTAGCCAGAGGCGAGAGGACGAAAACTCCTTGTCCTGATTACGATTAGCGTAACAGCGGCTGAGTATATAGAGGTGCAGGGAAGTCAGTTCGTGCAGTTAGTGTTGGTTCATTGCACACTTCGACAACTTATGCGGCCCCAACTAAAACACATCTGAAAAGATCGCTCTCTCACTCTCTCTCATTTTATTATTACTACAATTGTTATTAGAAGCCAACAAACACTGACACCAATGACACCTGACACCACCTTTGGTGTCAGTGTTTGTTGGCTTCTTATGATATGACTAATAAAAATCGGGCCCCTCGGTTAACCCCCTTTCTTCTCGTTTATTACAATTGTTATTAGTTATTTATGTATATTGCTAGCCACAGTGCCTCTATCACTCCAGCGAAGAGATCAATTATCTATAAGCCCAAGTCTATAAGATTGGATCTATAATCTATTGAATCTATAATCTATAATTGGATCTATTGAATCTATAAGGTTTTAATGCCCACCACTATCTTTGGGGAAGCGACAAGATTAACTCAAGGTTGGTGTCTATTGCCTCTGAACGAGAACTTTGTTAAATGATGGAAGCCCCACCTATTTGCAAGGAACAGCGTATAGTAGCTGCCTTGACCTTAGCTTTGCTTCGTGCTCCTTTAAAGAAGGGTTCAATGGTTCTCGGACTTGGAAACGTGGGGAAGTGACCACATCTCAACTTATCTCACGATTGAAGGGCTGACTACCTCCAAGTTCTCCGGAGCCGTCCAATGCACCGACTGGTCGAAATTTAAATCGATCATGGAATACTGCTGTCAAGATGACATACCATACAGCCTAGGGGACGCAATAAAATGTGCCTTACAGATTGCCACACATTCGATTTTGAAAAGCTCCGCACGCACCGAATTCGACATCGAGTTAGAGAAACTTCGGGCATTTCGTGGCCGTGCGGAACGAAGATATAGGCCCACTAAGTCCATTCATGATTTGAAATTGGCCAGACGCACACAGAAGAAAATACAGCTTTGTATGAAGAAGCTGGTTACACAACGATGTATGTCTTTCTGCCAGTCTCTGTATCCCCGAAAGCCTTCGCCTCTTATATGGAGAACTGCTCGTGGCCTCCGTGCAACGCCTGTACAGCGCCACCCATTTAATTCCGCAGGATCCTTCTGTAGGAGGATTGCCGGTGAAGCAAGCTCCACTGGAACGCAGGCTCCCGACCACTTACCATTCTCCCGTGATCCCCATATCGTGTGCCTGTTTTCCCTGGACGAACTAGAGGCTGCGCTTGCTTTATGCAGGCGTTCCTCAGCGCCAGGGCCAGGTGGCATTACATACCACGCTCTATGTAACCTTGGTGAACGAGCTCGAAAGGCACTCCTGCTCCTGTACAACGACTCGTGGCAGACTGGCATGGTTCCTCAAGAATGGAAGACAAGTCGCCTTTGGATATTGCGTTATACGGTCCGATCGCGCTCGCTAGTTGTGTAGGAAAAGTAATGGAACGGACGGTTCTAACGAGTCTGCAGTGGTACCTAGAGCACTGTCAAATTTATCCAGACACGTTGACAGGATTCAGGCACGTCCGTTCACCTATAGACAACGTTGTCGACTTGGTAACGTACGTCGAATCCCAGAAGGCCTGTGAACGCTTGTCTGCTGCCTTGTTTCTAGACGTTAAAGGGTATACGATAACGTCACCCATGAAGCTATCCTTAAAGCGTTAGAACCAATAGGACTTGGTGGCAAGATATATCTCTGGGTTCGTAGCTACCTACAGATGCGATCATTCTGCGTGCTCACCGGGGCTGGCCCGACACTCCAGTATTGCAGCAGCCGCGGAGTCCCTCAGGGCGGAGTACTAAGCCCTACGCTTTTCAATCTAGCCCATATTGGACTACTCGAGGACCTGTCAAGCACCGTTCGACTATCTATCTACGCCGGCATCTCTATCTGGATGTCGGGGTGACACGGCTTCAGCTTCGCGCTCGGCTTCAGAAAGCGGCCTCATCGACATCATGTTACCTTCGTAGACAAGGTCTGGAGGTCACGTGGGAAAAGTACGCAGTGGTGGCGTTTACCCGGAAGTCAATGTCTCCGTACGCCATATCAATGACAATGGACAAATGATATCGTGCAGAAGAAGTCATAGGTTCTTGAGTGTTGTGATTGACAGAGACTTGTTCTGTACTCCTCACGTGAACCACGTGAAGAAGCGACTGATTGCTATATGCCAACTGTTCGGGTTCCTTGCAGGAAAGAATTGGGGCGTGTCCACACAATCCATGTTACAGCTGTACAGGGTGTGGTTTGTTGGGTTTTTCCCGTACAGCCTACCTGCAATACCCAACACCTGCAAAACCAATTTGCGTACAGTTCAGAGCATTCAAGCACAAGCTCTGAGAATATATCTTGGATTACCACGGAGTGCGTCAACGGCTGAAACTATTGCCATTGCTCAAGATTATTCAATCATGACGCACATCGCCGTCGACACAATGCGTGCACATGTCAGGCACACTGCCGGGACCCCTCGCCACCACCTCGCCGCACTGACCTTGGAAAGACCCCGCATGTCATTTAGCCCAACTGTCAGTGCATATGGTGCCTCGCTTACATCGAGGTACACACCTGCGTCAAGGTCGGTGTCTCATCCATGGTGTTTGTGCCATCCTGAAGTGCACCTCAGAATTCCAGGACTTCAGAAAAAGTCAGATCTAACACGGCTTGCACTAAAACAATTGAGCTTACTCCTGCTGTACGAGAAATACAGTAGCCACGTACCCATCTATACTGACGGATCGACCACATCGACCAGTTCTGGGGCTGCTGTGTTTATACCGACAAGAGGAGTAACACTGCGATTCAAGACGTCACATGTCACGACGTCCACTGCTGCAGAACTCACGGCTCTGCGCAGTGCGCTTCAATTTACTGACACAAAGAGTCCTGGCACATGGGCTGTGTTTTCCGACTCGAGACCGGCTTTACACAGCATGCAGTCAGTTCTCAGACGTGCAGCTTGCGAACAGCTAACACACGAAATCGTCAAACTTCATCACGACGTCAAACAGAAAGGCGACGAAATTATTTTCTAGTGGCTACCTGGCCATTGCGGAATCAGTGGAAATGATCAAGCAGACAAAGCTGCCCAAGAGTCGCATTAAGAACAACACAGCGTTCCCATTTCTCTTTCCAGGACAGACGCTGCAAGGCAGCTTCGTCACCTGGCACGCAAGCTCTCTTTAACAGAGTGTAACACACCGAATATAAGGCGCACCAAGTTGTATGAACTGAACCCTGCCCTACAACCCTTACCTCCACCCGGATTTCACCGACGTGAGGCATCGCTTCTATACCGGCTGTGGTTGGGAGTGGCTTTCACGAAGGCGTACACTACTTTGAGTGGAATGACCGACAGTGCTGCATGCGACGTCTGCGGCGTGGAAGAGAACATCGAACATTGATTGTGCCATTGTCATCGATTTCAGTCGGAAAGACAAATATTGTCTATCAAATTGCGACGACCGGACGATCGGCCCTTGTCTGTGCAGGTGCTACTTGAAGACCGTCCACATCGCTCGTTGGCCCACAAGGCTATGAAGCCACGTTTATCTTTCTTCACTCTGCAAACTGCGATGTTTGCAGAGTGCGCGTAGCGGCGGTAACTTCCTTTGCGCTGTGCTTTCGACGTTTCGTTCGCGTTGAAGCGAGAGATGCATGAATGTTAATTCGCTTGCTGCTGCCGCGATTCCTCACTCCAGAATTTTGACAGCGAGTTTTCGCGCTCATCGAGCGAGATATGTTCATCTTTACATGTGCGCGCGTGACTCCGTGCTGGCATCGTGACCATGCACCGTGACACCGTTAATTTACTTAAAACACGTTGGCGGGCTAGTTGGTTTGAATCCATAATAGAGTGTGTAAGCGCGGCTTAACAAGGACGTAGAAAGAAGCAGACACACAAAGACAGCGCTGGGGTCTCTGTGTTTCTGTTTCTTCCTACGTCCTCATTCAGTCACGCTTACACATTCTATCATTGCTAATTTAGCTAGTAAGTGAATGTTTACAAGTTTATACGGCCGCTAAAACTACTATCCTTACTTCGTACAGTTATCCACTAATTTGCTGTCGCAATCGGGGCTTCGCCTTTCTGGCGAAACTGCGAATATTTATTTGACTCGAACATTTCTTTGCCTCTTCCCCGGGGTTTAGTTCGATCCTTCATGGATATATATATATATATATAGTCATATCATGAGAAGCCAACGAACACTGACGCCAAGGACAACATAGGGGAATTTACTTGTGCTTAATAAATGAAATAAAGCAACGATAAATTCATGGAAATTACAGTGGATGAAAAAACAGCTTGCCGCAGGTGGGAACCGAACCCACAACATTTGCATTTCGCGTGCGATGCTCTACCAATTGAGCTACCGCGGCGCTTTTTTTCCCATCCACTTTTTGGGGTATTTGTGTGTCCTAGTAGGACCCTGGGAGTGTTAGCCAGCGCCACCACTCACATACCTTGGCGGCGGACGTGGAACGTCCTTTTTGCCGCAGGCGTCACGAGAACGTGATCTTTTTGGGTGAAGGCAACTGGTCAATAAACCCACACATGCTACCTGAAGGCATCAATGTTGCCGGATTCGAGACCCTCGTTATGTAATATGTCCTACTATATGTATGTATATGCTATATGCTATACTATACCGGTATACTATATGTATATGTAATATGTGTCCTACTAGGACACATAAATACCCAAGAAAGTGGATGGGAAAACAGCGCCGCGGTAGCTCAATTGGTAGAGCATCGCACGCGAAATGCGAAGGTTGTGGGTTCGGTTCCCACCTGCGGCAAGCTGTTTTTTCAACCACTTAAATTCCAATAATTTATCGTTTCTTTATTTCATTTATTACGCACAAGTAATTTCCCTATGTTGTCCTTGGTGTCAGTGTTTGTTGGCTTCTCATGATATGACTAATAAAAATCGGGACCCTCGGTTAGCCCCCTCTTTTCTCGTTTATATATATATATATATATATATATATATATATATATATATATATATGTCATATGACTATATACTATATCATATGACTAATAAATATCGGGTCCCTCGGTTAACCCCTTTCTTCTCGTATATATATATATATATATATATATATATATATATATATATATATATATATATATATATATATATATATGTGTGTGTGTGTGTGTGTGTGTGCACAAATTAAGCTTGTATGTGCTCCGAGTGCAAGTACCATCAAAAGGGGCTTCAAATAACCCCTGCATGCTGACCGACAAAGGAGTGCCAGTAACGGCACCTCTGCTCTGCGCAATAACAAACACAAATCCTACGTAAAACCTGAACACATAACGTCGGCTCACAGGTATCTCTAAAGCACACCGACCTCTTAATGGAATAGCGCATTATATTTAGCAGCTACCTTGAGTTACTTGATTTTCTATGATTTAGCCATTCGGTGTGTGTCACTCGGTGTGTGCCGTTCTTGGGCTACCTTCCAGAACGGGTATACGCCACTGGAAAATGCGTATGTGCCACTGTGGCACAAGGAGTATAAATTCTTAAATGTATTTAAGTGCATGTGCCAATGATATCTATCTATCTATCTATCTATCTATCTATCTATCTATCTATCTATCTATCTATCTATCTATCTATCTATCTATCTATCTATCTATCTATCTATCTATTTATTTATTTATTTATTTATTTATTTATTTATACGTGTAAATACATTTATGCCCTTGTGCCACAGTGGCAGGAGAGAGAGAGACAAAAGGGAAGGAAAGACAGGGAGACAGTGGCAGAAGATTAACACAAGGAGCATTAACACAGCACAAGGAGATTAACCTCCTATAATTTTGCTACAATTCTAACGCATTTTGTTGGAAACGGCGTCATATCGTAGAAGACCTCGTTACCAGCGCTTTGGTCCCACTCTACACATATTGTGGCCCGCGTGCACCCCGGCTCAAGCTATCATTTTACTTTGCTGTCGCTTCCATTAGGCTGCACCGTTCACAAGTATGAAAACTTCCCTGCATCAAGCGTTCTCAAGGTGGAAGTGGGCGAAACTAAAAGCGCCAGTACGTAGCCAGCGGAACCGCTGCTGTAGCCCCGAAGCGCCGCCTGTGAGCGCACGCATCTGGGCTGAAACCTCGCGGAGGTGACGATACTATACAGCGCGGCCGAGCGTGCCGAGTGGGGGGGTCCCTTCGGCAAGGCCTTCGCATCGGCCGTGACGGCTGCACGGAGGGGGGCGTCATTTCGCAAATTACGCGGAAAAGTACGCGACCGAACCTGCCAGCGAGATGTCATGCGTCGCCGTCCCCGCAAAACGGCTCGCCGCAGGGTTGCGGCGAGGCCGTCTGCGTGCTAACCACGCTGGAACTCATGCAACCAGCGCCAGGGACGAGCGTCCCGAACGCAGCTTGGGTGCAGAGGCAGTTTGGGTGCGAAGACTAAACACGAGCCGAGTGGCCGTCAAAGGCAATGCGCGGGGCGATGCTTTCCGCAAGTCCCCCGTCATGTGGGGCAATATCACGGCACGTTTTTGCTTCTTTCTTAATGTATTCTGTCGCCGTCACTAAAACAAATCAAACGCACTCTGCGAGAGCAAATGCCCTTCTCCCTTCCACTCATTTTGTGTTCTTTCTAAGCTCCATCTGAACTTTTATGGAGGAAGGAGATTGCTCAGTAACGATTCACGCCTGACCAGCACGCGTCTGCATGCTTGTGCGTCGGCATGGCAAAAGCTGTTGGCCGGAGACGAATGGTGTGATGGTTGGTTGGCTGGCCGGTTGATGGTGTTTACCTCCCAAAGCAACTTAGGGACTAAGAGAGGCGCCATATTCATGGGCTCAGGATTAATTGGACCCCACGGTTGTTTTTTTTTTTTGGGGGGGGGGGGGGGGGGGGGGGGGGGGTTCGCGCACCCAAAGCTCAGTACGCAAGGTCTTCGCATACCACCCCCGTCGGGAACTGGAGCCGTGACCTCGCGCTCATCATCACAACGCCACATCCACTGAGTCACCGCGCCAGTTTCACAAGATGTGAGGACATCAGATGAAGCGAGAAGCCTCGCCTGTGGGCGAGGCGCCGTACTTTCGAGCTCCAAGAGACATTCACGCTCGCTCCCCTGCACTTAGTCCTGCTCCTCGAGTCGCTCACGGCTCTGCACGATGGATTACCGAACATGAACTTTGGTCTCCACTGGGATGCGCATGGACCAAGTGCGCATGCGTCTATAAATCAACGCGGAGCTGGTCGGCTCAGCTTTGACGCAAGCTACCCATCTTGTCGAGCGACATCGATCTGCCGCGGAAGCGACGACGCAGTGAGGCGAAGAGAGATCTATCTGCGATAATAATTTGCGCTGGGGGAGAGGGCACAGTACCGCGAGCCCCTAATAGTTTGTTCGAAATCGCATCTGACCGCAGCCGCGTTGCGGACACCGGTCACGTCCGCTCCGCGCTGCCAAGTGCGCAGCAGACGCAGCGCTCCTCGCGGCCGGTGTGTCCTTCTGCGGCGTGGCTGCTGCCGAAGCGCCGCCGCCGCCGCCGCTGCTTCTTCAAGAGGCCGCGCGAACGAGGCCTACCCGACGCTCGATGGCCTGCGCAGGCCGGGGGTGAGCAAGTGCAGATGCCCGCGACTCTTTGCTTACTTTAAAGAAGTCGACGCCGGGCCTCCCCACCTCGGCAACAGCCGAGCCAACAAACGGTGGCGCAGTGGCGCGGCTCGTCCATCTCCTTCCATCGCCTGCCGCCGCCCACTGGCGCGCGATGCACCTGTTCAGCGCCGCGCACACGCCGAGGCCGGCGGAAAGACCGCGGCTCGCTTGCTCTCCGCCTCTGGAGAGCAAAGGGTTAAAGGGTTGGGCGAGCAAGGAAAATAAAAAAAAAAAACGGAAATGGCTCCACCGCGGGACACGGCACGCACGAGGCGGTAGCCTGCCTGGCGCTCGGCTTCCCTCGAGAACAGAGGACGACCTTCTTCGCGTGGCGCAAGCGAAGGGGGTTAAATAAGGAGGTCGTTACCAGGCGAGTCGGAATGATTCGATGCGTTTAGAATCCACGAGTGATGCTGCGCCGTAGTTCCTGGAACCCTGTAAGTGAGAAATAAGCAGACAAGTTAACGAGCGTTTGTGCGAGATCGAAAGAAAAACAGCGCGTTGTGCTCAGTTGGCGCTAACACGCGGACTCTCGTGAGGCCGTCTCGACAAGGTGAGATTCTTTAGAACTGGCAGGATGGTGTCAGTAACTTAGAACTCGGTAGGCTGTTTTTTTTTTTTAGCTCGTGTTTAAACTTGACTCAGCATACGCCATTGTTGGTTTTTATTTCTTGTCTTTTGAACACTTTCCTTGTTTCCAATATTTAGTTTTTTAAATCGCTGCCACTGAATTACTGAACGCGTTTGGGCATTGGAATTACGTGCCCAGTCACGAGTGAAATAGTCTGCCAGGAACTGTGGCGCTACCAGCCTAGCTACACCTGATCGGCTCTCTTTATTCATTGAATAATTGTCAAAAAAAGTCAAGATTTAGAAAAATGATAATAAAAGTGATCATGTGAGAATCTAAACGCTTCTTGGCTCGCTCTATAGGTGAAGCTGATGTTTGAGTAAAGCGCGAGATTTGTGACCAATCCAGCGCTAGCAAACGACAATTGGTCGGGCAAATTTGACGCTGCAGTAGAGCAGGCGCAGCGCCGACTTATAGGCGTGCCTAAACAAGTTCGCGTAGAAAAATGGCCGCTGCTTGAGGTAACAAAAAATTTTCACGTTGACAGGACATTTTGAAATTAGTGAGAATTTGTTTGCATTTAAAGATGTCGCTCATGAAAGGCAACGATGACAATCCTTAATGACTGTAGGGAATTCATTTTGCAGTAATAATAATAAAACACAGACATGATTGATATCCGGGGCCACCGCCATCCTTTCTTTTTTTAGATGTCACATCGTGTGCACAGCATATGAACAGGACCATAGTGTCATTTCTTTTGCACAACTAAACAAACGTAAAACGCTGCCACGTTCTTTCCTCCAGGCAACATGGCAACCTTTACAATAGGAGGTACAAAAATCTTGCACGCAGATAGGGCTATACTGGAAGGTTCTTTGCTTGGTTATTGCTCACCAATACTATAGACTACGCACTGTTTGGTAAATAAGAGAAGGTAGGTGGGGACACGGTAGTCTCTTCGAGGTTTGAAAGATAGCTGACCGCTTAGCAACCTAAGAAGTTGTTTGTCTGCTTGAAAAGCTACTTATTTAACTAACGTACGGGACATTAAAGGAATGTTGGCATCCATCTGGACGTGTCTACAAAGATGGACGCCAACACTCCCTTTCAACTGCTCGCAGAAATCCGCGTTACTGATTTCGTTATAGTCAAAATCTCATAAGCAGTGCTTTCCACTCGCCTGTATTTGATGGATGAATAAGCGCCAACCAGGCTCAGAAACAGTAATGTCCAAGTAATTATGTATAAGCTCTGCATTGTGTAAGCGCCTGATAACGAAGACTACCAAGGTCGATCTATTTGCGGGGTCGTAACGGCCTACATCTAGGAAGTATGAATCCGAGATTATGGATGTTGTAACAATAGGCGTCGTGTGCAAGCGCGGTCACCATTTTCCTTAAAGATATGCTAATGTCGAAAGGTCGCGTTGTTGACGTGTTGAGAACCCGGAACGACAAACAACCACACTTAAACGCACATCTTTCTTTTCTTCGCTTTCACGTACAGGAAGCGTGACGGAGAATACGTAGGTACTGCCGAGTGCGCTGTCGGTCTTCAACATATTGGTGCCTTCCGGTGGATCGCTATATATATATATATATATATATATATATATATATATATATATATATATATATATATATATATATATATATATATATATATATATATATATATATACACGAATAAAAAGTGCACATTCTATACAAATGTGATTTACAATATATAGTATACGCAATATAACACAAAACAGCATAACACAACATATCAAGACAAAAAAACGTGGACTGAGGTTTCTGGAAGTATGGACACCAAGCACAAAGTACCTTTCACATTGAACAAGGCGGACACATTAATAATAATAATAATAATAATAATAATAATAATAATAATAACAGCCCGGTTGATGACTTAGTCTTCGCGTGTAATGTGTACAGTTTTCCTAATAAATATATATTTGCCATAGTGGCGATGCATTTGTAAACAGTACCTCCCGCCCATTTCGTTCTAATGGAAGTGCGCAGTTTGTGCTCCGCAGAAAAGCATACGCCCTCGCGCTTCGCTGTGACGAGACTGTGTCCTTACTTTATTGTTTGCGCTACCCATCGTGTACTTTAGCCCCCTTGGCACGTTATGCCGTGAGTTTTCCACGTCCCCTTCTTTTTACGTTTCTTCTTTCTCTCGAAAGGGCTTTGGTCTCCGCATTAGTTGTGTCCACAACGTAAGTTCCGTGCTTATAAAAGACGCATGGACGGAAGCTCGCGTCTCTGGTGCACCGACAGACGCCTGCGCTTCACGTTCGCGTAGAAGAAAGGGCCGCACGCTACCGAAATAGCTTGGCTCCTTTGCCTCTTGCCTCAGGTTTTCAGCGCCTGATAATTGGAGAACCGAGAGTCCCATGCTCGATGCTTGCTCGTGCTCGCCGAGGGGATCTCCCGGAGGAAAGCCGAATGAAGGAAAGAAAGAAATCGAAACGGCGCGAAGCAAGATCGTAGCGAGCCGCTCAGACGACGAGCGAGTCCCCGCTGGGACGGATCCTGGACGACGACAGAGAGGGGCTCGCACGGCAAAAACACACAATTTACGGGTGGGCCGCCGGCGCGTCCCTCCGAGGGCGGCATCCGAAGGCAAATTTAGGGTCGTGATGAGACCGTCCATCCTTGCCGCGGGGATGCCGCCGAGCTGACCTCCGGCCCCGGCCGTCGGCGGGAGGTCGGTCATTTGGGCCGCTTTCGCAAACGCATATGAATTGCAACGCGCGCGCGCCGATAGCAGCGCGCCCGGGGTGGCCGCCGATTGAGTTGCAAGGCCGCGCGCGCGTGTTCGACCACTGGGGATGAATGTCTCTCGCGGGCCGCAGTTTACGATCAGCGCGCGGGACCACCCGTGAGCTGGTGCGGCCCTCGCGCTGATTGGCTACCGCGCTTGACAAGGCGGAGCGCGGCCAGGTGGCACGGTGCGCGCGCGGTCCAGGGGTCCGCGCGCTGGGCCACCTGGATGGGCCGCGCTGTGGCTCCCGGTGACGGTTCGAGCGCCGCTCTTCGCTCATCCGCCGCGACTCGCGGAGGGGTTCAGCGCCATCCATTAGCTCACACGGGGCCCCGATCGGAGACCTCACGTGCGACTGCGCTCTGACGATGCATCGGTGCAGCGGGTTGCCTTAAATTAGGTCGGTGTACTTGCCCGAAGATGACCCCGGCGAGTGACACCAAAGCACGCGACCGGCGGTGACTTACAGACACGTTCGATGCTCATCACCGGATGGTTCTGCTCAATTCGGGCACCATTCCATCGTACGCGCGTCGTAACCAACTGGCGTATGCGTAGCTGGCACGAGACGTACTTCGTATATATGCGCCACGTGTACCGTCACCGTGCGCGACACGCCATTGGACAGCGGTCAGTCCGTGCCAGAGTGTCATGCCAAAGGATGACTCGTATCCTGCCGTCATTTGCTGGAATGACTGGACGACAAGCATTGCGAAAGAAAAGAAAGAGAAGCGTAATTTAGCGACGTCTGTTCTTCCTCCGGCACCGAACGTAAGGAAATGACGATACTGCGCGCACCGTCCATGGCTTCATCTCTCAAACGCTATTTCCAAGGCACTGCTGCATCTTGGGATATTTGGACAGAACTTAACTAATGCTTGGAGCTTTCGCTTACCCACACACATGCGATTTGCTAGTTTCGCATCGCTATACGGTCTTTCAGGTCTCTGACCTGATTCATTGAGCGATTACCTCGCCAGTTAACTCGGTGCCTTAAAATGGACATCGCAGTTCAATGAATTCGCGCTGCAAGCCAAGCTTTCTTCACCTGTCATTTCTTTTCATTTCTTTTCATTTCTTTTCTTGCTATTAAGCTTTACTTAAATGTGCCTCTAATAGCACAGGTTATGCTAACCTTGCGGACAGGTGCAGCAAGATGTATCAAGTCTCGTCGAAGCACCGCTTTTCTTTTCTGGGCAAAAAAAATCACATACATTTTTTTTTTAGTTCTTAATATTGCGAGGTGAGGGCAACTTCTGTTTGTCAAAGCCACTGCACGAACTGATGCTTATGTATTTTGAATAATTGTTCCAATAAGAGAGCCGCCCCCTCCCATATCCTATTTCCTTCGCGGCAGCAGCTCACTGAGGATGGGGGATTTAACTATATCGTGAAGCCGCGTTTTCAGCTTGCTACAACTGACGCATCATAGAAAGTATCTTGCGCGAAAAACAGAACTCTGTGCGTCGAACGTTATTTGCCTCCGGTGCACTGGAGGTCAGCGCGACATTCGATGCAGGAGTTATATCTTGACAAAACACAACATCGCCTTGACTTGGTGCGTCCGCCTTGTGCGAGCATGTTACTGGTCAAGTACGGTAATAGATAAAAACGATTCAGACATTCTTTTGCTTGCAAGAGTCATTAAAGAAGCCGTGCTTATGTATTTGCCTACGAGAGAGCTTTAGGCACTTCGACAGCGAAAGCATCAAGGGCCGAATTGACCAAGCTTTTTTGTTCATAAGGGCCGTTTGACGATTCACAATGGTTGATGGTCAACTGTACTCACTAGCAGTTCTAGCATAACAACGATTTTCTCTACACACTATACCCTCGCATAAGCTGAGCCGTACGTCAGGACCTTGTTACATGCGGCGCTCGAAATGCGTGGCGCTACAAGCAGCCCATGCTTGCTTTTCCCCTTTGCAGGCGGCAAGAGACTCGCCGACTTGAACGGACAGTGCAGCATGAGGGGTGACGTCTACGACAATGAGGCAACATGGCCGTACGACCAGTGTACGAACTGCCAATGTCAGGTACAGGTCTCATTAAAAATGTATTCCAACCAAGAATAAACATTATTTCGTCTTTTTTTTTCGAATTTGGTAGTGTGCCCTATCTCATATATAGGACGTTGTTATTTCATGAATGACGACAAATGCAGTACAATAACACTTTTACTGACATCCCTGGTGGCTATAGGTGGCCCTCAAAGTCGTCGCGTTTGTCTCCACGTTCTACGTGTGAATTAACCTTAGTGTCGTCAAGCGCACCCGCTACTCAACCACACGCAGTCTTCTCTGCTACGCATCAGTGGTGGTTCATGCCACCGTGAAGCCCATTTCAACTCTGAAAAAGATTTTCAGCCTTGTCTTCTTTCAAGTAAATTTAGGGACGTCGGATCGCTCATGCGCCACTTGAGCACAAAACATTTCCCTTGTGCTCGGGTAGTGATAATGTAGTCAGTGAGCACGACACTCATGGTTGAGCTCATGGTGTGCTCTGGGCGATGTTCAAAACGCGCGTCCTGCTTCTCTTCCAGAATGGGACAATCATCTGCCAGCGGACTGTCTGCCCTCCGCTACAGTGTCCCCCGGAACATCAGGAGGCCAGCCCCGACAGCTGCTGCTCGCAGTGCCGCAGGCCCGAGGAGAAGAAAGCCATGTGCTTCTACAATAACCAGAAACGATACGTGAGTATAGCAGGCAATACATGCCACAGAATCGGCCTTTCTCGAAGACCGATTTGCGTTGCATCCATTGCCACCGCGCCACCACTCTGATTCCTCACTCAGCTGCGGCGGTGAAAGACATGTACCTCTTGTGTGATCGCGATGTCGTGATCGGGAAAACATTCTCAGTAATGCTATAATTGCTCATTTAGAGCTAAATAAATGAAGAATAGGCGTCTGCGACCTCAAAAGTACAAAAATAGAGTATTTCATATTTGCACTTCCGGTCTGCGCAGGCCAGTTGTGCGCAGGCCTCAGAGATTGCACCGGCATGCTGCGCAGCGTGGATACCGCGGCTGCCACAAGGTGCCGCGACGAGCCCTCTTGTCGGCGAGATGCCCTGGCAACCGCGTGCAAATTTGAATGGTCTCCCTAGGTAGCGTAGGTCCAGGCGCCAGAGCTCGCGTCCAGAGAGAGAGAGCCGCGCGCGCCTGAACCGGAAGTATACGTCGTAAAGAGAAAAGTAAACGACAATGCCCAATTTTGGGGCAGGGCCTTTCTCCCTCGCCATCCCCCCTGTGTTGCTTCCAGTGCACTAGCGGAGACGAAAGGAGAAATACGTGCATCGGTGCGATAACTACTCCACCTATATACTTGGACTCGAAAAACTTTTGCCGCAAGAGATTCGTGAGGCGACATCCTTTAATAGTGAGGCCATTCTATGATTACTTAGAAAATTATTTTGAGAGCCTCTTTAATTAAAATTTGTATTGAGGGTGCCTTCTTGATTCTTACTCTCAAATATTTGTATGCAAGGATGTCGAAGAGTTTTCACCTTGCTCTTAAGATTAAAATAATAATAATACAGAAATTCGGCGCGGTATATTGGGAGGAATGGGAGCACTCAACATAGCATCTTTCACGCGCAAGAGACTTTCATCATCGAAGACAACCAAAGGTAGCTTGAGGCAGGTTCGTGCTAAGTATATGGGAATGTGTAGTCCTGTGCAATGGGGCTACAGAAAATGCGACGGCGTCCTGTACACTTTCAACATACTTGTTCAATTCAGAATTAATTCCATTTTCTAAGTAAATGATGGCCAGCCATCTTGCAGCGCGTGTGGGCCAAGTGGGTATTATAGCGCGTGCCATCTGCAATACGCGCGTTCGCGCACCATGCCAAGTTGTGCTCTTTTTCGGTGCAAATGTTCTTGTGGCACGGTACGGCGGGCGCATGCTCTTCCAAATATTGTCCTCAAATCTCCCTTGGGCCATTACATATTCGTCGTTCAATCGCTCTTTTATGCTTATTTCATAAATATCGCCACTGCACCAGGCAATCTGCGTTACCTCTAGAAGCGCCGTCCCGCATTTCGAGCCGTTTACATAATCAGTACAGCATCAAGCGCATATATGGAAGAGCACAAGCCTTCAATTCATCAGCCCTTCCACGTGCCATCGTTCTTTGGAATGATCTTCCCGATAATATTGCATCCATATGCAACCATCAATCATTCTATAATCAGCTGCGCGAATGTTTTCAAGTGATATCGTGACATTAAACCTTTTCTTGTATAAAATATCGCACTTTTTGGCTATTGTGTTTTTGTAAACCCCTGCTTTATTATTTTTTTTCTTGAGTCATATGTCAGAAATTTGTGCTGTATTTGTATACTTCAATTATTTTGTGTACTTTGCTCTTATGTTTCTTGCTAATTTTTTTGTACTAGCCCTGTGCAATGCTTTCCCTTTCCCTTTTTTTGACCTGTATATTTTGCATTTCTTATAATATCCTTGTTCGTCCCCCTTACTCAATGGCCTCTGGGCCCTGTAAGGTATTGTGAATAAATAAATAAAAAAGGTCACAGCTCAGTTAAAGCGGTCGCCATCGCGGCCACTCTAACCGCGACTCGGTAAAGTGTTGTCACGTGCGCCCCACCAGGCCACAGCGCCAGGTCAGTGGTTCGAATCCTGCTGCCGGAATAAAGTTCAGTTTTCTCTATGACGCGAAAATAAAGCGCATGGCAAATGTTATAGCAATTTAATATATGCAACTCGGCATGGTACTGATGAGTCGTCGTTTGCTTGTGACGTAGAACGGCGAGACGTGGAAGCTGAAGAAGTGCACCACCTGCTCCTGCCATCACGGCGTGGTCCGCTGCGG
The DNA here is from genome assembly GCF_038994185.2 of Dermacentor albipictus. Classification (NCBI taxonomy): domain Eukaryota; kingdom Metazoa; phylum Arthropoda; class Arachnida; order Ixodida; family Ixodidae; genus Dermacentor; species Dermacentor albipictus. Next base: position 236,651,651 of record NC_091821.1, on the reverse strand, counting down.
CGTGGAGGAGTGCATCTCCGCGCCCGTATGCCCCCCGAAGAAGAAGCTTGTCACGCCTCCCGGCAAATGCTGCCCGACATGCGTCGAAGGTATGCTGGAGCCAACCCTGGTCTCAAATTGTAGAGCGTTTGCTGACCAGGCAAGCGATAAGCAGGTTTTTCGTCGCTGTGAGCGATGTTCCAAGATTATGCGTCACTGGCCTACACACGGGCGTATTCTCAGGGGCCTATGTGCTAAATTAGTTTCTTTCCTGCAGACTTGTTATCTGCGCACTTTGACACTAACAGGCCATTCGAAGTTAGCGTGGCGCATACTTGTGCTCCAGTTCTTCCTCTGCCTCCGCATAGTGGGTGGAATCTTATACCTGTTTGAGCAACGATTTTCTCAGGTCTCCCTCAAATTTAGGTGCTCGCAAATTGTACAACGAGGGTAAAACAGCATTCATATTTGCGCGCTGAAGAAGAAACATGAAACAGAGGTTCAATGTTAGAAAAAAAAAAAAGAAGTGCCGTGTTGACGGGGGTAAAATATGATATAGACGCGATCTTTAACATAAGTCACGTATTAAACGTCATCAACTTCTTTTGTCACTGAACTTTGCAGAGGACGGTATTTGCACGGTGTACGGGGACCCGCATTACAGGACGTTTGATGGAAGGATGTTTAACTACCAGGGGCCATGTCGATACGTGCTCGCGTCAGACTGCGTTGGCGGCACATTTTCCATTGAAGTGTGGAATGACGTCCGTTACTCCAAGTCGTTTTCGTGGACCAAATCTGTCGTCATCAAGGTTTGGTCTTGTCACATTCTTTTGCATGTATGGGCTTCCGACACTGCGCTGGGCGACTGTGACCATAGTCGTTTGCTTTTTATTCTTCTTTTTTTTCAGATTAAGGACGTCAAAGTGAAGCTGGGACAATTTATGCGAGTCCGGATACAGAAAGAGCGTGTCAAGCTTCCGTACGTGATGCTCCAGGTCCTTAACATCAATCAAGAAGATCACAACATTGTGGTCAGAATAAACAAAGGTGAGTGAGTCCCCATGAAGAATACTCTTTTTTTTTTTGAATGGATGGATATTTGAGATGGATATTTGAGATGGATATTTGAGATGGATGAATGGATATTTGAGATGGATATTAGAGGCTCCCTCCGAGTCCATTCAGATTCATTTGCCGCGAATGCGAACCGATATTTAAGAATTGCATGCAGCATAGCATGGCGCAGTTCTATCTGTTCAGCTGGGTTGCCTGAAGAGGTAAACATTACTTGGACTACGAATCGCAATGTGATGTAGCTAATGAGAAAGATTCACCGACTGAATGTTTTATTATTCTCTTTACGGCACATAACTCTATCACAAAATTGAGCTGCGGGCAGTGACCCTAAATCTAGCACCATTTTCGAGGTATCTGTCTCCAGATTTTCTGCTAAAGGGTTCATTGGCTAAATCTAGCACCATTTTCGAGGTATCTGTCTCCAGATTTTCTGCTAAAGGGTTCATTGGCTAAATCTAGCACCATTTTCGAGGTATCTGTCTCCAGATTTTCTGCTAAAGGGTTCATTGGCACTCCAGTTAAGCTCGTCCCGAACTGCGAGAGGAACGTTCCTGGGAAACTGTTCACTGAATAGTCAGTGTATCTCCCAGCACATTTAGAGGACGAATTTTTCGAAAGTGGTGCCAGCCTTAAGACTTCTGCTAAGCATATATGACTTCACTGCTGATCGGCTTCAATTTCGCAATTGCAGCGTGTGCCTTAAAGTGAATTGAAAAGTGAACTTTTTTTTAATTGGCTGCCTGGACATTGGAATTTCCCATGCAGGTAATTTCCGCCTCTTCTTGAAACCCACTTGAAAATGCGGGGCAGTGTTATGTGTCACGGGCGCTTTTTAAAAATCTGTTCGACCAAAAAATATATATATATAATAATGGTGGTACACTTATTTCACTTGGGACATTAACGCTATAAGCAACTCCGCCATACTATTTTCTTAACGAGCATACCTAAGCAACATAAGAAGATAGCCTTCAATGCTGAGTCCTCCTGTTGTTGCCATCGCCGCGAGCTATACACAACGGCACATATCACGCAATTCTCAAACCCAAGCTTGCACTTGGTCCAGCCGATAACTTAGCTACGTCGACTTCTGTAGCGCATATGGTTCGAAGTGGGGCATTCGCCGAGGCAGCATGACGCAGCCATCGTCCATGGAGCGTTTGGTCCCTCGTACGCGAACTCCTTCGCTACAATTTGCTTCTGTAGTCAGCTGCGGAACGCCAGAAAAACACACTTGTCTATGTCCTACGCAGTATCGGTGTAAAAGATAATAAAAAAAACTTGAAGCACAAACGTTAAAAGCCCTATTGTACTGCATGTCTGCGCGCGCGTGGCGGCATCTGGAAAGACATTATCGTGTCCTTGCGCGAAGTTCTCATTAGCGAACCTCCGGTAGTTGGGACAGTGCCTCGGCAAGCCATGTTTCCTTTGTCCATGTAGCGATTGCGTACGCAGCGGTTGCTGCTGCCTAGCCGCTCGTAATTGAGATAACAACGCATCTTACGCAATTATATCTCTTGCGGTCAGTGGCGTAGCCAGAAATTTTGTTCGGGGGGGGCTACGCCACTGGCCCCGTATATATATATATATATATATATATATATATATATATATATATATATATATATATATATATATATATATATATATATATATATATATGTGTGTGTGTGTTTATACATGGGGCCAGTGGCGTAGCCAGGAATTTTGTTCGGGGGGGGGAGGGGGCGAGCACGTTGCAGCTCGGCCTCCTCCTTAAGAGGAAGCTTAAGCTCGGGTGCTCCTAATTAAATACATGTAGAAGGGGAATTCGTTTTTCCCTGCGATCACTTCACCAAATTTGAGGAGGTTTGTTGCATTTAAACGAAAAAGTTTAATTCTAGTGACTGCTGGTTTCGAATTTTTCATTGCGGTGGTCAATTATTTATTAAAAATTGGCCAAAATCAAAAATTTTCAGAAAACGAAACTATCAAGTTTAAAACTCTGTGACTCAACAATCAGAAATGATATCCCAATTCTGTGAAGTGCATGTAATAGTACATCCACAGCGGACAAAATAGATATGTTACACATGAATCTCAATAAAATTTAGTATTGTGGAAATACGGCTTTTGCAGAACCCTTGTACACAACGTAACCACTTCACGTAAGATACAAATTGACATAGCAAATTTGTCCGCTTTGACTGTTATAATAGATGCCGTTTACAGAACCACAATATCTGTTCTTCATGATATTATGCTATTATTCTTCATGCTATTAGTTTGTAAACGTCGTGCTTCTATTTTTTCAAACTTTCGAATTTTTCAAAATATTTTAAACAAAATTCAGGCACTAAATCGAAGTTCTGTTTCCAACAGACACTAGCATTTAGCTTTCTCTCTCAAACGCAACCACTTTCAATCCTAGATCCTAGAATCCTAGATTCCGCCCCCATTCCATCCACTTCCCCCGATGTATCGCGCGCGACGGAAGGCGGCGCGCTTGCTCCCCGCTTTTCTCCTTTGCGCACACAAGACTGAGCCACCATCGTTGGCTCACCCATTCCACCTCCCCTCCTACACTTTCACTCGCACATACAGCATGCAGCGCGTGGTCACGATGTTATCACCCTTGGGCTTTATACGAAACATGAGGGCGACGGCAGGAATGCGCCTGGAGTGTCCATATAATTGCTTTCGCAATAATAAAATAAAAGTTTCCGGCAACTGAAGCGTCGCGTCGCGTCGCCCATTACTTTCCGCAAAAGAAGTATCAAAATCTAGCTTTCACCATGGGACAATTCGCTGCGCCGCAACAATGTATTTTTTTTTCTGTGGGGCCGAGGCACCGAAGTGAAAAAAAAACGCATAGGAAAGTATGTTGGCCAGAATCGAATGCATACTTCGGGCACTTAATGGGGCTACGGAAGGAATACCGAAGAAAACATGAGCCGCTTGGTCCACTGAGAACCATACGCATACTGCTCAGTATCCTACACCGGCGAAACAAGACTTTCCGGAAAGGTTCCGCTGAAGGAACGCGGTGCAATCCTTCGAGTCCCCACAGTGATGGCGGCGAGCGACCATTGTTTTTTTTTCTCGTCTGCTAGCCAGAAAGCGTCCTCCCCCCTGAAAGCCCCCGGGTAGGGTAGCGAGAACAAAAAAAAATTGAAGAGGCTCAATGTGTCCTCGCGAATAAAAGTCAAAGTAGAAAAAATAAATAAGAACGTAGTTACTTTGGCTGGCTTTAGTGTCTTGACATGGATGTTCTGGCGTAGGTTAAAAAAAATGTTGATATTTTTTATGTGACATGACGGCACAAATGAACCACCCCAACGCTTCGTCTCATTGGACCTCGCTGCGTGCTTGTCAACTCGTCTTCTAGTGTGTTGATTTCGCTTGTCTCGTTGTATGTTCCGATGTAAGACTTTAGAAAAGTCAATGGAACTTTGGCGTCAAATGTTTATAACAGCATTAAACCCACAAAGTTCCGCAATTGAAAATCTAAAGCACAAATTTTGAAATGTCAATGCACCTTTCACATCAAGAGCTTACGACATTTATACCCATAAAGTTTCGCAATTGATATCCATGCGCTCCATAGATTCCGTGGCCTCAGTGAGATGCCGCGGCGAGCCCGTTCACCATTAAAGCGCCCTTGAAACTTTGTGCTCGAATGGGACTGCTTGGCGTTATGTGACTCCGGGTGCATGGGCGTTGCCACTAAATCCAGCCCGAGTTCGCAATCTTCGCGGTTAAATGTCTTTTCGAGCGTCAAAAAGACATTCTAGACAAAATCCAGAGTGATTTCCGGCGCCGGGGGTCGCTTTGGTCGGCGGTGCATGGACAGCACGAAAAAATTTCGGGGGGGGCTGAAGCCCCATAAGCCCCCCCCCCCCCCCTGGCTACGCCCCTGCTTGCGGTATACTTACTATTATTTCCCTGCGCGCGAAGGGCTTGCGAGTTCCTGTGCGCGCGTCTGTGAGTGCGTCTGCGTGCGCATGCATGAGTGGGACATATTGCCAGACTTATACAGACCACTTAAAGCAATATTCATCATTCATCATACAAGCCATAATTACTACGGATGCAGTACGACTACAGGTGCCGTTGCCTCTTGAGCGAGATGCGTGGGGCTAACGCCAAGTAGATTATGAGCGGTCTTTTCACGCGTCCTGCTACAAGCGTCCCGACGGGAAGCGTCATAAAGTACTCGACTTCACTGCACTCAAAAACAGTTACGCTTTGACACTGCTCCTAAAGTGACGTTGTTATGAACTCGAAAGGTGCATGTCCCCGTACAAACTTCTCACCGAGTCCTCTTGATTTAATGTTCTGTAAGGCACAAAATAATCCGCTCTTGTCCCCGACTCGCCACACATACTGCGTTCGCCACCTTCTCTCCCCCCACAGGCGTCAAGGTGGTCTGGGACGGCGACAACTACGTGGAAGTGTCCGTGCCGCCAAACTACAAGAACAAGCTGTGCGGTTTGTGCGGCAACTACAACGACAGGCAAGACGACGACTTCATGTCCAGGAACGGCACGCGACTCACGGAGGCCGACGCTTTCGGCAACTCTTGGCTGGTTCGTTCACAACCGAGCATTTCCTTGTTGCGCATTCGCGAAACACCGTCTCCGGCATGCTAGATTTTATAGACTGCGCACTTTTTGCGCGAGCACTTTATGCATCCAACAGCGTCCGTCGGCGCGCAATGACTCATCACCCTCACCCTCACTCCAGTCTCGAAAATATTCTGAAATGAGAGAAAGCAAGAAAAAAAAAATGGAAGGCAGGGAGATCAACCAGACGGACGTCCGCGTGGCTATATCCTGCACGGGGGAGAAGGGAAAGCAAAAGGAGAGAGATAGTTCACGCGAGCAGTAGAGTCATTATAAACGTCTTTTCAGATCCGTTTCTTTTAGAAAAGTCATAAGCGCACGCGTAGCTTTCTGAGTTGATGATTGGTGTGGCCAAGCGCACAGGACACTTACTTTTTTAAAAAATTTGACCGTACAGTTGGTCGAGCGCGCTCTGAAGAGGCTGACGTTGGACTTTTTTAAAGCGAGTGCAGCGGCAGAGGAGGTGCTCGATGGTCTCCTCACAGTTACAGCGATCACCTATGGGGTAGTCAGCCATTCCAGTGGGAAAGAAATGTGAATTTGCGAAGGCTAGACCCGGTCGTAGGCGACACAAAACAGTCACACCGGGAGAGGCTTGATGGTAATCTGGTAATATCAGCTGCAGTGATGGATCATGCAAAATGAGCCCGGCACCTCCAGCATTATGCCGCTGTCGCAAGTATAATAGACATAACGCCGCACTTGCTGACTTTGCTGAACTCAGGATGAAAAGTGTTTCCCATGTGCGACTGCATTTCGCCTGTCTAGGTTTCGCAATGTCTAGGTTTCGCTCATATAAAAGTTTAGCCGCCGTCGGCTGAGCTTATAGAGTAGTTGTTTAAAAGAAAATGTAGATGTTGTTGTGGGCGGCACATGTATATCCTGGCCCTCGGAAGCTCATAGAGTTCACGGCTCGCTTCAGACGGTGTGGGAGTGTTCGTACACTAAAGCGACGCTGTCTCCCACCTAGGTTGGCCGTCGGAAAAAGTGCTTCCGACAATCAAAGCGCGCCAGCCATCCCTTGGACTGCAGGCTCAAAGACTGGAACCTACGACAGCAAAACCTCAGGCTCTGTAATCACATCAAACAGGAGCCATTTAAGGCGTGTCACAAGGTCGTCGAAGCAACACCGTACTTCAGGTGAGGCTGTGAGGGAATCAACAGGCTTGCATGTTGGTATACTTTCACGACCGGTTGAACTGTGTCTGCACTCTGAAATACTTACCAGTGTCCTTTAATACGTTTATTAAAGGACTCTGGTCTTATACTCTCGTATTCTTGCATGAAGCACCATGCAACACGGCAACCCCTGGGCTCCAGAAAACTTACTTTGGTTTGCGTTACTTGAATAACAATATGGCAGACTTGTGCGACCTTGTAGAACCATCAACCTATACGAACCTGTTCGAGCGACTAGCTTAGTGTTAACAGTTGTCTTAGCGACTATAGTTAGTGCGATCAGCCCGGGCAAGCAATTACCGAACCTGACAAAGTTTCCCACAACGCGCCTAATTTATCCTTATGCTTGCAACCTTGACTATCACGCACCATGTTTATCACTCTCCACATTGAGTCCAATTTTCAGCGCACTTGTATGCGTTTGGTTCTTCAGGTATACGTGTGCAATTATATGCGCGATTACACGATCATTTAGGTTTACATCTTCTAGCGCTTGTAGTCGCAATAGCGCTTGACTCTAGCGTACCCCTAGCCTTTATATTAGTGACTTCAAGCTGACACCAAGCAAGATCCGCCCAGTGCAGTGTATAATGACCCCGTACTCTGGCGGGTAGAAGATTGAATCGGGGACAGAGGCCAGGAGCGACGATGTGGTGCGCATTATGCAGATATAGCTATAGCGAACAACCATAAGAAAAAGGACGATTTCTACTAGATTAGTTTCCGGTGACGTAGAATGCAGAATGCGTTAGCAGGCCACTTTGACGCCTGCTAAGGGTATATAATGTCTGCCGGACGCTGTATGGGGGCAAAAAAGAGAGGCGTGTACCAATGATCCGGAGGGTCACACGCACCGCATGCGACACTTCTCCGGACCACGATGCAAACTGACAGTGTGGAAACGACACAAGGACGAGACCAACGTAAAGGGAGACAAGCGCTTGTTCTCGTTTACGTGCATTTCGTCCTTGTCTCGTTCCCGCGCTGTGAATTTGCATCATATACAGATCACCAGCTGGCCCAATCGTATAGCTTACTTTTCTGGATCGTCTGCTTAAGGTAGATTCAAGAAAGTACATTAACCACGGGATATAACAAAATTATTCCAACTACCGATTGCCGAAAGCGCCACGAGGCTTTTCTTTTTTTTTTTTTCGTAAGGCACTCGGACGGCGCTCACGTGTATTGCGAGTTTCACCTTCTTCAGCCTCGATGCGCTCACATAGCAGAGCTTTCGAAACTCAGGAATTTCATCTGCGGCTTGGAAAAAGCCAAGCACCCCCCCTCCCCCCCCCCCCCTTGCAAACCAGAAGAAAAAAAAACGGACAACATGTTAGTTTTCTTCCTCGTCTCTCTTTTTTTAAACCGACGCGCGGCACTGTTTGACGGCTTACGACATTCAGAAAGTTGACATTATCATCCCTTTGGAAAGCGGAGGTGTCCGAGAAAGTACCACACAGGTTTCATGCGCATGCGCGGCGTCGCTAAGAGCAGCGGAAGCGGTTTTTTTTTTCTCTTCTTTTTTTATTCCGGGGCTTGACGTACTTGAGCACCGCGCTAAAAGCATGGCCACCGAAATGCCTCCGGTCAGTGCGGCTGATTCCACCGTGAAGGCCGCAGCGGCCGTGTCGCGGCGCACTTACAGTTCCATTAGTTTCTGTCCTTCGTTTTTTTTGTCGTGTTGTCTCAGTAACGCACTACGGACGGCACGCTGCGGCGCTTCTTACGTTCCTGAACTGTTTCTGCGTGCACAAATGGCTTGAAGCTTCACTGCGTTTCTCTTTTCCCTCTCCCTCCCTCTCTCTTTCTCCCTCTCTCGCTGTAAACGTTTTGCTATCTAACGTATGCGAGCCTTTCTGAGAAACAGTTCGGCGAAAAGTTCGCATTTCTTGACCATGTTTTTGAGACGTGCGTTCCAAGGAAGTTAAAGAATACGTGGTCGGTTTACTCTAAACCAATAAGTACGTTTCGCGTTTTCTTTTTTTTCTTCTTCTTCTTAGACGCTGTAGTGCGTCTCTTATGTCTACTTGCGTCACTAGCCTACGACAATTATTTGTGGTGGAAATTTCAGCGTTTGAAACCGTTCATTAACATCAGCGCCATTTCCACCGATGCACATTGTGCGCCTTGCGTTATTGCAAATCATCGCGATACGCTCAGGCCAGTGATCGACCTTTAGAATAATGAGCGCGCAGTGCGTCTGTCACTTGCGCTCCATCGACCATGCAGGAGTGGCACTTAAATGCAAAAAAAAAAAACTTCAAAACTTCAACGCGCGTGCGTGCATGCTCGCGCGCTGTATGCCTAAAACGCTAATATGTGCATTACACGTTTGCACTGGCTCTCCGATCCGTGACCGGAAGAAGCCACTCATTCCATTTTTCGTGTTGATCGCATCAAGTTTATCAATGCGATTATAAAATAAAAGGTAGCTTTTACGCTTTGCCGATAAACTCAATACCTGCTTGGCGCCAAATCATTGCTGCTCCTGTACTGTGACACTTCAGAGATTACCGCATTCCCGGATACAAGTTTCCTACCCCTCACCTTTATTCTGTGCCTTTATTAGCAGCGCACAATGCGCGCGAACCCTACCTCCCCTTCTCAGAACACGCAATGGACGCTCGTTAAAAGAAACAAAATGAAAGGAAAAGAAAGGCAGTGCAGATCTACAAACCATCTGCAAATCCAACACCATTCAATGGAAAAGATGTTGTCTTAAGAATCTGTAAAAAAAAAAAACTGTCCATGCAACACAGACTTTAAAAAAAGAAAAAAAGTAGCACCAGGCAAATTATGGGTCCATCACAAAAACTGCGTCTTCGTTCTCATCAAGTGAGCCGGTGCTACCGCTACTTCATGGAGCGCATACCGCATTCCCGGATACAAGTTTCCTACCCCTCACCTTTATTCTGTGCCTTTATTAGCAGCGCACAATGCGCGCGAACCCTACCTCCCCTTTTCAGAACACGCAATGGACGCTCGTTAAAAGAAACAAAATGAAAGGAAAAGAAAGGCAGTGCAGATCTACAAACCGTCTGCAAATCCAACACCATTCAATGGAAAAGATGTTGTCTTAAGAATCTGTAAAAAAAAAAAAACTGTCCATGCAACACAGACTTTAAAAAAAGAAAAAAAGTAGCACCAGGCAAATTATGGGTCCATCACAAAAACTGCGTCTTCGTTCTCATCAAGTGAGCCGGTGCTACCGCTACTTCATGGAGCGCATTTCTTCTCTTGGACAGGCAGGCCTATTGCAATAAAGAGAGAGAGAAAGAATAATTCATTTAGAGGCAGGTTTGTTTCGTCTTTATTTTATACTGCGTTAGCACCGCATCTTTTGCACGAGGCTAATCTTTTGCGCAAGTGGGGTTAACAAAGTCAATCCTGTCTTCTTTGTCTAAGCTTGACATGCAGAAAATTCCTAGTCAAATGATTCACTCCACTAGCAGTAAAGCAACAGGGGAGTGGTAATCTGAGTCGGTTGGTGCATACTTGGGTGAAGAAAGAAAATAGCTTTAGACATACAGCACTCACGTATATTGGCGAGTGTATGTCCTGTTCTGAAGCGCTGTTTTTTTTTTTTATTCAACCAAAAAAAGCAAAAGGGGTTAGAGCTTGACTACATTTCCAAGTCCTCACACATTTTCAGCGCAAATTTTCTCGTTAACTCACCCATATTATGTTCTTGGGAGGTATTACACACGATAAAATGCCCAGAGACAGAATGGTAATAGGATCTTATAGGATATGAGATTATAGGATCTGGTACTGCGTCACAAGTTCATTCATTCATTCATTCATTCATTCATTCATTCATTCATTCATTCATTCATTCATTCATTCATTCATAATACCCTCAGGGCTACATGCCATTAAAAAGGGAAGTGGTTACAAAGCAGTGAAATAAACAAGTGCAGTCAGTTCTGGTAACATAAAATCTCTCCTGATCATACAATGTCCGCCAGTAATTCACGAGAAGGTTTGTTATCGGTGATGGCTATTACACTTGAGGGAAAGTGGTTCCATTCCTGATGTGTACAGGGGATCAAAGACTGAAAGAAAAACTTCGTACAACACGAATCAAAGCCTACTTTTGAAATGTACGTTTGAAATGCACTGCCGTTGCAGTGTGAGGTCGCCGTGAAGTGTGGTATGACAGGAAAGTTTACAGAATGTTGAAAGGCGGGCGAATTTACGGAATTTACGGTGAAAACTTAGGGCTAAAAAATCTCGCAAGCATAATGCTGCGCGAATTTTGGAGTTTGTTACATAGATTACTAGAGGAAAATCTGGTGCTATAGTGTCTACCCGTGCCACCTGTACATCATATCACCATTATGCATAGGAACGTGCATAGGCACGTGTATAGGGATCAGCATATGAATGGCGGACAACATGTGGATTTACCGAAACTTTGTCGCTCGGGCTTCAAATGCCTTTTTCGCTTGGTACATTAGCCCACAAACACTAACAATCAGCAGTTTTCATAATATTGCACAGAAAAACAACAAAAATAATCAACCCGATGGTGAATGCTACTGGTAAGGTTTCATTTAGTTCAGCATTGCACCATTTATGCAGGCACTGGTAATTGCGTGATCACATGAATTAGTAGCGAATATTAAATGATTTCAGTGGCCTTAAAAGGCCCGTAAGGCAACTTGGTTGAACAAAAACATGAACTTCTTCTGTAGCTTACATACTTTTCTGAAAAGAAACGATCAGATTGCCACTGGTGACATCCCAATGGGGAAAGCTCCCCTGGCCCAATGTTGACCACATGTGTGGTGGCCAAGGATTGGTTGGGCCACCATCCACCCAACCAATCGGGTCAAGGATTGGTTGGGCCAAGCTTGGGAATGTAGCTTAGGCCGAGCATGGGGATTGACATCGGTCTCACGTCGGTCGACTACCAGGGCACCGACGTCGTACCAATTACTGGCCAACGTTGCACATTTCATGACTTGACATAAATTTTGGGATGGCTCTGATCCGTCCGAAATCAAAAGAGAGGAGTTTTGGGCACACCCCGACATTTCGCTTTAATGTGTGCTCAATCCTACTGTAATCAAGCACGCCGCGACATACATTTATTATTTACTCATTTCTTGCGTGGTACATTTACCGCGGATAACGTTAGCCGCGTCCTTCATAGTTTCTGCCGCTACGCAATCTCAACGTATAAGCTTCTACCGACAACAGCAAAGGAGTTTCACGACAAGCCACCTAGACCCCCGTAAAGCGGGCAGCCCCACCTTGCATCTTCTAGGAAGAAGGCTCCATGGCGAGCTTGCTCTGCTTCATTGGGGTCTTGCGCGGCGGCAGCGACTCCACTGTAGGGATGGTCACCCCAGTGGGTTTCGGGAAGACGGCGGGCGGTCCCTGCGGAACCGCTTCCTGGCCCTTTGCTTTAGCCATGTTGTAGTCTCCAGAGTCGAAATATTTTTGCTGTGCACACACACACTCACACACATTAAAAAAAAGAAACGGAAATAGTTTACGGGCAAATGTTACCTTTATGAATTTCGTGTCCGAAGCGCTGCGCCGCTACATTAGCATGATATCACAGATTTGTATGTGTTTTTGCATTGTTGAGTAGCCGAAACGCAATTTAGCGTATTGTCTGACATAGCGAAGTAAATCTAAGATGTTTGTCACCGATATCAGACGTAACGAATATATCTTTAACGAATATCGGATATAACGAAGACATTCTCGTGTTGAATGCGACTTCGGTATAACGATGTCCGACTGTATTTTATTAAAGAGCAGACACTGCTCAAATCTTATGACGTCACAAGGAGCTAGCATGGGAACTTCAAGCCTAACTTTCACATTTGCATATTTTCTGGCTTACAAACACCTTGCTCGTGTCAAATGACATGTTGGCTATTCCACAGAAGTGCGAGTTACCAATTCAGCTTTGCTTACCATTATTTGGTAGTGCTTCTTTAAGTTGCACAAGTATGTGCAGATAGATACCAGCATAGGGAAAACCATCTAGCCAAGCCGAGAAAGAACCCCGATTTTGGCACTTAAACAACTCTGTGACGCGGTGTACTATGTGTTAAGTAAGTTAATTACGTCTGAAACTTGCGCTTGTTTCCAAAAAAGTAGGTATCGCTAGCTGATGCCACAGTTCATCACCACTAGTTTCCTTTCTTTTCCCTATTATTTCTACATTTCGTTAAAACCCCACTTAATATCCCCTGTGCATTCCTTGGCGTCATTGTCTGTTGGCTTCATATGATTTTGACTAAAAAACTATCGCGCACCCTCGGTTGCCCTTTCTTCTCGCTCGTTACCATCAGTTGTTTCACATTAGCTGTTCCCTGGTTGCACAGGGAGAAATGCAATCTCTGAAGGACAGCTTTTGGTTTAAAAACACCCTTGCAGGGCAGCCGACTTGCAGATTTTTTCAAATGGTTTTTGCTCGATATGCGACATTGTTATAAGCCCGTAGTCCATCCCGCTTTTAAGAACAGGGAGGGGATGTAGTCTTCCTCAATTATCGACGACAGAAGCCACGTAACTGCAGCAAGCGAACGCTCTCAAACAATAAACGCATCAAGAGCGGTATTCTGTAAGTGTCCACCTAGTGGACGCTGATTGGCTGGTCCGGGGTACAAGCGAGAACGAGACAGGCTCCCTCGGCCTGACTCCTCCTCGCTCGTCTCCAGCCAATCAGCAGTGGTCGAAATGGCCAGCCCTCCCCCCCCCCCCCCCTACTGCCGAGAACATTCGTTTCCAAGCAGGCAGCGAGGCGCGTAGTTCCCAATTCAGGTGCTAGAGGTCCCTACGAATTTTGCAAAATCCCACGTTCTCTCCGTTGGACACGTTATCCCCAAAGATCAGGCCATAAGAACAACTGACTGACTCAGGTTCCTTGCAGGGTTGAATCATCTCTTGCGAAAATCAGTCAACTTGAAGTAACTCTGGCTCACTCAGCTTTCTTCACTGGTTCCGCGTGAAGTTCACTGCGGCTTACAAAACGCTCATAAATATCTTGCATAGCTTCTCTAAAGTTTTGTCTTCACCCAGCTTTCATTTACTCCATTTTTGGCACTTAATTACACCAATTTGGATTGTCTTATGTCCTTAAAAATTTTCAGTGCATTTCTTGGGACCTTTGACTCTCGTTTTTCCATATACTCTATCAATACCTCTTCCCCTTCACCCATGACGACCACTAAAAGCTGGTCAAACGAACAAGACATTATGTATGGTACTTACAAAGTCGGTTTCCTATGGCTCAACTGCTTATCCGTGTAAAAAGCATCTAATGCCAAGACGGCATATCTGCTGGCTCTGTGTGAAAAAGCGTTGGCTATATGTTTGCTATATATTTGGTCAACATGTTTGCACCATTCTACCAATGAACTCTTTAGGAAAGTCCCAAGCTGGCTTTCACGCAATGCGCATTGCCCAAATTGTCGCGGCCCACTCATTGCCAAACATCTGATTCGTGCGCGTTTAGAACTTTGTTTTTGCGGTCCTGGATTCCTTGCCACCATATTTAACGCACCAAAGCAAGCACAATATTATGCTGCCCATTAATCACTATTTTAACAGTGTTCTGGTCGTAATATTTTTGGCAATTTTGCATTGTAGGAAGGCTAGCTTGGCTCACTTCTAAAGGGCTCCTATATAAAAAACGAAAAAGAAAGGCAACCATAGCTTAATATATTACCGTACATTTTAGGACCAGATGAACAAGCAGAACACAAAGAACACTGAACAGAAGCAGAAGCGTGCATCTTAATTTCTGTTATGTTCCTCTCCTGGGTGGCTATTTCAAAGCTAGCTCTATATACAGACTTCGCCGACACGTACTGTAGCAACAAGACGACAATCTGGTGACGTATTATGTGTTAAAATGTCAGCGCGTCTCATGCACTTCTATCCGTTCAAGCACGCACGAACTTCTCACATCAGCCTGGCTTTCTGAGGCACTTTGCACTGCAAGTCTCACCCCTTTCTTCAGTCGTTTCTGGAGGAGCACTGATCCTCCACGTCTCGTGTTTACCAGGTACTTCGGCTTTAACTTCGTTTCTTCCTCCAGTTCCTCCTTTCGCACTGTTGGATGCTAGAGGACAAGAACACACCATGTTGACTAGCACGAAATGCTTAGACGCATAGCTACTCAAAGAAGCACTCCGCGCATAAAAGAAAGAAAGAAAGAAAGAAAGAAAGAAAGAAAGAAAGAAAGAAAGAAAGAAAGAAAGAAAGGAAGAAAGGAAGAAAGAAAGAAAGAAAGAAAGAAAGAAAATGATGCGGCATTAGCTCGAGTCCGGTGCTCATTCACTGAAGCAGGAGGGAAATGGCGAAAGTGTCACTACACAGGTACGCAGCGCGCAATCCTCGATCGATTCTGCCAAATACCACCAAGCTCGCACCACTGTCAAATGCTGAGCGTAAGGTCTACGAACGACGTCACGTCGATTAATATACACTTCCAGATTGGCCGAACTACGCGGTACACGGCGTGACACAGCTAGATAACACGGCTACGCCCGCGTCGCTGCCACTTGCCGCCGGCCCGCTTGCGCTTTCCAGAATTCATTCGCCGCGAGTTGGCTTCTTCGAGCGCTCTTAATAATAATAATATGTGGGGTTTTACGTGCCAAAACCACTTTCTGATTATGAGGCACGCCGTAGTGGGGGACTCCGGAAATTTCGACCACCTGGGGTTCTTTAACGTGCACCTAAATCTAAGCACACTGGTGTTCTCGCATTTCGCCCCCATCGAAATGCGGCCGCCGTGGCCGGGATTCGATCCCGCGACCTCGTGCTCAGCAGCCTAACACCATAGCCACTGAACAACCACGGCGGGTTTCGAGCGCTCTTCCTCACGCGCGTTACTTTTGTGCCTTTGACAGCGCGCTTGTGTAGTGCTTGTTCCGTTCAACCATCACAGCACTACGATGCACGCCAGTACAGTTGGTCGCCGTACACGGCTGCATCACGCCGAACAGTGGCCTGTTCGGTACAGTGAGCTGTAATAGAGCGCTGCGTGTTGCCTCCCTACTTCCGAATCGGTACACCCATATATGCAACTTGACCAACAGCGTTTTTGTTGTGTAGCTTTTTTCGCTCTGGCCGAGCGATCTTATGGTTTCTTCCGCTTTCAACAACTCTCCGCCAACTTTAACCTGACGCTTGAAAGAAGCGCTCCGAGCACTTTCCGTCCCACGAATGCATATGCGACGTTTCTGCCCCGTGCGTCTGGCTCCACTACCGTGCTCGTGAGATACGGGAGAAGCTGACCCTATAGACCTGACGTCACATTTTGTTTACTTGTGGACTTTCACAGCCGACATGCATACTGGTGAAGCTCGGCGGAAAGAAGGCTAAATTAGCGAGGGAATCCGACCTGAATTGTATCATTCACGCTTGGAAAAAGACTGGCTGCGGTTGAGCAGCCGTGTTTAGTGAAGCTTTCTTTGTGCCGTCGAGCGGTTTAGATGCTGCGGTTGGCGGCTGCGCTATGCCGCATTGCTGCAAGGTCCGCCGCCATGGTTGAGGATGGTTGCGGGACGAGTTCATCTTCGAAATCCGCTGCGCGTCCGTTATCGAGATACACAGTTTCGCTTTGCCGACTCACCAAATCCTTGCATACATTAACTCCCACAGTGCGCGGAATCTACATATGTTTTTCTTTCTTTTCTTCATGCCTGCAGTGATTAAGCATTAACTAAAATCGGGAACTGTTCTACATCCATGCAAGTATAACTTTCGAGCTTTTATGTGCTTTTCCTTTTCTGTAGGAACACTTCTAGTATTTCTCTCTGTCAACGCGAAAAAACGCACACAATAGTGCACACGCCTCAATTACACAAAGACCGCACAGTTCCTAGCGACGCAAGATGGCAAATGACGGACAGTAGGAAAATAGCGCGGGAGCGGTCAGGAAAACGAAAGCAACTCGCGCAGAAGCCCCAGCACTCGGTATATCTCCCGTGGTATATCTCCCGTATGACGTACATAAGATGACGTCATAAGCATGACGTCGTATGTAATGCGTTAAAACCGTAATAAAAGAAAATCTAGATTTAAAAAATTAAATTATGAGGTTTTACGTGCCCAAACAACGATCTGATTATCAGGCACGCCGCAGTGGAGAACTCCGGATTAATTTTGACCCCCTGGGGATCCTTAACGTGCACCCAATGCACGCCACACTGGCACTTGTTTGTAATTCGCCCCCATTGAAATGTGGCCGCCGAGGCCGGAATCAAACTGGAACAAAAGAAATCAGCATCTGAAAAGTAACAGAAGATTCAAACTTGAAGTGGCAAAGGTCCCAAGTAAGGACGGGCCACGTACATGTTAAACATAAGTGACATGGGCCTTTCGACAAGAAGCTTCATATGTAGCACTTAATTGGCGGGAGCACAGCACAGCATATGTGGTGACAGAGGTTAAACAGACACGGAACTCTGAAGACAACGTCGCCCGCAGAGTTTGTACATGAACTCTATAGCCAGTGACAAGCCGAGAATGCAGGAGCCCTCACATAGGCCCATTTACCGGAGGGGCGCAAAAGACGCACTTGCACTCTCATAGTAAGAAGTTGGGCCATTTGCCCTCCGTCCACCCCCACTCGAGAACGCCGTGTGCACGCATCGCACACCACACGAACAACCAAAATCTCCAAGAGTTTGGAAGAAGAATGTACAGTTCATCGCACAAGCGGATCACTTAAAAATGGGATTAGAAAGCTTTCATTGATCTTGTGCACAAAGTACCTCCTCGTCAACACACCCCTTTGTGTTTGGGTGCGCGCCACTGTCGAGATGCCTGAAAAATTCGGTCACTGACCAGGTCAAAACAAACGCTTCACGTTGCGGGTTTCGTACATTGGGTCAACTGATCCAATTTTTCACTCATGCTTTTACCTAACCAGAGAGATCCCGGCCGCGGCGGCCGCATTTCGATGGGGCGAAATGCGAAAACACCCGTGTACTTAGATTTAGGTGCACGTTAAAGAACCCCAGGTGGTCAAAATTTCCGGAGTCCTCCACTACGGCGTGCCTCATAATCAGAAAGTGGTTTTGACACGTTAAACCCCATAATTTAATTTTTTTTAACCAGAGAGCATTATGTCAAACGCTTGATTTCACCACTGTCGAGATGTACTGAAAAAGGCCGGACAGACCGATCCCTTCTCAGACTTATCACTCGCATCTGACGCAGAAAAAAGCAAGGCGAGTAGTTTCGTGGCAAAGAAGCGTCCGCTCGAGGAAGGCGAAGGTGAGGACACGGATACAAATATATGACACTGGCGCGTGCATACATGTTCCCTTTGATAAACACTTCCCGCTGCGTTCCGGGCCGAAACGTTCTGTCTGCTAACTACTGGGACCGTTAACAGTAAACGGCTCGAACTACGGAACCCAGCTCTGCACCGCGTAAACGAGAAGGCCAACAATATTGAATGTCGAAACTCGAGAGTGGCGCCGCGTGTGAGTAGCGTGAAATCCCTTTAACAAACTAAAAATGTTTACCGACCTGAAGAAACCTTAATTAAAAGCCTTAGAATGACGCACACTCTCACCTGTTCATCCTCGCCTGTCGTGTCGGCGTCTGCAGAGCCTTCTGCGACTTGACCGTCGTCAGTGGACATGCCTCCGACAAACGATTTAGGCGAAGTACTCAGAGTGACAAAGTCTTGCAGCTACGGGGTTTAGCTGGACTGCAGGCAGAGTCTGCTTGCTGGTGTCGATTCCTGTCAGCTTGGACGAATCACTCAGTGGCCTGGCGCGTGCGGCTGTATTCTTTCTTTTTTTCTTTTCTTTGTATGTGTCTCCTAATTTCAGAACATTTCCACGGCACTGCGCCATGAACGACGCTTGCTCAGTCTGACAACGTTACGCGAATAACGAAGTGTAGTTGGAGCTGAAAAAAAAATCCGGCAGAATCCATTTCGCGATGACTGTCAACGCTAATGCGATTATCACTGAAGCAATTTAATGTAGATACACACCGTGCTGCCGCGGCCGAAACGAGTCAGGTATGAGGCGCTTGCAGCCGGGCTACTCTCTCTCGCTTCCCCCTGGACACACTGCGCCATCTATTGGCACCGCCGCGAAGACCGCGCGTGGTGTGCATATGTTTAGGGAAGATTCAATATGCAGGGCGTTTTATTTTGTTGTTTACAGAACTTTTAAAAATCACCCATGGCGTATAGCACAATTCTACTTATTGAGCTAGATTATTCGCCGTGGCAGGCATTATTTGCACACAAAAATTGGAAGTCAATACTTGACGAAGTAACTACTTTTTTGATAATCATCTTCTAAACTAATTACTTTGTGTCACATAGCGCAATTTACAAATTGTAGCCGATGAGTTTTGTAGTCGTATCCACATTGTAACGGATTCTGAGGATGACACCAGTTTTGAAATATGCGTTCAGAATGTTTGCGCGACCAAATGCAGTGGTGTTTCAGTAACTTTTGAGCTTCCATGTATAAGAAGGCGTTTTCGTAAAAAAGTAAGTGGAACTGTGCTTATTTACGAGAAGTTTGACTGCGCTTATCTCAGAACGGCTGCTAGTTTCAAAATTCGTTCCAAGTGGTTATGCCTTGTGAAATCACTGGCTTTAAATCGTGTATTGCAATATGTGCGCTAAATTAACGAGTTGAAAGGTTAATTAGTGATCTTTTGGTAATTATTCAATCATGCGTATTGATTTGCAGTGTCAGTAATGTATAGTTTTTCGAGTATTGCAGCTCAATAAGTAGATCTGCGTTAATTGCCACAGCAATTTTTTACAAATTATTAACGTTAAAATAAAACGCATATTGATGCCACCCAGCACCGGATAAATTCTCTCGTATTTTAATTTAGGGTGGGGAGGGGGGGCATCGAAAAGCGGCACGTACCCATTGAGTCAAGTTGGCGTCAAAGAGGTTTATTGAAATCGAGCGCACGTCTCCTCCTCCTACCCGACACACGGCTGAGTGCTTACGCCGCCTGCACGCCCTATATTAAAGGTACCTGAGGCGGGTGCAAAACTAGGCGAGCCGAGATGGGGCAGCACAGGCGTTCGTTCCCTTCTGCTTGCCATCTTAATCACACCAGTGTTGTAACAGCGAGTGTTCGCGGTCATAAAGTGATATCTGTTCACATTTGCCTGTGCGTGCGTAACAGCATGCTTATTCATTTAGTTAGCAAGTGAATGTTTACTGAAATTTATACGGCCGATAAATCTACGAACCTTACTTCGTGTAGTTGTCTAATACTTTGCTGTAGCTGTCGATGCTTCACCTTTTGGGTAAAACTGTGATCTTTATGTTCTTTCTAGTTTCTCGTAACGGCAGATATATGTAGCTCTTACCACCTCACTACTGCTTAATCCGTCGTAACAGTGGTTATACGCGAGCACTCAGTCGATAATATTGTCTTCGGTGGCATTCAAAATGTGATTTCACTGCCCTGCGTAACCGTCGGTTCTGAACATGCAAGAGACTGATAGCCCCGTAGATGCGTAAGCAGCCAGAATTGTCAGAGCTATATATACATGGTCTGCCCACTTAGCTATATGCTATTTTTATATTAGCTCATTAGCCACCGAGATTGCCATTCGGCTCAAAAAATGACAGAATTAAAATTTTGCACCCAAAATAGCTTGGTGTGTTGCACTTCAACGAAACAGCAGTCAGTTAAGGATATACAGGGCGCTCATTTTTTAAGTATTACGGAAGTTTTAAAGATCCCTTAGTGCAGATAGCATAAGTTCTCATCCTTGACCATTATTCAAAGAGGCGGACATTACTTGCACGAGAAATAGAAACACATATTCAGATAATTAAGAAAATTCTACTAATGAACTTATTTAATTACTTTATGGCACACATTGCAATTTACAAATTTTAGCCGGTGAACTCGCTAGGCGTATCCACTTAAAATGAATATGCACTCTCAAACTCGCCATTAAAATGCACTGTTGTTCCACTTACTTATTTAACAAAACGCTCTTTTATGCAATATAGCAGAAAAAAGTTGGAGGACGCTTGAGCTTCGCGACAGCATTCAAATATCCCTGACTGCTTCTCACGCTTCCCGGCAACTGCAGCGTAATGTTTACGTGTAACCGTAATGTTTACCGGGAAACGCTGGCGGCGAACGCTATCCACGAAGGCGGGCTTTGTGGTAGAAACGCAGCCTCTTGCGTAGGCCGCGATGGATGGATGGATGGATGCTATGAGTTTCCCCTTTGGAACGGGGCATGCAGTTGGTTGCGCCACCAAGCTCTTGTTATTAGATTGCCTAATGTCCTACTCATGTTAAAACAGAAGAAAAAGAAAAGGGAAAAGCTCACGAAGAATTCCTATAACCAAACTTTCTGAACCCCTATTTGGAACTTTGTGTTTGTACGTCTCCGTTTTTTGTCCTTTCCCTACTTTTCTTCCACCAACAAATCGCCTCTTACTAATCTCTATTGCGGACATATTTACTTTCCCCCTGCTCTCGCTGAACCCAAGGGCTTCAAGGTGCCTAAATCGACCGCTGGGCAGATATCTCCACATTATAATAAAACATGCTCCATCGTTTCCCTAGCTTTAGCGCAGCGAGCACATGCTTCTTCCTCCTTCTTATATCTCGCTTTACAAGTGCGTGTTCTATAAGGCACCCTGATCTCGCTTCGAAAAGTAATGAACTTCCCTTTGAGTTATCATAAATTGTTTCTTTCCTGATTTCATTTTTCCTCTTAAGTAGTTATTCATAGCAGGTTTCTTTTCCATTGTCGCCACCCATGAGATTATCTCTGCGTCTCTGACTTTTCAACCTGACGTTCATTGGGGCCATGTTGCTCAACATAAACGTCGCATACTTGCTGGTAAGCTTCCTAGTTCTTTTCCTCCACTGTGAATCAATGTTTTTCCTGTACAAATGCCTGAAAACTCTCCCAGCCCATTTACTTTCTTCCATATACCTCAGTCGCTCTTCATAATAAATTTTATTGTGAGCGTCTCTCACTTCAAAGCTTCTCCAGCCCTTATCACCCTGCACAGCTTCATTTGTAGTCTTTCCGTGAGCGCCCAATGCGAGGCATCCCCCTGACCTTTGGTTGTTATCGAGTCCTGATTGTACCCCTGATTTAAAAAAAAAACGCATTTTCAAATGTAAATGCGGCGGAGGTGAGCACCATCTGGAGATATTGCAAGGAACCGGGTAACGCTTTCAGGGAGCCGCTCAGTGGCCTCCAAGATTTGCGCGCGCCGGCGCGCGCAAATGGAGGACGCCGTGGCCGGTCTATGTATGGTACAAATGCTGGAAAGGGGGTTTGTTTCAGCTTTCGCGTAACAGAATTATGTCTTTTCGTATATTCAAATTACAATTCCACGCTATCATGTCTACAGGTTGTGTGCAAGTCGTACTTTACGATTTTCTATGTATTTTATCTTGAGAAATTCAATTAGTTCAGTAACTTCCTTGCGCCACGTGGAAGACCTGGATATGTGTGGTTCGACATCCTTTTTGCTGAGGCGACGTCGGTCGCTGGACGCGGGCCGCCGACGCTTGATTTTCTGCAACACGGGGCCCTTAACGCAATTGCGCTAAAATAACTGGAACGCGCACGTATTTCGTCCCACACTTTGGAAAAATAATACTTAGAAACTGTTGTCATCCTAGAAATTTAAGTGGATATGTTTTGCAAGCTCACCGGTTACAATTCTTGAATTGCAATGTGTGCCGTAAAGTAATTAATTAAGGTAATTAGTGATTTTTTCTGCTTAGTTGCTTATGTCTCGATTTCCGGTGCTACTAATGTCCGCCTCGTCGAATAATCCAGCTCAAGGACAAGAATTGTGCTATCTGCCAGAGGGGATTTTTAGGAATTCCATAAAACTTGAGAATTATCACCCCGTATTGTTGTTTTACGTGCAAGCAACGAAATTTGCAGTGAGACAACACCTTTCCAATCCTTGTATTTGCCACAACATATCAACATGTGCTTACACAGGAGATGTTCTTGGTTTATCATAATGACTGCATGCGCAATCCATTGCGATCAGGCGTACTTACGAGCCCTGACATTTCCTTTTGTTAATGAAATGCTCCTTACCGGACGCGAAATTTTCGTTAGCACGACAGTGCGGCGACAGTAACAGTGCACGAAAGGACATTCAATTGTTCCTAGCTCAACGCTCGTAACTGTTAATATCCCATTCATACCAAAGCTAACATCTCTTTTTCACAGCTCAGTAGCCTAAAGATACTCATTTGTCTGTGGCAGAAAACCATGCGGAAAGGCACTGTATGCCCAATGCCCGAACTCACCGTTTCCCCTCATTGGCACGGCAGGGTACGTTGCTGTCGCAAAGTGTCGGAACATAATTTTTCAGGAGTATCACGCCACACTGTGCTTCATTTGCGCAATATGTTAACATAGCAAGTCAATAGAGTTACCACAAGTTTATTCCACTTTTGCGGCGATTCAGACCATAGACGGCAAGTTTTCATTTTCCTGGGCGGGGGGGGTGATTTTCTACGACACGGGACCCTTAGCGCTATCGCGTTAAAACCTGCCAATGCGCGACACTCTCGGAGGCCGTATGTGTGAACGGTCAATGCTCAGTGCCAATTGTTTGCACTATCACGGCCGCTGGATAGCGGCCGTGACACTATATATACCGGCCAATCGTGTAAGACAGCAGTTAGCACCTAATAAGTGCCAGGAAGTGGCAAAAAAAAAGAAGCTTCGCCTTAAAGAAAGTTAAAAATATATAGAACGGAGAAAGAGCCGCATTGTGCTGCTACGACCGAGGACCGATTTTTATGCTAGTGTTGGTCAGCGAAGTGCATGCACAGCATCCATGGCGCAGCAAATGGTGCATTTATATATCGATAGATGGCGCAACGACCCTTCTCACCGTAAATCCACTCGATAAGGGACTTTATTCCAACGTATTCCACCTGTGTTTTCGTAGGTTGTGCTTCCTTCCTTATATGGGGGCGAGAAGTTACGGAGTCGCCATCTGTCGGAAGCGCCTCCCTTGCGTAGTATGAGGGATAACGCGGCGCTCTCCTCATAGGTTTCGCTTACGGCGCTCAATAAAAACACCACGCGGCAGCCCTCCTGGACATTTATGTAAGTACTCTCAAAACGAGGGAACTTTTTGACTGTCGATATAATAATCTTGGGCAAACTGAAAGCATAGAATCGTTTACAGACGCTATCTCTTCACCGAATACGTTCAGTGAACGCCACTGCGCGCGGTCGCCGCGATAGTCTCCCGAACCGGCTTCTTACATGAAAGGTAGGCAAACGCTGAGAGTAAACTTTGTGAAATATGTTCTTATAGTGGGCTGTCTGTATAACCAAATGAGGCATAACATAATTAAGCCTCAATTCAGCGATCGCAGGGGTTCGCAGCGACCGACTGAGCGTCTGCATGCATGTCCGCGCACAATGTGAGCGCGTTTTCGCACTGTGCCGTGAGCTTTAGGCCGCAGCATATGAGTATTTCACAGTACACTAGCAACCATTGTTGCGTGGACGCTATCAGAACTGTTCAAAAATAATTTCGTTATAGAGAATTCGACGCCTACGGCGACTGTGATGTGCCGTAGCGACGATTCAGTCTTTTTTTGCCTTCTAAATTCTTGGACATTTCAATATTATTCCTCAAGTTTGGTCGCACTGTATGTTTATCGGTCTTCTCGGGGTGCGCTTTCCCTCTGCTTCTTTTTTGTAATCCAGTGCATTAATTTATAACACAAACATGACCATATGCCATGGCTTCTTTTAATGTGCGTCTTACCGCTCCCTTTCCGTTCTAGTGAACTTGCCAGTATCTAGCATCAACAAGTTCATAGACCAAACCGTCCTGACATTAGCCGGGCAGCGGGCGCGGGCGAGCGTCTCAGTGCGCGTTTTCTATTACTCACCGAACATCGCGCAGTCCCGGCGCCGTAGCAGAAATCTTCCTCGCGTCTGTGCTTGCTGCATACCCGAGTTGCAGCCGATGGCTGTTTGCCGGTCCTAAGTTTCACGAGGCAAACTTTACGCAGCTCCTTGTCCTGAGGCTACGTGTGAACAAGGCTGACACCGGGGTCCGTTGCGTACCTCCGGCACTGCGGCACCGAGCAGTAGCCTACCATGCTGCACGCCTCCAAAGGCAGCCACTACCTATTATAGTACTTTCAGATGTTGTCAAGCTGACACCCAGCCTCACCACTTAATCATAACCGCGGCGCAGGTGGGACTTTTAACTTTCGTTTTCAGCTCGCTTCGACGCTTCCGAAGCAGCCGACGCGGCCGCTGTGTCCACGTGATCCCTCATGCCACGTCACGCCGACGGTGGCGCCAGCTTTTCCAGTGGTGCAGCTCGCCCCCAATACCGCGCCCCTTGCGCCATGCTGTGGGTACGAGGGAAAGTGTGCAAGGGTGAGCCGAGAAAAACGGTAGCTTGCTGCGTGCCCAGTATTGGAGGTCATGTGATAAAGCGCGCGCAAGAGATGGGGGAGGTGAGTGTGTGGTACCGTGATCAAGCGCGGGCCAGGGTGGGGGCAGGTGAGCGGTCGTCTCCTCCGCAAGTCCGGCCGTGGCTGCGCACGGCCGTTCGCGCGGCTGAGCGTGTACACTGCTCGCGCTCTATCCTGGAGGTAATCTCCTGCGGGTGCAAACATTGAGTGAGTCAACATGGCTGCTGACTGCGTGTAAGCTGTCTTCCCGGGCACCTAGTGCTGGAGGTAGCGTAATCTGAAGTTTCGGAGACTCGCTGAATTGAAAGCGTTCGATCCCCCAGGTTTGCACTCTTAATTATGCCAGCATTGTGACAGCGAGTGTTTGTGGTCATTGGGTGAGATCTGTTCATGTTTGCCTGTGCATGCATGACACCATGCTTGTCCATTTAATTAGTAAGCAGATGTTCACTACAATTAATACGGCCAATAAAATTACAAAACTTACTTTGTGTAGTTGCCTAATACACTGATATCGGTATCAATGCATTGCCTTTCAGGCAAGACTGCAACATTTTATTTTGAACGGAACAATTAAGTAAATGCCGTAACTAAATTCAAAATAATTTAGAGGAATCTCGCTTGCGGTGGTCTTCTGTGTACAATATTGCACTGTAAGCAAGGCTGTGTACAACGGAGCAGCGTTTATAGGCATGTCTCCATAGGGACGCAATGAAGTGCATGACGCAGTTTCAGTTTATTTACATAGCAGCGACGACAGTTCATATTTTTCACAAATACTGTGAACTGCAAAGCAAGATCATTAAGGCATAAGTTGACTTTTGGGAAGCAGCCCTGCACATGGGCTGCCACAACTTTCAAGGAAGTTTGATTTGTGGTAGCTCTTTATGACACCTGCCTCACAATTGACTTGCGCCGCACTCTCTGGGTGCTATCCAAGACATCCGCAAATTTCAACATATTGTCAAATTCGCCATCTTGTCAGCACTGATTACACCAGGGGGCTGCTATGGCTTATCTGAATAACTCAAAATGCCACCATTACAAATTTTGACAATATGGCAAAATTCACTGATGTCTATAGCACCATCGGCATGCTCTCCATGCTCGAGGCGGCTAGAAATTTCCACTTGGCTATTATATAGGGAGGGCGCATTTCCCATTAGCTTTGCTATTTTTTCTAACTACACTTCCAAATTGTCACATGATGCTCCCTTTCAGAGTGTTAAAGCATTATCTTTTTTAGCTCATTCCTCAGTTTCGCGTTGTCAGCGTTGGCGGCATGCCAGAAGGTGCTTCTATTCTCCTAGATCATCATCAGAGATGAACTCCGCAAAACTATTTTACAAATGTTTTAAAGTCGTTGTTACGATTGCACTATTGTCACCATACCACAGTTGCCTTCATCATCAATGTCATGCTGTTAACAGTTTTGCACAGTAATCAAATTTGCACCGTCTTATTTTTATATTTATTCATTACGCTTCTTCTAATTTGTTTGCAAATCATTTCTGTCGGAGACTTGCTAACTGACCTTTATATTAAAATAAGTGCACTGCTGTCGGAACCACAGACCACAACAAAGCTGCCAGAAGCTGCTTGTTTTCATTACTTTATAGCAGCTTAGGTTTATTTTATATTCTTTCTTCGTATGTCGGGCCCTGGTATTATGGTTTAATTTTTATCAACAATGTGGGCCAGTGAGCGCAACTGTGCTCTGCATAATCAAACAATAAATCATACAAAATGTGTACATACTATCATGTTTGCTCATAGGCATCTCTAAATCACACAAACCTCTTAATAGAATAGCGCATGATATTCAGTGGTTCCATTGATTTTCCTAAATTTCTTATATTTGGGCTACCCCATTCTTGGGCCACTGGGTATATGTCCATTGTTGACCAATCCGCCAGCATGGGTATACATGTACAACTGTGACACAAGGGCAACAGAAGTCTTAAATGTGTTTACATATGTGTAGTACATCTCCGTGTGTACTTCTTCCTTTGTGCCACACACCTCTCCTCTTCCCTTAAGAAGCATCACCTTCATCTTCATGATATCTATGCATCGATGTTTCACAGCGTGTATCCATCTCAACAGGTGTGTGCATTTCGGCATAGCTTGTGAGTGGTGTAGTGCATAAATATAAACATCACATGAGATTTAAGTTGTGACCTGTGCAGTGCATATACATTGCATGAGATTACATGTTTCATAGGATGAAAATAAAGGAAATTGTATGCGTTACATTTAGTTGTACAGCATTTAATTAGCTGCTTCATGAAACTTCAAGGGGAGTATGGTAGCGCGATTCAAAGACGGGACAAGATGCAAGACAAGACGGGAAGATGCATTGCCAACAAGCCCACATTGCAACCCTCGTGTGCTTCATGAAAGCTTCACTTTACATAGATTCCAACATGTGTGTTGGATCTGCCTAATTTTTGTCTTACTTGACTGGGCAAATAATTGAACAATAAACAAAGCCCAGGTGGCTGATGACAGCTGTGTGCTTCGCATTATGTGCGCAGATGACCTAGGTATATGCCTTCCTTCATTGTTTTCATTAACATCAAATCACTATAGCTACCTACTAATATGAAAAAACAATACAATTGCTTCACAAAAAGTTGAGTCTGCCATAAAAACTGGAATATAGGTTGAACTTTTTTTCAAAAAACCGCAGCAAAAATTTGACCCCCGTCTTGCATACCAGTCATTTTTTACCGGTCTATATCATTTTTTTTTCATGTTTTAAAAATAAAGTTCGGGGGTAAATCTATATTCTGGTCCGACCTATATTCAGGCTTTTACGGTAATATTGTTTCCACACCTAACCATTTGTAGTTTGCAAAATCATCACAACGATCTTGTTGCACTTCACTTAATAATCCATTCTCTATCACATGTTTGTCTCGGACATGGTTATTGGGTAGTAAATATGACTTATATGGATTGCCGTGTAATTACTAATCTGAATATTGTAATCGCATTTTGTGCCGCAGTAATGGAAGTGCTGACCTCATCTACTTGCCCTTGACCTACTCGTCTCTTGATATTTAACATATATAACAATCTTCTGTGCAAATCCATTTGGCTAGAATTTCACCGCAGTGTTCTATCAGTTCATACTGAAAACCACCATAGTGACATTCATTTATTGAGCGCCTTCAATTTGCCTGATATAAGTTGTCACTAGCGAAAAAATAAAAATTTAAAATTCTTTCTTTATTGTTTTACTAGTGGCAATTTATATCAGGCAAGTTTTTCAAAATCTCAGGTGTCTTCAAGGCACTCTACATTTGGAATAGATGATTTTGTTTCTGTACCCCTGAAATACTTCTTTTCTTCTAGGAGGGGGAGCGGTTGAAGTGTGCAGTCTGCATTTATGTTACTAGTGAAGTAAACTAAAAAAAAAATCTGACAGAAATGTTTACTGCGTTTTGCTGCAGTCTGTTTTTGAGGATAACAATGATGAATGAAATATATTAGGATGAGCATAAATTGAAACTTGAACAGGCAATAACTGCTCGGAACAGCTGTTATGTGTAATTACATGGAGGAATTAAGCAAGTGTTACAAATGCTGGTAAACCTGGAAATAGAACAATGCATTGTAATAGTTTCAGACATTCACCTTTCAAACTACGCTGCCATTATATCTCGTAGTAACAGCACTGTCAACTTTGGGTCGTGTGCACCTTGTCTATGTGAAGCATTCATTGAACTATGAAGAATCCCCACATGGGTAAAGACTTTCAATAATGATTAGTACATGCTAGATAGCATAGATCATTTGTCTTGGCAAATAACAGCAACAATAGTTGATTACCCTTACTTGCATCAAATGCATTAGCGTCTTCTATATGGGATGCCCAGCAAACTTTCAGAGCTGGATGCATGAACAAATGGCAAAATGTGACAGATTTATTAAATTATCCCCTTTTTGTTCTTTCTATCACAATGCCAGATCCTGTATGTTGGACATGTGCGAGTGCCTCCCATCAGACAAGTGTTACTGTGACTCGCTCAATGCCTATGCGCGGGAATGCAGCAGGGCTGGGATCAAGATAGACTGGAAGAACACCACAAACTGTGAAGGTAAGGGTACACGCGTCCTGCCTGGGATTAGGCTGGCCCAGCTGGGAAATCATTAAAATGTCCTGTAAAGACACATGGACCATCTGGAAAATTATATTTTTTCCCATGAGGAGTACTAATACACCACACGTTTCGTTGCTCTTGCAAATCTAAAACTAACATCCCTTAAAACAGCAGTCATTCAACACACTTTGCACAGACATATGCTTTGAAATTTAGCATATGCTGATGGTGAGAAAAGCTAGCTAAAGATTCATCTATTCCATTGCCCCAGGACCAAGAATTCTCTGCTTGTGAGAATGCAAATGTAGTAAGTGCTAAAAAGCATGTGTGTTCTCCTGTATACATTGGTGAATAGTGAACCCCAAGAGGCTTCCCCAGAACCCCAGGTAGCTTCCCCAGAGTATATATTTGCACCACCCTGCGTATAACTATAAAGTTACATGTAAAACCTGAATGAATTGACCTTCCTGTGACAGCACCTGAAACATGGAGAGCACCACTGAAAGTGACATCTTTGCAATGATTACTGCACATAATATGGTTAATCTTGATATGTGAATCACAGCAAGTCGCACCTTGTCAATGGCATCTAAATTGTATTCCCATGCAACTACCAATCAAAATACTGCAATTCTGTGTACACACATATGTAATTCTGTGTACAGCCTTCAATACCGTCCAGCCTCATGAAGATTTGCATGCACTGTACATGCATGCATGCATGCATGCATGTGTGAGTTTTGCATTCTGACAGCCTATGTAAGCAGGTGAATGAGTGTTCATATATGCATTTTTCTTCTCTCAGAATGCCACAAAGGGCTCTCATTTTATGAAATTGAACCACGCCACTGTGCCAAAACAGTTTAAATTAACTCACATGTACAGCTCACTGAATGTGCCACATGGCTAAAAGCACACTGCCACTGTGTGCAGGAATGCACTGCCCCAGAGGCTCGGACTATACGCCATGTGGGCCCCCATGCCGGCGGACATGCAAGAACTACCATCTGGAGCGGCCCTGCCGACGGAAGTGTCAGCCTGGATGTCAGTGCAATCCAGGCCTTGTCTGGCACAGAGATCGCTGCGTTCCACCCAGCGAGTGCCCTGTGGCCTCGTGATGGGCCAGTTTCCTGGCCAGCAACCCCCCCCCCCCCCCCCTCACCCCACTCCAACTCTGCCCCCGCCGAGGCCTGTGCATCGCCCCGAGCCATGACTGCAAGCTAGATCCAATCACAGGCTGTGCGAATACATACCCTGCTTATGGCTTTGACTTGAAATGCAAGTTGACGCATTAATGGGATGCAAGAGTAGTGCAGGTGCCAGTGTTCTTGGATAGAACGCTGCCCCACAGCTGGCAATTTGTAAGGCATGCACCAAGAGCCCCGTTTATTGTCTTGATATTGGCAGCACAGTGCACTCCTTGGTTGCAGAATATGCTGCATAAACGAGCAACATTCCACCGACACTATTCATCCGATGTGCTCGCGATGTTTCCTTCAAGTTAACCCCACCAAAAATTAGGTGAACATTACCTTGTTTAGAGATTTTTAACAGCATCAACAAAGGTTTAAATTTTCCTAGCAATACCTCAATGACAACAAGACAGCATTAAAGAAAAATAAGTGCAGTAAATTAAGTTGTGTGTCCATTTATATCTAACTTCCAACCATTCATGGTGGTCAAGTAATTCATGTTCCACCAACCAATCTGCGCAATGTGGTTTAGAGGGGAAGGGGGAATGCTGTGTGGTGTGGCTGCTGTTGGTCATACAACTTAGTGGCATGTTCAAGCCTCGGTGGGGCAGTCATAGTCTGTTGTTTGGTTCCTATCATTTCAACAAAGGTGTGTCCAGGTCCAATGCGAAAACATCAGGTCTGACCACATTCAGACATTGGCATCAGCATTCTGGTCCAATTGACTCGGAGCAGCTTAGCTTGTTATTCACGTTCCGAGCCTGTTGATATTTATGTCTGTCAAAAGCTGTGTACTTGCACTGTTCTATGTGCTATTTGTTCTTATTGTACCTCATCAAATGTCATGTGTGTTTGTGGTTGGCTAGTAGCTGTAAGCATATGTACTAAGATTTAAGCTACCATACGTCATTTGTTTCATACTTGCACAATCAGTTTCTATAACCATTATGCTTGTGGCATTTGTTCAGTCTTGCATAAGTTCCAAAACAAAAGCTGTAAATATATGCAAGGCGAAAAATCAACAAATTCTAAGACCATGTTTCATTCTATGAGCGCTGTGTTCTCACTCTGCTTTATGTCTCTCTGAACCTTCGTGGTCCGCTCACACATACGAGAGATCTGAGCTAGTATCCACAAGATATTATTTTGTATTCACCATTCCTGTTTTATTATGCACCTAGGTGATGCTAGTGAATGTATTGTTTAAGCTTCAGTACAAGAAAATATTTATTACATTTATCATATTAAATGCTTACAGCTGAAAATATTCATGTGAATTTGCATCATGTCAGTTAACATCATGACTTTCATTTACAGAAGGAATTAGCAAAAAAAGTGTCTTTAGTGCCAGCTAAATTGTCAGTATTGAAAAGTCTGAAAAATTTATTGTATGCTTCATTTCGCACATTTTAACATGATCCATGTGTGCTGGACATGGTATTTTAGCTAATTACAATGGCAGCTGTTATATATATTGCTGATTTGGTGATGAAGCATTGTTAATTTGTATTAGCCTACACCAAGTGACAACAGAGCTTTGGGTGCTGTAAAAATGATATGACACTGTCTCTTTAGCATTAACTGCAGTGTTGTGCTAACTTTGTAATGTCAATGAGTTCACACACCTCAGTTGTTTCATTGTTTTGTACAGTTAGTTTTGCGTGCTACCTTTGCAGCATCTCACATGGTGTCCTTAAAGCTTTCTTCAGTTGAAAATTGTAAAACATCTGCAGCTGCCTAACTGTGTTTTAACAGTTATAGATGTCATTATCTCAGTCCTTTCTATATGCATTCAGTCATCATACTCATTGCTTCCAATTGCCAGTATGAAATGCTTTTTTTTTAATTATTATTATCATCATTTGCATTCATTAAAATACAGAAACCTCAGACATTGCATGAGCTAATAAAGTTTAAAGCTCTCTACATTATAATGTGATGACTTCAGCCCATTACAAAACCAGCTGTCACAATGTGGGTTAAATCAGAGATACTTAAACATAAAAAAAGAACTCCTTTTAATACTACAAGCACAAACACACCATTATTTTTTATGTGGATATTGAGGGTTGTCAATGACAGTGGGCTGAAAAATGCGGACATAAATGCATTTCAGTCTGGCATACTTAGGCTACGTGAGATTGAAATGCTGTATTTAAAAACATAGCCCGTACAAAATTGAACAAATGTTGAAATTGGAAAAACTTTTTCTACTTGGCTAGGAAATGGTCATATAAATTGCTACCATACAAACAAGGATGTTCCTCCAATATATATCCTCCAAAGTGAAGCGCAGGGTCATACAGTGCAACTTTTCGCCTTTGAGTGACAGTGCCACCGCAAGGTGGAAGTGATAGGCATCAAGGTTTCTTTTTGTGCTCCCATTGGCACCATCCACCTCAGGACAAGTCTTTCCACGTGGTTTAGTCACTTGAAGCATCTTAATGCCACCTACAATGCAGCCTCCTATAGATGGCAATGATTAATTCAAGGTTATCAAACAGAACTTTTCGTTTGATTTCTCAATTCTTTGAAATATTCTTTTTATGGAGAATTACTCTTCGCAACATATTTACCTGACTTTTATTATTATTTTTGTAACCTAGAGAAGTGTCATCTTGTTTTCTTGAGGAAAAGAATCAAAGTATAAAATTCAAGCCAACCCATATAACAAAAAAGTTTGATACTTAGCAAAAGGAAGTATGTGTAGGTCTGACGGGTTTGAAGAAACAAAAATTCGCAATAAACCAACTAGTTTTGGTGCCACAGCTTCAGTGTTGAGGAATTTGATCTTGCAATATTTCTTGTTAACCAAGAGGGCAACATACACGCTGGTTTTCGTACGTGCTTAAACTAGAGTGCCCCCGATCTTTGCCTCATGGGTACTCTTACCTTTGCTGTTGTGACACTTCAGTATTATAACAGATTGTATTTGTTGTCTACTAAGAAAAGTTTATGCTGCATGTTGTGGTTATACAGCAGACTCATTGCTTTTAAATGCATGCTGTGGTCCAGTTTTGGTGTCCTTCAATATCTTACCCTTGACTCTTCTTTTCGACCAGTTTGAGTTGACAAGCATTAGTCCTGTTTTTATGTGTACTGTTGTGTCAAGCACGAATGTTGTTGTGGCCGTATAATTTATTTAGGTTCTCTAGCACCATCTTTATGTGTATGTGTGTGCTTTGATCACAGTCCATTTTTATTCACTGGAAAAGCTTTTCAGTTATATCCATTCAAGCGATTACATTTGTTTTGCATTTCTTGCCTGCCAAGTGAAAGCATCATCCCTACTTTCATATGCATCAACTTTGGTAACAATGTCTGCAGTGGCATTATAAAACCCATTTATGAGGTAGTGATGAGTTGCATTCATTTGCAGAAAGAGAGTTGAGAAAATTACTACATAAGTTTGCCCTGTGATAATATGCATTGTACTTAATGTTCAATCATTTAACTTATTTCACACACATTTGTGCATTTCGTAAAAATCTTAAAGGTGTCATACAAGCTGTTTTACACTGAACAACAGGTAAACTTGGCATTTTTCACATAGTTCTAAAATATGAGATGTGTTCAACTTGTTTGGCATCAATACGAGTTTGTTTTATGGAGTGTGACTCATGAATTCAACAACAGTTCAATGTTTAAATCTGGCCATGTTTAGGAGGAAAGTGATCAGTAGCTTTGAACAATGTAAACTTGTAAACTGTGTTATTACACTGGACCAATTGGCATCGTGTATGATTGATTGCACAATCCTGTTGTGACAGTATAGTGTTCCTCACCATCTAAACGTGCACCACTAGTGTAGAAAATCTGTCTTTCCGCTTCATGCTTCTATAATAAATGCTTGCACAGTGTTAGTGCCACTTATATGTACATAATAGTTGATATAAAGAATGTTGTGGTTTCATGCTCAGAAATTCTGTCTTTAGTTTAGTTTACATTTCTAGTCTCAAGTATGCCAGATGTATTAAAATGAAACAGCATTTTGAGTACACACATCACACAAGTTCTAAAATGATGCACCAACCTTCTTCACTCCTTGGTGGTCTAATGCTATGTGGAGCAATAAGAATGTTCGATAGGTGCTAACCCCATAAATTCAGTGCAAAATTGAGGACAATAAAAAAATTACAGCAGAACCCATCTCGCGATGACTTTCAAAGTTAATGCGATTATTATTCAAGCAATATGTAGTGACACACCGTATTGCCACCAACAAGATGCTTCATGTATGAGCCGTTTGCTGCAGCCGTGCGCCTCTGTCATGCTTCCTTCTGCCCATAATGTGCCATCTGGCGATGCACTTGCGAAGCTCCTTTTGCATGGTGTCCAAGATTCTCCTTTTGCTTGGCCTGCCAGATTGCACCAGTGGTGCACCAGTGCGCGCAAACACAAAGAATTAATTCCACACTGCCCACGGATTTTTGTGGCACAGCACTAAAGCATCAGGCTAGTATGTTTGAGGAATTAGTATAACGTGGGTTTGAATCTGTCCTGCACCAAAGAAAATTTTAAAACTTTTTTTACAATTTCAGGCAGCACAAAAAAACTAGACAAACAGACACAAAGTGGCTGAAGTAGGCTACGAATGCTAATCACATTAAAAGGGTGACAAGATGAGGTATAGAATCTCAGTTCTTCCGTGCTGAACTGACCAGATATAACAGTATGTACCAACTTGCCAAACTGTCTACCCTCTTCAGCAGGCATGTTTAAAACAAAAGCTTCGGTTTCGTAATGGAATCTAGTGCCAAAACACACATCAAAACTTATACACATCCAAGACAAATTCCAACTGCTTTTATTAATAGAACCTACTAAGCTTCTCTCTCAGTTCTGGTATGAAATTGGGCCATGGACAACCAGTTTTCTTTTCCTTTTTTTTTATGCAGAAAAATGGGAAGAATGCACTACCAGTTTGATAAGTAGAGACCCGATATTAGGCAAATGCCTATTTGTTTTTACATGCCAGAGCCCCACCCTTTTGTTGTATGAGCATTAATTGTTGTTTAAATGGTGGTTTAGTACTGACTTTATAGCACCTATTCCTGTTTTATTTTGTGCCTGTATATACATAATTTTACTTTTAGCACTTGAAAATGCTTTTTTGGGGCACTATTCTTGTTTTGAAAGCACATTCAGTTCTTTTGAAAGACTTGGCAGCATTGGCATACATTGTTGCCAATGCATAACATACTCAACACGCCTGTCAATGTGACCTAGCAAATAAGCGCTCGCATTGTCAACATTAGCCAAGCTTTTCAGGGCCTCTCACCATGTGACACTTGTTGGGAATGCCAGAGAAACAGATTATAAAATGTCTTTTTATTGAGCAATGGACATGCAACTCCATGTTGCACATTGCAGGCTGGGATTTAGGAGAGCAATTAAGGCACAGAATTTTGAGAAAGGTGTACTGTAGACTGCAGATTGGGAAGAATGTTGACTTATAACACATTGGGCTACATATGTGTTAAGTGGAAGCACGCAAAGTCCACTGGAAGTACTCTCAATTGTAGTTATGCAGTTTGCTTTTTGGAGTGCAGCTCTTATGCGCCTGTTCCTGCGGTGAGCGTCGGCATTTCGTATGTAACTGGGCGAACGCGGCGTGCAGCGGGGGGATGAAAAAACAAGAGGCGCGAAGTGGAAAGTGGAAAGGGGGTGTAGCGGAACCATGAGACAGAAAGCGGAGAAGGGCATGGCGAAACCGTGAGAAGAAAAACGTAGTGTGGTGACAGTTGCTACGAGATGGCGCCAGAGTAGCACGCATCATCTGGGAGGTTTGTCGGCGGCAGCTTCTGTGGATTGCACCCACGCATAACCCATGCACTGGCCCCCCCGCAGTGGCTCTCGCAATCTCCAGATTTGCGAAGCAGTGGCGCTACGCTTTGCTCCATTTCCAACGTGCCGCACAAGACCAATTGTCAACACCAGCCAATACATTGCGAAATGAAAACATGTATACAGCAGCACTCAAATTTTGCATTAGGGAGTATCGTAATGGTTGGTGATTTTTTTCGGTACTTCTGGTCCTTTTGTGGGTTTACAGACAAACCAGCCAATGATGGCTCATCTAAGCTCTGCAATAGAGGAGTAATAAACTCAGCTCCTCACTCTGCTCCCCCCCACTCTTCCTATTTAAATAGGTGTATGTGAGGAGATACCTACTCATGTGCTCCCATGTGTGAGAAAAAGAGAAACATTTAGCAAAGAATAAAGCCATAGCTATATACAAAAAGTGCTAAAGGAAGAGTTATTGTGAACAGTTCACAAGTTGAAACAGCTACTGCGTCATAACACAAGTTTAGTGCATCCCATGTGTGTGGCAGCAGCTGCTGAAGCTTGTGCAAAGGCATGCAGCCTATCTTAGACAAAAAACATGGATTTTTCTGCTAAAAGAAATTTCTGAGGTTGTTGAAGGTGAGCAATCAAGAATCCAAGAGTGTGTACAAACATACGGAAATAAAAAACACCCCATTCACCTCTGTTAACATTGCGCACTCTTTTTCAGCCTACAAGCTCCTTCTGAGTGAAAAAAGGCACAATCTCAAACCCCAACACCTAGAGACAACAAAGATTTGTGAACATACACTGTTCAACACTTTTCTTACTGGAACATTTGTTGACTTCAATCCATTAGACACAGAGTTCAGCTTCTCTGATTAACCATTTAGCAGCTTTCCTGGTGTATTTCGTGTTTTTTGTGCTTGCTTTACTTAATATACCATTGATAAGCAGGAAAGTGTTGGCTATTAAATGTACACTATCTACTCATAGTGTCGGAACAAATCTATTAAGCGTGCTGGCAGCAGTGTGTGGATTGACAAAAAAGCGGCCACTCGTGCACCGCAAAGCCCTGTCAAGTGATGGCTCGTGCAGTATCATTGCTGCCCTTCAGACCTCACAAGTGAAGCTATGTCAGTTTTCGACCCTGAAAATAGAGCTATCACAAATTCAATACATAAAGGGGTCATTTGCGAACAGGTTATAGTGCCTATTTCGAACCCTGTCATGCCTAGAATTATGTATTTAAGTGCATGCTTTAGGCGCCCAAAGTCAACATTTTAGTGCCTAAACATAGCCTCTTGCGATAAGTATGGCAAGATATAGAAACAAAAATACAAGCACGACACCCTTACAACCACAATGAAAAAGTGCCAAATGGTAGAAGTAAAGGCTTTCAAGTACATGGTGCATGGCAAGCAAGGAATTGCTAGAGCAGTGTACAAGCTTTTAAAAAGGCGCTGCATATTACACACAACCACAAAAGCACAGGCATAAAATAGCAGTAGCCTACAATATTATGATGACTTAAGTCTCAACATGTTTTCTTCTCTAGAGCTTCCTTAATTTAATTGGTCAACAGAAATTAGCAATGTGTTGTTGCAGTGGCATGCATATAAAAAGCTGTGCAAATGCTTAGAAGGCACATGCCAAGACCATTGTGAAAGACCCATAAGCATCTCCAAGTTCAAACCTCAGCTGACGATGCCTTGATAAAGATCACTCAAGTTAGCAGAATTTTTCATGAAGGCTGTTAGAAACGCTGAGAGGGCTCGTTGCTGGCTGCACCAGCGCCTGACTGCTTTACCAAGGTTCATTGCAACTGGCATTTAATTTAGGATGCAACCACTCTCTTTAGAGCATTCACCATTATGTATGCAAGACGTGCTCATTACAGTGTAATAGAGCTCGAAACAAACTAAGACCACCAGGACAGAAAAGAGTGTGAAGAGGGCTCACTTCACTTTGTTTCATTTCCTATTACATCGAAATAAGTATGAACCATCCCAGCAACAAGTGGTGAAGCCATGCTCTGTGCCTGCAGGGTTTCACATCAATATGTCTTCACATCTGCTTGTGGCAATCATATTTTAAAACTGCCTGCAGGACACAAGCATAGGTAAGTTCTCAACAGCTGATGCTGCCACATGCCAAGATGGAGGTGAACCCAGAGGGGACAAGATGGATATGCACTGAAACTCTTAACAGCTGATGCTGTAAAAGGAGGAACATGTTCCCCCATCCTCCTTAACACACTTATCCCTCAAGGTGGTTTTTGCAGTGATGCAAGTGGAATCCAGCACCAACGATAAAGAAGCCTGCTCTCGCTGCACGAATTCTAGCAGCTACTTACTGAAAAAAGCCCTTATTTCTATTACTTCGTAAAGTGAAATGACAGATTGACAATTAAAATTTTGGGCCCACCATTCATCAAAGCCTTCGCTCCTGTCACACAACAGTGATAGTCATTTACGTGTATTTCCTTTCTCTGCTGCTGCATACTCATTACTTTCCTGGGAACTCCCTGCACATCTAAGTGTCCTGTAGCATTCTTGACAGGAAAGTGGTAGGTGCGCAGTGTTAAGAAAATAAAATGCAGACATGATTGATGTAGGTTGTTACTGACGTGTGACAAAAATTTCACACTAAAGGCTGCACAGTAATAGCACCTACCAGGACAAACTTTGCTTTCCCAAAAGTTGC
Organism: Dermacentor albipictus; assembly: GCF_038994185.2. Lineage (NCBI taxonomy): Eukaryota > Metazoa > Arthropoda > Arachnida > Ixodida > Ixodidae > Dermacentor > Dermacentor albipictus. The sequence goes on along the minus strand of NC_091821.1, from coordinate 236,612,573 downwards.
CGGTTCTTGATGCCCTTATGGCCAGTCACGGCACGATCAATAGTAAACGGGTTGCTATATGCAGCCAGGCAGCCTGTATGAGCAATCACGTGTCAGCACACATAAAGAAACAAGGCTCCTCAATTGCCATGCTACAGCGCATATGTCACAGGAGGGTAAATGAGTTGCCTACTTTGGAGAGAATTAAGGGATGTGGGTGGAGGAATCGAATTGAGATGCACGAGTAGTATTTACAAAGGGAACCTGAATAGCCAGAAAGGCAATCCAGGCACACAAATACTCTGCAGACTGCATATGGGCTATGTGTTGTTCTGGATCAATCACTTTTGGGGATATCACTGGATGCTTATTGGCTAAGCCTGTGGGCAAAATAATTTTTTTTTTTTTAATATTTGGGATTTTACGTGCCAAAACCACTTTCTGATTATGAGGCACGCCGTAGTGGAGGACTCCGGAAATTTTGACCACCTGGGGTTCTTTAACGTGCACCTAAATCTAAGCACACGGGTGTTTTCGCATTTCGCCCCCATCGAAATGCGGCCGCCGTGGCCGGGATTCGATCCCGCGACCTCGTGCTCAGCAGCCCAACACCATAGCCACTGAGCAACCACGGCGGGTCTGTGGGCAAAATGTCCATCGCACCAGACGTAATTTTATGCAAAAGTGAAAGTATTCCTGAAAGCTATCAACAAAGAACATAGCCCCAGCTACAGAGCTTTAACACAGTGAGGAAGCCGTTCTTTCTCAGTGTGTAGTTCCTTGGTGCACCGGGACCTCTAAGGCGCAAAAACTGGCTTTAAGCCACAATACACTGCAACTACTGTGGTCATGCATGCAGTTGCCTGCATATTCTCTTATAAAACTGCATGTGCATGGCCTAGAATGTCTATTAACAAATGTGTGTCACCACTTATTGTTAATTGACATTCCACGACATGTACATAGTTTTTTAATACAGCATGCATGCTGAGTATTTGCTTGCAAGTTGGGGTGTGCAAGTAGCAATCTTCTAATAGTGCCAGAAGAGAATCAAATTGAGTATTGAATAATTTTCGAATAGTTTTTGAATGAGGAACACTTATTTTCACAATAAAAGCTATATTCACATTCTAATATTCATTATCATTAGCAAGTTTCTGTCATTACATTGCATGTTAAAGTGCTTATTACTAAAAGCAAACATATAGCATTAGAGTTTGTTCGCATGCACAGGACTCTTCAGAGAGCACAAATGATGGGTGTACAGCATGTAAAATGTGGCTTCCTGAGCAACATAGCTTGCTTTACTATATAATTCCTCTTCAAAGTTAAACATTCGGCAGATATGCCTGGTTGGGGACAACTGAATTAGAGAGAAGGAAAACTCAAACCAAAATTTGTTTTAAAAACCCAATGTTTCGGAGCACCGACCGGCTCCTTCTTCAGGGGTGAGATGGCATGAGGCATAGCAGTGCTTATATATATTTTTGCCATTTTGACAGGCATGCATACACTTTTTGTATACCTTGCGCCTTCTGGATGTGCTAAGATTCCGAAAGGAGCTGCCTCCTGTAGCTTTTTCTCTCCCCAAGACGACAGCACCGTCGGGGCTAATATGATGATCAATAAGCTCGCAATGTTCTGCCACAGCACTGCATTCTCCGTTTAGAGAATGCAGTGCTATGTCAACAGAAGTTATGAGAAATACAAAATGCATTGATGTCCAATAGGCACTATCTCCGAAAAAATCAAAATTTTTCATTGAACAGGTATTCCACTACAAAAATTTAAGTGCAAGCACTACAGTTTGGCTTGCTGGGCAGCGGCCACCGGTGTTCGGGGGGGCTTGCGTGGTCGTCGCTCTCTTTTCGTCAAACTCTGACTAAAAGGCGGCATCTTCAGGCTCACTGCTGCTCAATCCATTGATAAAATCAGCGGCAGACACAGCGGAATCACAAGATATGCAAACTTTCAATGCGCCATTTTTGCTTTCTACTTTGACGATCACGAAACTTACGAAAAGCGCTCAAACATTAACACCTGGCAGGGAAAAAGTGAACTGCTTAGAAAACAAAAATATAGTTCTCCTCCTTCACATCCTATATGGTGCAGTGTGTCCGGGAGCGGTGCTGAAGGTCTCGAAAGCGGCGTTTTAAGCCATCGTTAGTGGGCTCACGATGTCCAATGGGCACAGTACGGAAAGAGTTAACAAACACGAAAAGCTTGGAAGCAGGATGTAACAATTGCCTGCATGGATGTCTCGGCCTTCCAAAGCGGTCATCTTGCACAGGAACAATAGCTGAATCTGACTGTCTATGTTGTGAACTGTTATGAGTAAGGGAAGCAACCAACATACATAACAGACGCAGTTCAAAACAAGGATCACTGCTTGAGTGGCTATGAAAACACAAATTCAGGATTTTAGCAAGCCCTTGGCAAAGTTTGATTCCTATCACAACACAGGCACCACAGGTGATGCCACTACAGATCCTTCTGTGGATGCCATCTCCTCTCCAAATTTGGAACTGCATCCCTGAAATAGACTCCAAGAAGAATATACCTCAAACAGCTGAGACAGCACTGCCCAACATGAACATGAAGTACCCTACCACAAGGCATAGATCTACTGATGGCTCCTCCAAACAGCATAGCCGTTCCTGTACATGGTCTCTTCATTCAGTCGACAGGTCAGATGTTTTCATGACATTAGAGAGAACAATGTCACCAAGGTTGGCCAAGCTATATGCAATGAAACAGGCAATCAAATACACGTTATGGCTTCAACATCAATAGAAAATTTTCAGACTCAAAAATAGCACTGCAACGCCTTTGCCTGAAATGCACAAGATCAAACAATTACATTTTCACCTATGAGATAGCCGACCTACACAGCTTGGCATCTCACATTGGAAATGTAACATTTCAGCAGCTTCAAGGATGCTACAGTATTACAGTTAATGAGAAGGCAAATGAAGCAGCTTGCAAGTGTCATGATTGCATAAGATTTATAAAAGTGTTCTTCACTTAAGAGTGAGGCTTCAGCTTTGGCAAAGCATAAAATGGAACAGAAGCCTTCGCCTTTAAGTAATTATTAAATTTTTACATATACTTCGACTTGAAACTCGAATCAAGGCGACCGCAGTGTCTATCATGGTCTTTGGTGGCCCTATATTACCAGTTTAGACTCATCTTTTCGTACATGAACAGTCTTCTTTTTTGCACTGGCCAGACTACAAGTGCACATTGAAACAACTGTGGCACTGTGGAGTCTCTCGAGCACATCTTGCTTGAGTGTGCAACTTGCAAAGACAACCAAAATCAATATCAGCTGAACATGGAAAAGCTCTACTAAGAGCCCTTGACTTTGAAGTGGATGCTGGGTCCCTGGCCTTGCCAATCAAAATAGCACAAAGCTCTTAACTTCTTTTTTTAATATATCAAATCTATGGGTTTGTTCTACAAACTGTGACCCATCTAGGCACACACTGGTAATTGCACAGCTCTCTATTACATTGCCTGCATTTATTCATGACAATGAAATTCCACAACCATTCTGCACGGCACGGCATTACATATTATGTACTCAACTTCAATTGAACTCATGCCATGTGGGCAAAAATGCCCACATGGCATGGTGCTGACGGCATTTCCTACTATTCATTTTTTGCAAGCTGAAGGAGCAAGCCGAAGGAGCAGAGTGCCAACTCCTCACCTTGCTAGAGAATTTAATGGATATGTAGTATAACTGTATGCGATACCAATGTCTTCATGGAAAGAGCCTGTTGGCTTTCCATGGTGCATATTCTTCTTGGCCACTATATGCACCCACCCATGGGAGTGGGGTTAATGGCAAGTAAGCTATTTGGACAGCTAAGGGAAACCCCTTTCCTAATATTTTTTTCAACCAACCTGTTCACTGCGCAAGCCGTTTCCTCAGTTTCCAAGCCTGCTGATCTGGGCCGTTTGTGTGTGTGGCACATGACCACAGCACACTCGTTGAACTACTGGGGTACCTCCTATTCATGCTGATGTGATATGCAATGGAACTGTTTCTTGAAGTGCACAGGGATGAGGGGCAGGTGCACCTTGCTTTTTGGGGCAAAGCTTCTCCTGAAATCTTAATATGTGCCTGACTATAGTCAAAACAGAGGTTTCAATCATGTTAACAGAGAGGCAAGAGGAAGCTCTATTAATTAACACAACTGAAAGTTGACTGAAACAATGTTTAATACAAAGCAGGGCACCATCTCTGGGACACTTCTAAATTTCAAGGCCACGCACGAAGTGTATACACAGCAACTATGATGCATCCTGTACTTGGCCATAGGAGGCACCTCCAACTTCACTACAACACAAGTTTATTGCAGAATGGCACCAACCCTTATGATGAAGTGTAGCAAAAAGCCCAAGCACTGCAGTGCTGCCTACTTAATTGGCGTAATAGACTACATGCCCATGACAATATGGCACTGAGAACATGATCAATGGATAGACATTGGTTAAGCAGACTGCAAAATAAATTCAGGGGTCTCACATGCCAAAACTTCCACACAAAAAAAATCTGATTATGAGGCATGCTATAGTGGAGGACCCTAGATTAATTTTGACCACCTGTGTTTCTTTACGTGTGCTTAAATCTAAATACACAAGCATTTTTGCATTTTTCTCTCACTGAAATATGGCTGCTACAGCCACGATCGTACCCTAAACGTCAAGCTCAGCAGCACAACGCCATAGCCGTTGGGCTGTTGCAGCACGTTAAGCAGACTGCAATAACTATTCTTACCGTGGTAAGCCAGAGAAAGCTCAGCAATAACAGGTAGCACTGCAACCACTGGAAGTTCTGGCTCCAACTCGCGATGACATCATGAATTTTGACAGCATAACTCATGCCCAGTTAAAAGTCAGTCTAGTTTTGAAAAATTTTCTTATACCAAAAGAGCCAAATATAAGAAAATACCTAGAAATATTACACGACACCAACATATCAGTGCAAAATTCAAGGAAGGGAAATGTAGCCTTTTTTTACTCCAGTAATAATCAACCTTCTTCTGCCAAATGAATGAAGATGCAAGCTACGAAATACTTTACCAGTATAAACTCTTCATTTCTCTTTGTGCCCCTTCAAGTGATTCCCAACTACTAGCTATGTAAACATGTATGAACGTAAGACAGTATATTATATCAATGCATTTACTTCTTGGTGCCCTCTGCCTAGGAGGGAACATGCTATTCTGAGGTCAGCTTTAAGCTTGCCCACATGTTTTTTTTTATTTCAGTTCACAGCAGTTAGCAAAGTATACAGTAGACTCCCTTTAAGACGAACTCGAAGGGACCATGAAAATTTGCTCATCTTATCTGAGGAATATAATTGGCAACATGACCAGGTGCATCCACACATCTTACTTCAAAATGGTAAATGAAGTGGGCTTACAATGGGGAAAAAATGACACAAAAAGCATTTATTTAGCTGAACTTAACAGAAAACTGTCTTCAAGTGGTACTCTTGCTTTGTTTCATCCAGACCGTGATGGATGTTTGGCATTTCTGTGCAAATTGGCGAGCAACCACAAACGATGCCATCTCACCTAATGACCTTCAAAAATCCTTCTGTGCCTTCGTACCGCTGGAAAAAGTTCACTGGGGAGTTCAAGCACGCATCTGCTGCCTCACAGGTCATCGGTGCAGGTTCCAAGCTAGCATAAGTATGAAGCAGCATGCTGAACGTGCGGCAAAGCAACGCAACCTAGAGGAAAGTCTAAGTGACGTTAAGCGAAGTGGGGAAGGAGAAACGAGGTGAAGCATCGCGGAGGAGGAAGGTAGGCAGAGGTACACTGGGTTGACCTCCTCTGGTAGTTGCTGCAGGTTTTGTTTGCGATATGAACGTACCAGGTTGGTCTCGTGATAACATCATCCTTGCGTGCTGTATGCTGTGTATGCGAGTGAAAGCATGTGACGGCGAGCAGATGATGGCAGTTCAATCTCTCATGCGCAAAGGCAGGAAAAGGGGTTGGGGAGGCGCACACTCTTCCATCATGTGCATGGCACCGGGGAGGGGAGGGGGGTGTTGTACTTTGGTCGCGTGGGCTTCATCTTGAAAGCAATCTGCTTTTGGGGCACAGTCTAGGTGGGCCGATGCCTCATAGCTTTGTGTGTGCTGTGTTCTCGTTGCTTAGTTTTGGCTGAAGCAATAGACAGCGCGAAGGTCACTTCGCTTGCTGCTGCTGCCACGATTCCTCATGCCAGCGTTTTGACAGCAAGCATCCGTGGTCATCGAGTGTGATGTGTTCATGTTTGCCTGTGCGTGCTGACAGCATGCTTGTCAATTTAGTTAATAAGCGAATGAAAGAGGCATTCTACTCCAGCAGCTGCTGTGTATGGCGTGGCTGCGCGAGCCCTCTCTTGAACACGATTTGCAATGTGGACAGTCCAGGTGCACCAAGGGCCAATAGTTTCGTGTGTGCTATAGCACCCATACGCTCGCGCATCACCCGTGTTCATGAAGTGAAATGTCACTGTGTGCTGCACCTGGGGGTGCAGCACATCGAGGTATCCTAGCCTGCAGGATCAGTAGCAGCGGCGGTTCATCTTAAGTGGATTTTTTTGCCATCGAGTCTATGGAAAACCAAACAAATGTTCCCATGTCGTTTGTTATATGGGAGAATTCGGCTAGACTGAGTTCGTCTTAACAAGAATTCACTGTATAGTGCTCACTCACAGCTCTCAATAGTAGCTTTTACAACCATGTGAAACTGCAAGTTTGCAATGGACAGATGTCGTTTCCATATTTTCCAGTCATCAACCCCTTTGTCATGGGTCACCTGTAAATCGTTCTTTTCATAATAACCAAAAACACCGCTCCACCATCATGACTGTGAAATATATGGTAACTAGTACTGGGCAAGTGATTAAACTTCAGATTAATTAATTAATGCATTAAGCAGAATTAATATATTTGATAATAATTAATCCATTGAGGCGACATGACCAAAATCAGGCAAGCATGGACCCTGATGTCCCCGCTTTACTTTAACAGCAAGGAAGGGAACCACATACCGAGTGTTTCGACTAACAGAGCATCTGCATGCATGTCACTCAAGAGTTCGAATAAAAGCCAATCGTGTGCTGCATTTTAAGTCACTGGGACAAGTGGTCAAGTGTATAGTCTAACATGATTTTGCCAGAGTAAGCTTAATACGCTTGATGCATGTATGCTAAAGCAAGGTCGGTGTCACCAACGTGACACAAAAGTCTGTTCAAATAGTAAGGTTTCTTTCTTTTTTGTTTATGTACAAGTTTACAAAGCTTATGTACAAGGTTTACGTACAAAAATTATAAGTTGAGTGTTTTTGCTCACTAGATCTGATTAAGTTAAAAGGCTCCAAAAAACAGGTTAAAATTGTTGATGAATCTTAGTCTTAATGGCAAGTAATAAAATGGACGACATGGGATTCTTAATGAGACTACATGATGTGAACCTAAGGCCAAAAGCGTTTTGTGCATTCTGCGTAAGCGAAATGGAGTTACTGCTGCCACAAATCATACCTTTTTCTCACTGCACTTGGCAGCAGAACACTATATCCACTGAACCACCAGTTTATGTTCATTCATAATAGAATGTGACAATTTGTTACACTTTCCCTTTGCTTTCCAGTTCCAGGATGCCTCACTTCTGGCTGGTTCACACATCTGCGAGGCTTGAACATAATGAGCGAATGCATTAAAGCTGTATTTTCAACTGAAGACTTGTACTGCATGCACGATGTCAAATTGTGGAATATGTAGAAGTACCTTTCATGAGAATCTGGTATTTGTATCCCAATCAAAATCAATTAGTATTTAGCAACAACAAATGTAAGGCCAGAAATAAACGTGACCATCTGTAGCGTGCCCAACAGAGTTGCTAACGAGTATACAAGGTAAACATCACAGAGCCAAAAACGAACGGAGCGCACTGCCTTGCTTACTATATACCACGCAGCATGGAAATTTCAATCATGCAAACCAGTCTTAGGAATAGAAAACGACAGCGTACTTTTTAAATTTTACTTTTATTTCTCTATTGAAAATCGCAGGGTACGAATTACGCCTTTAAAATTGAACTAATAGTCACTTACAGGGGCAGACACGGTGGAACTATGTTTTCTAGTCAGCAGCCAAAGCAGCTCTTCGCTCTCTTCCCACCTCCAAGTAAAATTCGGCTCCACTTGTGATATGACAAGGAGGTATCATCGCGGCAGCCACATTTCTGTCTTCCACGTTAAGAAAGTTGAATGTTGAGCATGCGATGGCCGTAGGATGCATTTCGACGGCGATTTTCCTTTTTTTAAGGTGTTGTACCACCTTCATGTCTAACGTTTCACCGCTGTCACCAAGGCCTATAACCAAAACGTCAAGCTTCGGTTCAAGCAAGGTGAACAACGAGAATGATTCTTCAATGATGTCGTACGAAGACTTCACTCGCCACTGCAGGACACTTCTCGGGAAAAGAGCGATCGGACCAACAACAAACAAACCGTTGTTTAGGCGGAACCCAGCGGTTGAATACGAGTCCACGAGTAACATGTCAATCCTCTCTTTGTTGAGTACAGAAACCGTCGTCTTTCCGTCGCCTTCATATGATGACCAGCGGACATGCAGACGAGGCTTGAACGCCTTGTCGAAAAGAGTCCTGCTCCTAGCCAACATGTTAATCTTCTACTCAGTCACAAGCTAATGAGGTCAGAATGTAATACAGAACTTCGTTTACGGTGCCCCACACTTCAGGCCACGAATGAGCACATCAGACTATACTTCTGCACATGCATGGCACATTGCACATCTCGGGCCCTGCACATCCCTGCATCCTACAAGTCAGAACTTCCTGCAAAAAAATTCCTGCAAGAAACGTCAATCTTTCCACTTCTGCAGACGGCGCTGCATTCAAATTGTTATATCTTTATTATTTTTTTTATTTGTGACATTGATTCTTCTTTTGTTTAAGCGTTTCATTTTTGTAGCCTCACAACAAAATGTTAATGCTTGTATTTTTTGTGGCAATACGCAAGAAATCAACTTCACGAAGCATTAAAAATTAAACAAATAAGCAACTTGTTTACAGCTCTCGTCTGTACCCACAATGCATTTGCGAATCAGATAAAGAGAAGCGCAGCTCGAACGCGGTGCGATTTGTGCGCTCTCTTATTACTTTGTTATTAGTTGAGAGGTAGTACGAAGGTACTCTAGCAGATACCTTGTCGTACATCATAAAAGTGAAGGAAATGTCTGCTGTCGAAGAAGCTAGCGAGCTGAAAGGCGGCCATCCTCCTGCAGGTAACAAAGCATCTAGCAGGTTTCTTGTTCGCATACATATGGTCACTGTGGTCGACACGTTGCAGCGCAGTGTGCTCGCTCATAATCTGTGCACTTCCCTACTGCGCAAATACTGATGGTGTTTACTGCATTCGCCTTCGTTTCGTTTGTCGCGCAACACCTGTTAAGATCTCTCCGCGCATCTTTTTTTGTATAGCAGTGCAGTTGTGTGTGCGCATGTGCGGCGGTGGTGTTGTCTACAAGCCTGACGTAAACGGCCAGTGGGAACGCCTGTCGATACCGTAGTTGAGGGAAACACCCTTCGTGTCATCCAAAATCTCGCGCATGACACATGCTGTCACCAATGTATTTTGAGTCGTGGCCCACTCAAACTTGCGTCCGATTCCGCAGGCTTTCAGTGTAACCTGTTCTGTCCGAATATGCCTTCGGTAGCCCTTGCCTGCCCACGTGGTGAAGAACCAGTTTCGGCGCGACGCGTTGCCTAGAATAACGGCACATTGCGCTTCGATGACCTTGAAAGTTGGGTGATTTTCAGCTGTCTACGCATTAGCAACAGGGCGACCGTACCTTGAATACGTTGCATTGCGGCCAAAACTACTAAGTGACAGTCGACAGAGAAATTTTGAGCGTAATGTTGCAGACATACTACGCCGCTTTTTTTTTCTTCCCCAGCAGTGTTCGCCGACACAGCTATTTCAATTGGTTGATTTACACGCAATTGATTCGTGGCATAAAAAATCCGTAATTTGCCATGGCAGCACTGGCACATAGTCATAATTCCTCATCTTATGACTTTAACTTGCTTGCATCAATACATGATAATAGGAGTTACCTCTAACTTTATGCACACAAAGGTATGTGCTGACATGCTTTCGTTATGTGCTGACATGCACTCTAAACAGTTTTTGTGACCGGCACAGGCAAGATGGATTTTTGCTGAAGGCAGGTGCGTAACACATTCATGTTACATGCCTGGCTTGTAGTGTCGGAAACCAATGCTTTAAAGCAGCGAGAAGCCCTGCATACTATTCAACAGCATATTTGCAACTTGCAGATCTTGTGAAGTTGCTGCAGCAGTTCACACATTTCTAGTTTCTCATTCTTTACTCGTTGCTAGATCAGCACCGTATATTTTTCCTGTGAACTTATGCCAATTTATAGGCCATTCCATGCCAAATTCACCAATTGTTGAGCTCTGCAATCTTCGTTTGTATATATATCATAAAAAGTCAACAGACACCGAGAACAGCATGGGGAAAATTACTTGTACTTACTAATTAAATCAAACAAATGATAGATTAATGGCAATGAAAGTGGATGAAAATCTTGCCGCAGGTGGGGAACGATCTCATGTCTTCGCATTATGCGTGCGATTGCTCTAACCAATTCAGCTACCGTGGCGCTCTTTCCCCATCCGTGCCAAGGGGGACGACGTTTACAGCAGCATGGTCAGTGCAGGAAAGAACCAAGGTTTATTGAGAGCGTGGCTTATAAAGACATGAAATGCAGCGCGCTGTACAACTGCGCATCACAGATGCGCATCCGCGCTGATATAATCAGTACACACGTCCGATACATCCTCCCTCGGGCAACAAACAAAACAGATTTAGATACATATACACATTTGCCAAAACTTATGACACTTGCTTAAAATGTTCATCATAATGAAGCTTCTGGGGAGGCCGGACGACACGAGTCGACCTTCTAGTAGCATGCGTTGGTTGGATGCCAGGCAAAGGATCGCCGTCACTTGCCGGTAGCATTGATCCTACGGCTGTTTCTAGAGATGACGTCTCGGTGGCTTGCGCTGTTGGTTCATTTGGTGCTGCAGACGCCGGTGCACCAGAGCTTTCACATTGTGGAATCTCCTCGCAGTCGTCATCACTTTCACTGCTATACAGTTCACCCGTCCTAAGTAGATGTCGGCGGTTGCGCCGCAGAACACGTCGATCTTGCGTTCGTACCAAATAGGAACGTGGAGCAGTTTCACCAACGACCTTCGCTTTTGGGGACCACGCAGTTGCATCCTGAAGCCTCACTTTTGTGCCTCTGTGCAGTATTGGCAAAGGCCTCCCAGCCTTGGCTTGGTGGCGCTTCCTCACAGGGGTCCGGGACACCCTACCGAAGTCAGGAAGGTTAGAACGAAGTCGCCTTCTTTGCAGGAGCTCACCCGGAGAATGCCCATCTTCCAGTGGGGTTGATCGATAGGCTAGTAAACCCAGCCAGAAGTCCTCCCTCGCCTCTCGAGTCTTTTTCAGGATGCGCTTTACGATTTGGACACCTTCCTCAGCCAAGCCGTTCGACTGCGGATAACGGGGGCTGGATGTTACATGCTTGAAATCGTATGTTTTGGCAAATCTGGCAAATTCATGGCTTGAAAACTGGGGTCCGTTATCCGTGCAAACTTCTACAGGTACGCCGTACCTGGCGAACATAGCGCTAAGGGCTGCGATCGTAGTTGCTGCAGTTGTGTCGTCAAGTTTCTCAACCTCAGGGAAATTTGAAAAGGCGTTGTAAGCAACCACGTACGAATTTCCAGCATAAGAAAAGATATCTACGCCGACCCTATACCAAGCACATCTTGGAACTGGCCGCATTAAAAGTGGTTCATGCGGTTGCCTGTACGCGTACTTTCGGCAGGTTGCGCAGCTTTCTACTAGGGCAGCTATTTCGCCGTTCAGACCGGGCCAAAATACAAGAGTTCGGGCCCTCTCTTTGCACTTTCGCAACCCCAGGTGGCCAGCATGTATCCTGTTCAGGATGCTTTGTCTCATACTCCTCGGTATTACAACTTTCGAGCCCTTCAACACTATTCCATTAACGACTGACAGCTCTTTCGCAAAAGGCTTGAGTTCCCCGGTCACCGGCTGTCCGCTTGTTAAGCACTGCCTCACGGCCTGTAAGTATACGTCACGAGACGTTTCTTGCTGCAGTAGCCGCTGCGTTTCGGAAGTGACCATGTAGCCCAAGGACTGCACCGCATGGATCTCCACGTCGTCGGTGGTACCAGAAGTGGTGCCAACTTGATCTTTGCCCTGGTCAGCCGTTGAGCGTGACAACATGTCAGCGAGAACCAGCTGTTTCCCGGGAATGTACTGCAAGACAAAGTTGTATTTTAGTAGCCGCAAAAAGAATCTTTGCACTCGCGGTGGCATGTCGGCGATTTCCTTTTGCGCGATCGCTATAAGCGGCTTATGGTCTGTTTCGATAAGCACTTTTCTTCCGTACACAAACTCGTGAAACCTTTCACAGCCAAAACAAATTCCGAGCGCCTCCTTTTCAATTTGTGCATAGCTTTGCTCGGCTCGGGTTAATACACGAGATGCATACGCTACCGGTCGCCATTCACCATTGTAGCCTTGCAATAATGCTGCACCAACACCTTCCTTTGATGCGTCGCACGTTATCTTAGTTTCTCGTTGCGGATCAAAGATTGCAAGCAGGGGGGCGGTAGTCATAACTTGCGTTAAGATTTGCCACTCTTTCGCGTGGTTTTCTGTCCATTGGAACTCTGCGCGGGACTTGATAAGCTCTCGTAAAAGCGTCGTTCGCTCGGACAACCGTGGCACGAATTTGCTGAAATAGTTCAGCACTCCCAGCATCCGCTGGACGTCAGTCTTTGACGTTGGTGTCGGCATGTTCGCCAGGCTTTCGATAAGCTTTGGGTCAGGCGATATGCCCGTTCGGCTTATGGTGTCACCAAGGAATTTGACTGATTCCACACCGAACTTGCATTTCTGCGCGTTGAAAGTCAATCCTGCTTTCTCGGCAGCCTTAAGCACTTCTGTCAACCGTTCGTCGTGTTCTTTTTTACTGGAACACCAAACTAAAATGTCGTCAATGTATACCAGCACCCCAGGTAGGCCCTCGAATACTTGACTCATGGTTTGTTGGAATACCTCTGGTGCGGACGAAATGCCGAAAGGCAGACGCAGAAAACAGTATCTCCCAAACGGTGAAGAGAAAGTGCAGATCTTAGATGTGCGCTCGTCAAGCGGTATCTGATGATAGCCGGAGATCGCGTCAAGACAGCTGAAGTACGCGGCATTGGTTAAATGGGCTTCCAAATCTTCGCGCCTAGGAAGCGGGAAATGCTGCCGCTTTATGTACTTGTTCACAGCTCTGGGGTCCATGCACACGCGTAGTGTGCCATCTTTCTTTTTTGCCAGAACTAAAGGACTGGCCCAGTCGGTAGGCTTGTTCACTTTAACAATTATGCCAGCACGCACCATTCTTTCAAGTTCCTTCTTTAGAGGCTCTTCCAGTGCCAAAGGAACTCGTCGAGCTGGTTGCACGACTGGCACCGCTTCAGGTTGCAGGACCATGCTGTATGCCTGCTGCAAACAACCTAGGCCCTCGAAAACATGCCTGAATTTCTTGAGAAGTCCGTCGTAGGAAATTTTGTCTACGGCGCCTACTTTACGCTGGACCAGCCCCAAAGCCTCACTAGCTTCTAGCCCGAGTATGGCCTGACGGCCATTTTTCACAACGAAAAATGTGACCGTAGCAGAAGTATTACGAAGCCTTACTTCCTGCGTAGACGTTCCATAGCACGCTATGGTACCGCCGTTATACGCCCTCAGCACCGAATTCGTTGGCTTCAACTCTTCAGCTCCCCTCAGTTGGCGGTAAATTGACATGGGAAACAGGCTTGCCTGCGACCCCGTATCCACTTTAAAGCTTATCTCGCGATTGCGAACTTGGGCTTTAACCGTCCAATCCCTTTCGTGACTAGATGTTGTGATCTCGAGAATGTCGAAGTCATCGTCTTGCTGTTTTTGGACTTCGCTGACTACCGCTGACGCGCAACTACTTGCAAAGTGGTTCAGCTTGTGGCACAAACGACACCTCTTGCCAAACGCTGGGCATTGCTTCGGTTTATGGCAGCGGTTGCACTTACGACAGTGGAATTGTTCTTTTCCTTGCTTCCGCTCTTTTGTGGGCGGCGCCGTGCGCCTCGATACAGCATCGACTCTGTCTTCCCCGCTACGCCATACTTCGTTTCGCTGTGCTGCAGTCTCCGCTGCTTTACACATTTGCTCTGCTTTTTGCAAAGTCAGTTGGCTGTCACGAAGCATTTTTTCCCGTAGTCTAGGATCCTGCATGCCAAATACGATCTGGTCCCTTATCATGGATTCTTGCAAAATGCCAAAATTACACTGCGCTGCTTGCTTTTTCAGGTCACGAAAAAATTTTTCAAATGGTTCTCCCTCCGCTTGCTTTCTTGAACGGAATACATATCTCTCGTGCACTTCATTGCTCACTTCGGCGCAATAGGCATCAAATTTTCTCACCACTGTACTGTAGTTGGTCTTGTCTTCATCCAGCGCGAACTGGAAGTTGTTGAAGACGTCCAGCGCGTCGTCACCCGCCATGCTCAGCAGGAGGGCTGCCTTGGATGCTTCCGTTTTCGGCTGGTCCTTTGCCGCCGTTGCCTGCAGAAATAACTCAAATTTCTGCTTGAAACGCTTCCAGTTTTCCGTGACGTTACCCGTCAGCCGCAATGGCTGTGGTGCCTTCAGCAGGTCCATAACGCGTTCTTCGCGGGAACGGTTCCCCTCAGGCGTCGACAGGCAGCGCAGCAACTTCTGACACCATGTAACGTGCCAAGGGGGACGACGTTTACAGCAGCATGGTCAGTGCAGGAAAGAACCAAGGTTTATTGAGAGCGTGGCTTATAAAGACATGAAATGCAGCGCGCTGTACAACTGCGCATCACAGATGCGCATCCGTGCTGATATAATCAGTACACACGTCCGATACAACTTTCTTGTGTATTTATGTTTTTACTACAACTCACCTTTGGAGTGTTAGCCAGCGTCACCACTCGCAAGCCTTGGCGGCAGATGTGGGACATCCTTTCTGCTGCAGCTGTCACGAGTACGTGATCTTTTTGGGTGAAGGCAACTGGTCAATAAACCCACACATGTTGCCTGAAGGCACCAATGTTACCGGATTCGAGACCCTCGTTATGTAATGAACAAGAGGAAAGGGAGGGAGTTAACCGAGGGGCCCGATTTTTATTAATCATATCATAAGAAGCCAACAAAGACACCAAGGACAACATAGAGGAAATTACTTTTATTTACTATTGGAATTAGTGGTAAAGTAATGGCAATGAAAGTGGATGAAAAAGCAACTTGCCGCAGGTAGTGAATGATCCCACGTCTTCACATTTCACGTGCGATGCTCGCCATTTGAGCTACTGCGGCACCGTTTCCCCATCCACTTTCTTGGGTATTTGTTTTTACTACTAGGACTAACCTTGGGAGTGTTAGCCAGCGCCACCACTCGCAAACCCTTGCGGCAGATGAGGAACATCCTTTCTGCCATAGGCGTCACGAGTAGGTGACCTTTTTGGGTGAAGGCATCAATGTTGCCGGATTTGAAACCCTCGTTATGTAATGAACGAAAAGAAAGGAGGTTAACTAAGGGACCTGATTTTTATTCGTATTAGAAGCCAACCAATAATGACACCAAGGACGACATCCGCCACCAAGAGAGGCTAGAAGAGCTATTGCATCAAACTCTTGCCTTTGCTTCTGAGTTGATAAATTCGACTTCGCCTGTGATCTGCTAGCCGCCTGGTTAGCTCAGATGGTAGAGCGGCTGCCCCGGAAAGGCCCGGACCAGGATGAATTTTTCTTTAGCTGCGAAGCTTTTCTTTCAATGAACCTGTATGGGTTTCCTTTGTAGGACTTAGTTACGTTTGAGTGGATGTCTCATTTTCCCTTTAATAATTACTTCTCTCCACCTTGTGGGTTTCCACAGAATTATGGCGTCAAAAAAAAAGACATATCCTGTATCATGGGACCTGGAAAGGTCTCGTGAGCTAACCTAATTGATTTCTCTTGACACACACCCCAAAACACTTCCAATATGGCCACACAAATAATACATCGGAATGTAAGAGGTCTAATACACAACCTTTATGACAATATAAGGAACTCCTACACAAGTTTAATCCAAAGTTGCTGTGTGAGCAAAAGACGCACCTCAATCCTTCACACACTTTCTCAGATGGTATGCCATTTACCGCATTGACGCTCTCGCCTCGGGCGGCGTTGCTATAATAGTTAAGGGTGTCGCCTGTCAGCATTTACAGCTGCAAACTCCCCTAGAGGCAGTTGCAGTCAGAGTAGTGCTCTTTAGTAAAGCTTCCGACTGTTACTACTATATACAACTTGCCCAGCTATCAACTTTCCAAAACAGAATTTGAAAGCTTTGTTGCAAGACTTCCGGAGCCCTACATTGTCGTTGGAGACCTAAATGCACACAATACCTTGTGGGGTGACTCTCGGTGTGATGCCAGAGGACGCCTGATAGAGAGTTTGTCTTGTACAGGTGCATGTTTGTTAAATAAGAAAACAGACTTTTTAGTGTCGCAAACAAGACATTTTCTTGCATAGACTTAAGCATTGCATCAAGTACAGTCGTGCCATACTTAGAATGGAAGGTTGTTAAAAATCTATACGGATGTGATCATTTTCCGATTATTTTAAAGTTAACCAAACGGGACAAATGAACTCCATTTGTTCCCCAGTAGAAAGTCAACTCAGCGGACTGGCAGCGATAGAGCTGACATGTTTGACTTGGGATGACATTCGTATGGCTACAATTGACAATATAGTTGCATATTTAACAGCAGTTATTGTCAATGCAGCGTCTGTATGTATCCCATAGACAAATGGATCTCCTTCTAAACAATGTGTTTCCTGGTGGAACGATTAATGTAGGGAAGCATGAAAGAGACAAAAGGCTTGGAATCGCCTCCGCGACTCTCCAACCACAGGAAACCTCGTCTCCTTCAAGAAAATAAAGTCGGAAGGTAGAAGAACCCACCGCTATGCCAAAAGAGAAAGCTTGAAAGAATGCATCTCCGACATTAATTCTTATACAGACGAAAGAAAAGCCTAGAACAGGGTAAACAGAGTAAAAGGCCTAGAAAGTCATCCTCTGCCAGTAGTAAACGCACAAGGAGACACTCTTGAGGACCAGGCTGATTGTCTAGGAGCACATTTCAAGCAGATTGCCAGTGTTTCTCATTACACTCGTACATTTCTGAGATATCATTGTCAAGTAGACAGACAGTCCCTGGGTCGCAAAGGCACAGGCAATGAAGCATACAATCTGCCATTTAACATGGCGGAGTTCCAGGCTTCACTGAATTGTTGTAACAAGTCTGCTCCAGGAAGTGACAGAATACTACAGTAAAAGCTCATTAATTCGAACCGCAAGGGGAAGCTGCTTCAGTTCAAATTAACAAAAATTTGAACTAACGAAAGTGAAGGAGAGCAACACTACACTGCGATTTGGAAGCAGTAGGGCATGTCAGAAATTTGGCTCGTCAGAAAGTGATGGCGTGTGCCGCGGGCACACGCCATCTTCAAGTCGAAGCTCTGGGTCCGACTGTGCCACACCACCGATGTCCACCGAAACGAACGTTAGCCGAGGTTTAACACCATCACAATGAATCACGACGGCCGATGCCTCCTAAGCTGAAAACAGAGGTGCACAACCGATGAAGACTGCCGAGACAAAGACGCTGAACATGTGAAGGTGGCGAAGGTCCTGATTCGTTGGTTCTTGATTGCAAGCACAGCTGCGACGTACTTGCTTCGCTGTGTTTTGGCGCTTGCCGTGCCATCTCCGCACAACATTAGCAGCTGTACAAGACTTGCAAAGCCTCCGAGATTCGCAAAGGGCAAGGAGTCTCGGAGGTTACGTAGAACGGAGAGGCGGCAGCCGCTGCTGCCTTCTGGCTGACCCCGTGTCGGTTAGATTTTTTTCCTATTTTGCCTTCTCTCGCTGTTCTCTCCGTTTCGGAGGCAATACAGCCTTGTGTGTAGGCAGTAGGCGCGTTTCTCTGGCCGTGTGCCAGGCGAGCGTAGTTCGAATTATCCGTGAGGGAATCTTCTTGCGTTCGAATTAACGGACTTTTTTTATACATGGACTTCTGTGGAGCTTGGCCGGACCAAATCATACAGTTCGAATTATCCATAAATTTGAATTATTGAAGTTCGAATTAACGAGCTTTCACTGTATATGAAATGATCACATTTGTACCCTGAAACCCTAAGAACCCTACTGTCTGTTTAACTCCCATGTTCTTTACCGGCTACATTCCATCTGCCTGATAAGAAGTAATTGTAATTCCTATTCTCAAGGAGGGCAAGGACCCTTCCTCTGCCAGTAGTTATAGGCCTATAGCTCTGACAAGTTGCATATGCAAACTCTTTGAGAAAATGAATAACCGGCGCCTCATACATTTTCTTGAAAGCAACAAAATACTCGGTCCCTTACAGTGCTGTTTCAGGTAAGGTAGATCCACACTTGATCACCTTGTCCGCCTTGAGACAAATATCTGTGATGCCTTTGTGCAGTTCTTGTCAGTATTTTTAGACATGGAAGAAGGCATCCGACACAACTTGGTGTTTTGGAATTCTCAGTGACCTGGCTGGAATGGGAGTTCGAAGCAACTTGCTTAACGTGATTCTGAGTTGCCTCTCCTATCGCATTTTCTGTGTTAGATTTGGTAACGTTCTGTCTCGTCCTTTTACACAGAAGGCTGGTGTTCCACAAGGTGGTGTTCTAAGCTGCACTCTTTATTGTCGAAGTGAACTCGATCCAGACTGCCATACCACATACTATGTTTTATTCTGTATATGTGGACGACATCCAAATAGGTTACAAATCATATCTAAGTGTCTGCAAGTGACAAGTACAGCTCTGTTTAAATAAGTTGTCTTTGTAGTCGGATGAGAACGGTTTCGAACTAAACCCCCAAAAAAGTATGTGCGTCCTTTTCTCCAACAAAAGAGGCGTGCTACCAGACCCCCTTATAGACCTTAATGGAGAGCGACTGTGTGAGCTCCGATCATAAATTCTTGGGTATTAGACAATAAACTAACCTTTATTTCCCATCTGAAGTATCTTAAAGTATGCCTCAAGACTAAACCTGTTGATGCTCCCGTCGTGCACATCATGGGGAAGCGACAGGAGATGCCTCCTTGGCCTATACAGAAGCCTTATACGGTCACGCCTTGACTAGTATATAATTCTGCTGCACCTAGTGCTTTGAAAACGTTAAATCCTATCCACCACTTGGGTATCCGCCTTGCTACAGCCTGCCTTCCGGACAAGTTCTGCACAAAGCCTGTACATTGAACTTAACGAGTGGTCTCTACACTTCCAAAGGACATTTTAGATTCTATGCCTTGAAGGTACAATCAGGTGTAGATCATCGGTTCCATTCAATTATTCACAACTTGACCATGTCCAGGCTGTTCCATAACCGCCCAGCCACCAGGCTACCTCTATCCCTCCGATTGGAAGCACTGTCAGAAGAAACGGGCGTCCCTCTTTTAGAGGATGTTCTAATGGCTCCTACTCGGCTTCCACCGCCCTAGTAGTGGCAGATTATCCAGTGTGTCATCATTCTTAGAAATATCAAAATGAGCACCTGAGGCACATATGCACTCGCATTTTCTTGAGCTTAAGAAGTATTCCTGTGCTGAATTTTACACAGATGCTTTGAAGTCTCCTGATGGTGTTGCTTACGCAGCTCTCGGACCCTAATTTTCAACATCTGGGGCACTAAATCCACAAACCAGTATCTTTACAGCAGAAGCATACGCTATACTCTCAGCTATCGAACACATAAGGCTCACAAATGTCGCTAAGGCTATTGTCTTCACGCACTTATTAAGTGTAGTAAGAGCCCTAATTAGTCTAGGAAAACATAAGAACTCCATTTTGAATGAATTATACAGTTTGTTGTGCTCACCATATGTGCAACCAAGTGATTCTTATGCTGGGTACCTGGCCACGACGGTATAAAAGGCAACGTAGCTGCTGACAAAAACGTCACTTCAGTGAGTTTTAGTGACACAGATGGAAATATCCCCATTCTTGTCATAGACCTAAAGTCTTACTTACGCCGTAAACAGGAATCATTGGCAAGGAGAGTGGGACACACAAGCATTGAATAAGCTACACGTGATAAAACTAAAGCTAGGGAACTGGATAAGTGAGAAAACAGCACGGTACAAGGAAGTGCTTCTTTGCCGATTAAGAATAGGACACGCGTATGGTACTCACTCGTGCCTTTAGACCTCACTCATACCTTTAGACTGGGGGGAATCCCCCGACTTGTAAGTGCGGCAGTAATCTCAGTCCTCCATTATTCATTGCCTTGCAATAGAAGCAGAGAGGAAAGAGTGTTTCCCTTCTGCATATCGCGAAAATATGCCTTTGAACCTGAAATTAGTCTTATATAGCTGAAACAGGCACTCCGAAAATCATGTGGCCAGGTCATGTTTAGCACACGATTAACAGCCCTTGTATTCAAGGGCTCTTTTGAAGCTCTAGTGTTACTGTTATGTTTTACTGCATCATATTTTAACGAAACCCAATTGTCGTAGCCCACATCGCTAACTAGTCAGTGTCATTATCTTAGTAACAACATATTTTACGCCATTTACAGCGACAGGTTTTAGGCCCTTTTACAGCCATGCCACATCTACCATAAGGAATTCACTGTCCACGCCATCGGCAATTCATCGACGTTACCATTTGTCATTGTGCTCTTTGGCCATACCTGGCCCTTGCGCCATAAGATACCACATATGATCATATCAAATAATTGCAAAGAATTTTACTGGCAAGTTATTGTGGTTGTCATTAATGTAAAAGTAGGTGACTGTTCGATGGGCAGTCACTTGTTCATTAATAAGTGAAAAAGATTGTGGAGCATCTTGGGCAATTATAAAACAAACCGATAAAAGTGACAATCCAGTGCAAAACCAGGTGCTCGCAAAGCTACTGCAGGTAAAGGCGTGCCAATAATTGACTCTCTAAGCAACACCAAATAAGATACCAACAGTCAGCGCAGAATTGCTTGTCGCAGCATGGTAACGTGAGCACACAAAATAAATGTAATTAGGTGATCAGTGCTCAATTGAAAGTGGGAATTGGATCAGCCAAAAGACCTTAAGATTTATGGGCAGACTGCAGTGGTGCTATTAAGGGAAATGTGCTGTGGTTCAATCACTCCAAATGCAGTGGTCAGCCAAGTTCACAAATGTTTTTCCTGCTTATTATATATATATAAAAATAAAATCTACTCTGATGATGTTTTATTGATAAGGTTACTTGAAGTCCAGCTATGAAATGTGCCATCTTATATTCCATACACAATTAACAGCTAAATGTAGAGTAAGAATTAAATTTTCTGGAATTCAGGTTCACTTTTTTCATAGGTTCAACTTTAGGAGTCAGGATGAAATGTTTAGTACGAGGCAATTTAAACTTGGGAAAACTGAAACATTATTAAAGGCTACATCATAGCGTTAGCCATTTATATGACCCTGAAAAAGGATCTTGCACACCTGGGCACTCGTTTTTTGCAGATTTTAAATCTAAGGCATGTTTTGCCCATAAGTACAGGGTTTGTCTGTAGAGTAATGAGGCTGGGTCTGGTAAAAAGAATTAATTGATCCGATCAGTACATATTAAACTTTTCCAAAATAGTCTCCTTGGGCGTCGATACACCCATACCAACACGATTCCCACGCTGCAAAAGCTTCGTGGAAGGCAGCTGCCGTAGCCTCTTTCAAGGAGACTGTGACAGCCCGTTGGATGGCAGGAACATTGTCGAAATGGTGACCTTTCAGGCTTATCTTAAGCTTAGGGAACAGGCAAAAGTCTGCCGGGCTCACATTGAGGGTGTATGGTGGCTGCGGCAAGGTTGCAACGCCTATCCGGGCCAAGTAGGCAGCCACAACAAAGGCAGTGTGAGCTGGAGAGATGTCTTGGTGGAGCTTCCAGTTAACTTTGTAGAACAAGGCATTGATGGTTCATCCCAGAGGTACAAATGCTTTGTGAACCACCCCACACTTGTCAAAAAAGAATAAACATTGCCTTTACCTTGGACTTCGACATTCTCACTTCCTTGGGGGGTGCAGGGGTTCACGGTATGCCATTTCGGACTTTGGCACTTGGTTTTGGGGTCGTACTGGAACACCCATGATTCGTTGCCTGTTATTACCCCGTCAAAAAAGTCACGTTCATTTTTTAACTGAGCAATCTCGCGGGAAATGTCAACTCGTCGTTTTTATTTGTCACTCAAAACTTTTGGCACCTATTTTGATCAAACCTGGCTCAAACTTTCAGAAATATTCTTGTGAACCGTTGTTTTGCGCATGTTGAAATCTTCAGCGATTGATCTGATACTCGAATAACGGTCGGAGTCCAGGAGATCTTTTACTTTGGCCACATTTTTGTCCAGATCGCTCCATGTCTTGAACAGTCTCCTGTCCGTTCTTGAACTTGCTGAACCACCTGTAAACCTGGGCCCTTGACAGGGCGTTGTCTTTGTAAGCCTCCCTTGAAAGCAAGGTGAAAGCAAAATTCGCGCACTGCTTCTCCAGTGGACGCTCCATTTTTGATGCTTTCTACCGTGACAAAAACTCGACAATAGCTTTCATGCCGCTTCAGATCCTCAGTGTCAGAGCTCTGATGCGACTGCCGCCCGGTGCTTTAATTATGTTGAATTTCAATGGTAGATCCAGATCAAGTTTTTCTGCTCTCTATGGAGCAATCCTATTCCAATGGCAGAGTGAGAGTGAGTTGTGTGTTCCAATGACAGATTGGGACCAGCCATCAATTCCAGATTGCTCTGCGTAGTAAAAATATTTGCTCCGCTGAAATCTGCAGATTTGACCAGAAGTCTGCATGACGTATTTCCGTCACCCGCCTCTGCTTCCTGTCAAGGTCACCTGTTTCCGGTTGCGGGCAGCTATGGACGACATGAAAAGCATAGATGCAACATCACACCATGCATTTTTGTTCCTGCTCCTGGATAGTGATAGCTCCGACTCGGGCACTATCCGAATGATGATTCTTCTGACACGGAAGAAAAACAAACGCACGGAATGCTAGCCACGGTAATGCTGGGATGATCAAGATGATGGTGGAGATGGTGATGATGCCTACCCGGTCCACTTCTAGTCTAGCGCCCTCTCAATTGATTTCCCTGTACTAAGCGCCCCCACGGGAGTGCATGCATTTCATTCGCAGATTTGACGAGAGCGATTTCAGTCGAAGTGATGCACTCCGTTCATGATCCGGCCAAGCGCTCATGATCTGCCATTGGAATTGAGCATTAGCTTAGAACTCCCACCACAAATCCCACCTCTGGGGACCGTGCTACTGGCAACTGCAGCGCCGTGTGGCAGGCAGTTTCATTACTTTACGGGTAAACCCTGTATAATATTACCAAGTACTCATGCCCCCTGAAGAAAAAAAATAGAACAAAATATTTGACTGCATTTGTCTAAGTGTAGAATGTAGATCAATCGTCAGGCTGAGCAGTTTGACCTGTAATGACCTGTATGCTTTTGGCGCTTGTGCTGTGAAAGTTGGAATGTGTGGAGCGTTGTATTTGTCGCCATAAAAAAATGTTGTCAATATCTGCGTCTTTGTGGAATGTCACGTCTGTGTAGTCCTTCCTTGAATGGGATCGGGAATAGCTATGGTGTACTACTTGCAACAGCTCTCCTGCATGTTGATTTATAGATATCAAGACAAAGCAGCGTTATAATGTTATGTATAAGAAAAGCATTCGCCGTTCACTTGGCATTGGTTTGTAAAATAATTTAACACTTTCACTACTGTTTTTCTTGCGCTTGCAGTCAAGGCTGGTGGCATGCGGATCACACAGCACAAACCAGGAGGTGCTACTCATGAGAAAGCCCCTGAGCTTAAAAAGGATGAAGGGGATGATGCTGATGAACAAGTCTGTGCTAGGCAAGTCGAGTATCATTGTCTACTCGTTATCAAGTAGCTGCTAAATTTGTTTTCTTGGCTACAATATGTGCTTACTTAGCTAAGTAGTGTGAGCCATGCAGTTGCTTGTGTATCATTACACAATTACTGGCTGCAGAGATGATCATTTGCAGTTCCACAAAAATCAGATTGCTGACTGTGGAGCAATGCTGTCTTAAAAGCCTGCCATCAAATGTGACAGTGCTGACTGACCACAAATTTTAATACAGCCAACCTTCGAACTAATGCAATTGACTGCTTGCATTAAATGTTGTTGTTATTCCATTGCACTTTTGTTAATTTCACAGCCTGTGGGAGCTTTTCAAGTGTTGCCTTTCATTGTGTAACTACCCTAACTTTTCTGTTCACAAATACAGAGCATGCTGATGTATGAGAAACAGTGTAAATTGCCTTGCTGACCTTGCTGTGCTGTAACGAGTTACAGTGGGCTTAGTAATTCCAAACATGACAAAAAATGTTATGTAGACAAGCTGCTGGCTCTTGCAGGGTGTCTACTAATCTGGAAAACCTGGAATTGTCAGGAAATTTGTCAAAAGCCTGGCCAGGTCATGGAAATTGAGACTAGCTTATGCGAAAATCGATGGAAACGATCTTAACCCTAGATCAAAGCTGATAGTCGCTCCCTTGGCTTCACCCACAGTGAACGGCGGAACAAAAGTGTACAAAGACAGCAAGGTACAACTATTGTTTCTAGACACCATACAGCAAATTCAACAATAAAGCAACGCAACTAGTGCTGATTAATCGTTTGCATGTCTTAGCTTGGCTCGAAATTATTGTAGTTAAGCCAATGTTTGCGCATTCGTATCATATAATAAATGACGGACCAGATTACCACTGCTATGACGCTCACTGGCACATGGGCCTTCCTCCATGCCGGAAAAGAAAAAAAAAAAAATCTGCTTTCCTTTTTTTCTGCGGGACCTGGCTGTAAAGTAGTTTTTGACTGCCCACTAAAAGAAGTATAGCCAAAGCAGCAATCCAAGTTCAACCGATAGCTTGCACTCTTGATCTTGTTGAGTCAGTAACGCCAATGCCTGCATCGAAGCACAGTTCCGCAGCCAATTGTGACACCCACAACTTTCAACACCAGCATGGTGATTACTGAATGCTATCCTCTGCTGCACAAGAAGTCAGGGAATATGCGTAGAATTGTCAGGGAAAACCTGGAAAAGTCGGGGAAATTAGTAGATTGGTAGACTGGTTGAGACAGGTAGATTTGTCTTCGTAGTGCTGTTTTCTGCAGAGGATGATTGTACTGTGCCACTTTTGTATTGATACCATGTGGCACAGCAAAGCATCTTTATAGCACTGTTCGAGTTCATACATTGAGTGAACAGACGGAAACAACCTTGAGACGAATATGTGTGGTAAAAAATAAAAGAATGTCCATGTGCACCATGCCATGCATAGATGTAATTTGTATACTTTGTGTGTGCTGTAAAAGATGTGACAAAGCTACAAACCCTCAAATACTTCAATAGAGAAGGCTGATGGTAACTACAGAAGCACTTTGTTTTTGGAATGGAATATTTAGACATCTGAAGATCATAACAAAAGGAAATAAACATTCTAATGTTCCATGCCCTTCTGTTTAAAGCAGTAGCAAAAACCAGCGAAAGCGAAATTTGCAATATGCGTGGCTAAACATAGCTTCACCTTGCCTCCTCTGGTGACAAGTCAGTGGTCAGTATATGAGATGGGAAAAATAACTGCTGATTTTTCTCAAATGTTATTGTATCTTGAAGATTCTGCTTTGCCTAGGAAAGCATTGATGCACTTGGACCACTTAAAAGTAAGCTCTTTGGGTATGTCTTGAGCAGTGACAAATAGGCGTGCACGTGCCCCCCTTAGGCTAAAATCCTCCCTTGCCACGCTTGGGATGATGCTAGGCATTGAACTTGGGGAATTTTCCCAGAGCAATTTACTGCCTCTTTATGTCGCTAAAAGGTAAGACAAAAAAGCAATGCTGTCGTTGAAGTGAAATTAAAGATTTTCTTCATTTCGTGATTTTCTGGCACTTGTCTCAATGCTTAACTCAAGGTTGTAGCAGTACCCAAGCACAATGGCATTGTGCTGGGGCCGTATAACGTAAAACTATTCCATTGTTTTTATTCCAATCTCCTGACGTCAAATTTGCGTAACCACCAATGCAAGCATCAGGCAGTCACCCGCAGGGCTGTCTGAACAAACCAATCAAATGCTCCCATCATTCATAGGAGGTAACTTTTGTCTGCTTGAAAAACGAATAACATTGCCTGCACTGAGTGGCTTGTCTTATCTAATTGGCTCACAAGAGGCGAGGAGCATGCTCAAGTGGAGAGGGATTTGATGGGGCCGAGCCACTGCACTGAATATCGATAACCAGATGAAGAGGGTGGTGCCAGCGTCTGCGATTAGTCCGCTTTTTCTTACTTAGCTTGCGGTGGCTCGTTGACATTCGCGGTGGCATGCAACGGAAGCTTAAGAATGATGCTAAAACAGATCCTCAGCAAAGAAGAGTTGGCAGAATGAGGTCTTAAATGTGCCAAAAGTGCTCGAAAACGTTACACGGCCATGCAAAAAGTTTCATTGCACGCAAATAAATCCGTACTCTCCGGCAGGGGCAAGTACCCAGTGCCGGAGCGATCAGCGGCAACCATCTTTTATTCCTTTTGGAAAGGGGCGCCTGCGGCTATTCAGAAGAAAATTCAGTTTTGTTCGGCATAATAATGCATCTTTAATGCATACGCATCACTGTGACGTGGTAAGTTTTTGCGGTTTTGTGACGTCACGTGAGAGGCAGGTGAAATGGGTGCAGCCCGAAAACTTTTTGAGCAATAGTTGAGGGCTAATGGCAAAGAGGCGTCGAATGAGAAATAACTTTTTGTTTTGTTCGGTCAAATTATGCATAATCAGTGTGTACACGTCATATAATATTGTGAGCTATCGCGGTTTTCGTGATGTCGCGTGGCAGACAGGTGAAGTGGCGGCGGTCCAAAAAAGTTTTTGACCAATCGCAGTGGGCTAATTGCAGAATTGGAATAGAAAAGTTTGGAATAGTTTTACGTTATAGCACCCCTGAAAACTGTCAGCATAACAGAACCAGCAGAGTCCTTGAATGGGGCCATTAAGACGCCTTGGACACCTGTTCATTTGTTGACAATACTATGTTACAATGCACATTTTCATGTTTATAGCCCACACTCAACACATTACATATTTCTAGACAATGTTGACATGGCAAAAGAGCTTTGCTTCTTTAAGTTAATGCACTTGGTAGAGTTCCACTTTATTTAATATTGGCTGCACATGTGTTCATAAACACTTTTACTGTGATTTTTAAAGGAATACTGAAGAACACCACTTGATCAGTTTAGACTGGTGAACTATTCCTTCAGAACTGTTTTCTTTGATTTGGCAGGAAAAGGTCAATTACCAGCAGAGAAAACGAAAGCCAAACTTTAATTTCACGCAAACTTCATTGCTGGCATGTCATGTGATATCACAGATTTCCAAGTACTTTTCCATGTTTGGGTTGTGACGCAGAAAAACTCAAAACTTGCTATAATGAGTCTAGTTCTTTTAAAATGCAATGCACCTCTTAAAAGATAAACAACTAGAGCCACAGAGGTACTGTCAAGATCCGTGATGTCGCAGCAAGCTGATGCTGGAATTTCAGGGTGGTGTAGCCACCCATTTTGTTTTTGCATGCTTATGGCTTTCCAAGCCTGCTCTCAAATTGAAAGTAACCATTTTGCTTTTACAGAAGTGCAATTAAGTAAATACGACAGTTTATCTTCAATATTCTTATTTATTGTCCTTTTAGCAGCCTGTATAATACATAGCTCTCATGTTCTTACGGCAGTAGTGCACTGCATTCTTGCTGGCTCTCTGTGCGTTCTTGCAGTGTGTTCTTTGCATTTTAAGGGCCCTTGAAACAGTTCAAATTTCGTAGACTCTTAGGGTACAGCTAAAGTTAATCATTCGCACCACAATTTGTGTGAAATGTCTCACATTAAGAGAGCTTTGGATCATTTCAAGTTACCCTCCTCCATAGTCATGCATTTTCTCAACTCGTTCGCCGCGTGATCGGGGCTAAGCTCCGCCTTCACTGGCTCTGCGTCACGATGGCACATCGTGTTGTCGACTTCCGGTTCTCTAGGAGCGAGCGCGCGAAGCCTCTACAAACTCTGCCAGCTTCTTGGCAGTGAACCCCATGCGAGAGCTATCGAAACAGCGTGCATTGCAAGCATTCTTTCGCAGCGCTGAACTTGTCTAGTATTCCGGTAACCACAGGCTAGCTGGGCGTTTCGACGGAACGGCGGAGGCATAAACTCAAGCTACTGAAGGAACTTTAGCGTAGACGTACGTGAGCTGCCTGATCGGTCTCCATGGTCCAGCCACCCGTTAGCACAGAGCTTAGCCAGCCAAACAAAGAGCCAATATTGCTCTAAGCAAGTGTGAAAGATTTTAAACATTTACAAAAACGTGTTAATGATTACACTCTTGCGAAAAATTTACACCAGCAGCAAAGAATATATTTTGTTACTGCTGCTGTGTAAGGTTGAGCTCTGTGCCACCAGGTGGCTGCACTGTGCAGACCATCCACATTTGCACTTCTGCTCATCCCGTAAAAAGACACGCAAGGGGACACGGCCAGGCCGTGTCCCCTTGCGCAATTGCGCTCGCGTTTAGCCTAATACCGGACTCGCGAAACGCTATTGCGTTAGTAATCTTCCGGTGTAAAGTGACGGCTGCAAATGCGAAAATCCTGGCGCCGATCGGATAGCTGCAGCCAGTCCACTCATCTGCTGCCTTGCAGAGGGACATGATGTTGCAGCTTGACATATTTCCAGTCTCTACGTTTGCAGTCCACAACACAACAAACTCGAATCATAGTGCTCGCGAAAAGACTGAGACAGACTCTGACCGCGGAGCTCTCGTCAAAATGGAGCACGTTGTAACACAAGCAGACGACGCTTGCTGTGTGCCGGAAGTGCTTAAGTGTAGTGAGAAATTGTTCTTGTGCATTCTCTTTCTGTTACTTTCTTTTTATAGAAAGAAATTAACTAACGTTCCAACTATTAGGAACATCATTTGTTCACCATAAAGGTTGAAAAATTATAGATGACGCGCCCTGGGAAGCTAATAGGATAGCTCACCCACATGACGTCAATTGGGTGATTTACGTCGTATGGGTAGGGGCGGCTGAAAATTCCGCCGACCAATGTGCTGGGATCGGGAGTGATGTAGATTTTTAAAACCTTATAATAAATTACACGCTTTACGCAGAGCACTTAGATGCGTCAATTAATGACCAGCACCTTCTCTAACGACTCAGTACGTTTGTAGAAAATTATGAAAATCGTTTCAGGGTCCCTTTAACCAAGGTTCTTTTTTTGCGTGTGTAAGTTGATCTTCTTATGAAAGGTTTATATTTTTAATGAGTGACTTGCACAATTTCTTCATTTGCAGCCCTCCGAAGCAGCACCTTGTCATTTCGGGAGTAGTTGCCAGGGTATGTATGTCCTCTATCTCCACGGCACATATTGGCAGGGCATAGTTCTATACATAGCCATGCTTTCTGTTCTTACCCTTTCCTTAACTTTACTAGTGTTTAACTACACTCGTGGACAACTTTCTGTGGCTATGAAGGGAAAGCTACAGAGGCAAAGCGCACATAAAGGAGAGCACTTCTGAAAAGAGTCACTCATTTTAATCCACGTCAATTTAAGCTGGGGAAGGCAGAGCATAAATACCCTATTATTAGCAACAGTTAAATGAGGCAGAACACACCACTGAGTGTAATGGTTTACTTATTTTGCTACTTTTTCCTTCCGCGTCTGAGGAGATGCGAAACTGTCGTATATCGAAGCTGCGTCGATTCAGCATCTGTTCTGAACAACCAAAGGCCCTGTCACACGCTGCTGGACTACTTGGCGCGGTAACACGTGTGCAGCAGCCATGTGCCCATAGCTTTCCCTTCAGAGCCACAGAAAGTTGTCCGCAAATATAGCCCTCCACGGGCTTCAACATTTTCGGTGAGCAAGAAGTACACACATAATACATGTGGTCGAAATGATTTTGGCTGATTGTTGCAGCATCATGGGTTTAAGTATGCAGTATTCTGTTCTTCATACACAGTTAAACTATAATCACTACTACTTGACAAATATAGTAGCAAAATTCCCACAACTCTTTATGTTCAAAATAGTGCTGGAGTAGCCAACATGTAGAGGCTGTTTCACACTTAGGAGAAAGCTCTGAGCACATTGCATCATGATGCGGCGAGCGCTGGAGTCTGGCGACGGCAGTAGCTCGGGCAAGCGTAGACGCTCGAGCGACAGAATCTTTATCTGCATTGTCTGCTACGGTGGCGCATGCTGGCCGCATTGTCGGGAAGCATGCTGCACTGCATTGTACGACGCCAACCTCTGAGTCTTCATTGGCTATAATCGAGTTTCACAAACTTCTTTTGACAGCATGCTTTGTTTGTTCTTTTGAAAGGCCAGGGTACTGATTGTGTGCACATATATTTCTTCACTGTGTGTGCTACTGTAATACGCAGCAACAAGGAAGACACGCCATAATGTGCACACAATGTGCTCAGTCTTTGACTCCTAAGGAAAACAAAGCACTCAACAATGATAACTGCGGGGCTCAAACACGATGAAATAAATGGATACGAATAAAGGAATGTTATAGGGTAAGGCAATGAGCTGGAAATGATTCTTCTCGGCAATAGTTCATTACACCAGACAGACCCTGCCCGCCGGCGAGGAAATGGACGCGTCACGCTCCAAACTTCACTTAGTATCTCTTAATGTCCCTAGTGGCAGCGATGACAATGCTAATTCTGGAGAGCAGTGAGGTAGGTGTAAAGTGACTCAGTCAGTGATGTGTTCATTCACACCACGTCCCACTCGCTGACGATAGTGGGCCAAAGCCTATCCTCGGACAACCCATGAGGAGGATGGCACGCCAGCAATACTTTCAATGAGCCCTAGACATTTTCAAGGATGTGTAGGTCCGGGAATTGGTGCGGCCACTCCAAGAAAGTGATTCCGCGCTCTTCAAGCAGTTCTTGCACAAAAGTGCAGTGTGGATTGGTGACCTAGTGTGTTGGAATATATAGTCGCCTTCCGGGAACGGGT
Source organism: Dermacentor albipictus (assembly GCF_038994185.2). Lineage (NCBI taxonomy): Eukaryota > Metazoa > Arthropoda > Arachnida > Ixodida > Ixodidae > Dermacentor > Dermacentor albipictus. The sequence continues at coordinate 236,581,299 of NC_091821.1, read as the reverse complement.
CGTGAAGAACGCACAGAATCAGTACATCGTCTATGATTGCTCCGTACCTTTCAGCATTGAACTTGCCTTCAAGGCATATCATACCCGCCGTGGTTGCTCAGTGGCCATGGTGTTGGGCTGCTGAGCACGAGGTCGCGGGATCGAATCCCGGCCACGGCGGCCACATTTCGATGGGGGCGAAATGCGAAAACACCCGTGTGCTTAGATTTAGGTGCACGTTAAAGAACCCCAGGTGGTCGAAATTTCCGGAGTCCTCCACTACGGCGTGCCTCATAATCAGAAAGTGGTTTTGGCACGTAAAACCCCATAATTAATTTTTAAGGCATATCAGTTGGCGTTGCACAACGCTTAGTAAAGAGTATTGGTTCAGTTCACGCAGTAACGATGAAGTCCGCGCACTGTCTCTGACAGTAGCAGGCTTCCCATCAATGTGGCCAGCGCTCGCTGCATCGCAATGCAATGCACTCTGAGTTTTCCCCTAAGTGTGAAACAGCTTGTACATCCCTTATGAAATTGTGGCATGTAATATGTTAATGCCTGCAAGCAATTTCAGTGATTGTGCATCTGGCAGAAAAAAAATCAAGTCAGTGAAAATCTTGCAGTCACTCTTTTTCAAATTGCTGAACAAGATAAATCGGTTCTTGCGAAAAAATGCACCCACGGTGATATCCTCCATTTCCAAGCACCTGCCTGTTAAAAAAAAATATATATATATATATATATATATATATATATATATATATATATATATATATATATTAGGGGACTTGCATAAAGCTGACAAACCTTTGCTGCAGTCAAGATACATTGGATTTTGGCAATGAGATAGAGAGGGGCAGGTTCTAGCAGCTGGTTATCTGCCCTGTCACTTGTGCATATCTTTTGTGCTGTTTCTCCAGTGTTCCTTCACTGAAATTTGACATGCCAACATATCTGGTATGTAAGCAGTTTATGTGTACAGTTACGTCCATTGATATATGTAACTGGCACGAAATTCAATATGGCGCTCAGAGCACAAGCTTCACTGGTAAAATTTGCTGTTTTGTGGCTGTGCCAACCATCCATCAGTACTTCGCGCTACCGTATTTACTCACATAATGATCGCACTCGTGTAGTGATCACACCCCTAAATTTTGTCATCAAAATTAATTTTTTGTTTCTTTCCCGTATAATGATCGCACCCTAAACTTGTTGCAGCGATATGTCGTGTGCCAAGTCTAGCTAATGGTGATCGCGCTTACCATCTGTTGAATGCTATGCGAACGACTCTTGAAGACATACCAAGCGGTCTGCTTGGTATGTCTTGTGATGCCCCATTTCATTCCTTTCATCACTTTCCACACTTTCATGAAAAAAAAAGCTACAACCAAACTTGCCTCGGCTTTATTATTTATAGGCTTCATAATGGTTTTGGTCTACAACAACAACGTAAAGGGCGCCTTTCGATTCTTCTCATCTGCACTTGTGGGCATGCAACAAATCGCGAGCGACAACAATAATGGTCACGTTTACACTGATGCGTTAGAAGTGTACCCTATTCATAGCTTGTAACGCAGCTAAGATATTCGCCCACCCTTAGCGGAAACATGCTGTATTAGGAGAGCAGTTAAGACAAATGCCGCAGTTTCCTCAGCATGCCCGTCATGTGTTTCTGTCACTGGCAGCTCCATTTCTGTCCCCTCAAAATGGACATGGCTACGATATTGTCACAAACTTGCCGATGGACAGCTGATGGACATAAACTCCCTCCTTATAGGATATTTAAAAGGAAGACACTGCCTGCTCAAGAAACTTTCCCAAGAAATGTCATTGTGTGGGCAAATGAGAACGCGTGGATGACGAGTGCGATGGTGGAAGAGTGGGTTAAGATTGTCGACGGTGTCCAGGAGCCCTTTTGACAAAGAACTCGCTCCTTATCGTCAACTCTTACCGTGGGCACTTGACCGACAACGTGAAGGCTGCGCTCGCCCAAGCGAACACGGACCTCACTGTCATACCGGGCGGCATGAAGGCCAGTTGCAGCCACTTGATGTCTGCATCAGCAAACCTTTCAAGGATCGTCTGCGGAAATATTACACAGACTGATTGACTGATGAAGACCACATGCTAACGGCAACAGGCCGCATCAAATGTGCATTGCTATTGCAGCTGGCGGGCTGGATAGCTGCAGCATGGGACAACATCCCAGGTACTTTGATCGTGCGCACCTTTAAAAAGTGCAGCATATCTAATGCGCTTGACAGTACCGAAGATGGTGCACTGTTTGAAGGTGACAGTGACCAGGAACACAGCAACTACGACGTTGAATGAGCTCTGCACGTTCAGATTCAATAAACTCTGTTTGGATTTTGTGAACGCTGTCATCGCTTTTTTTGTTCGGCCTACATTCGGGGTAACTTTTTTTTTTTTTCCCCCGGAATTTAGGGGGTCGGCTTAGAAGCGGGGTCAGCCTAGACTCGAGTAAATACGGTACATTTGCAAACTCTTTCTCAGATTAAACATAGCCACAATAGAAAGCATCAGGCTTTTTACCTCTGATGGTCTTGTGAATGCATTTTGTGCCCTAAAGAAACTTCAGCTGACCTTGGAAGGTTTGTGTGGAATGTTGGTTTGGTAGAAAAAGTATGTTGTGGGGGAAATTAAGGCCAAACTCCCTTTCCATAAATTCTGCTCCAAAGCCCTATTTCTGGTATGTTAGTGCGATGACAGAGGTTTCAAAATATTTTCTCACAATTGGCTGACACAGGGAAAAAATGCTGCATTGAGTCTCTTGTTGCTTTAGAATGACCTCCTTTTCCAATAATGAGTTAAACTCCGTTTCTTAGGTACATAGCAGGCAACACCACAGAAGCTACGCAAGTAGTGCGGTCATGGGGACCTCTCCTCATGCATTCTGTATTGCAGTTGCTCTTGCCCACCTGCAGTGCTTCCTAAAAAATAAACTATTTCATATATTACAACTACAACTTGTAACGCAAGTTTGTGTCAAGTTACGTATTATATTTTGTGCCTTTGTGCTTCCAATATGTGGAAGCACAAAGTTCTATGTTTTGGTTGGGAGTACAAATGATGCACTGTGGCCGCTGGTCGCAGATGCATGCCATTCCGCTTGTTTGGTGGTAAATATAGCAGGTTCAGAGCTTTGGCTTTATGTAATGAATACAATATATTTTTCTACATAACAGTGAGACTTAAATTTACATTGAATTACATAATGCAACCTATATCTTTCTTTTATATGTGACGCACTATTATTTGTCGTGGATGCAAAGAGTGACGTGCGCATGCAAAAGGCAAATGCAGACATGTGCCTTTTTCTCCAATACCGTCGAGTTAGTAGTACAGTGTCATTTTGGTGATGCAATCTTCACGGGAACCAAAAAATAAAACTTATCAGTTGAGAACCGTATTATCCAAAGAAAGCTCAAAAATCTATGGAAATAGGCATACTCAGTGATAAACTCAATAGCAAAAGTTCATGTGGCGCGGAATGATGCTGCTCTGTAAAACACATTATGTGGAGCAACACCACTTGACGCCACGCGAAATGCAGCCAATGCACTTTTATTCAGCAACATTAACCCTTTGAGGGTCGAATTATTTTGAAAAAATATTTCCCAGGTGGTCAAATTACTTTATTGCAGATCTTGAATGTACAAAATGTATAAAGTCAGGAATAAATAGTACAAAATAATTAGGAACAGTATTTTGGTGTCGGCATCACTCAGAACTGCAAAATGTTGAATAGTATTTCCGAGCGTGGTACTCCTTGAAACACGAGTCTACGCACAGCGCCTTCTCGCAGTCTGCACACCTAAAATGTGTGTGTTCTCTTGGACCGAGGAGCTGTGTTGGCGCACACATGACATCTCTGCGTGTGGCCGCCTTGGGCAGAGGTCTGAGGCACCCTCTCGCGTAAGCGCGTTGCCGCTAAGAGCAGTGCCAGTCAAGATAGAAATCAACTTCTGCCGCCCCTGTGAGAGTGTGGCGACAAAGAGAAAAATCACATTTCAAGCGCCTCCGTTACGATCACAGGGCGGAACCGAAACTGCGAAAGCGCGTTGCCACTGAGAGTGAGAATACCTCGCGAACGGCACTGATAAGCAAGCTAAGAGCAGCGCCAGTCAAGATAGAAATCAACTTCCACCGCCCTGCAAGAGAGTGCCGACAAAGAAAAATTTTACGTTTCGGGCGCCTCTGTTGTGATCACGCGGCGAAATTGAAACCGCCAAAGGGGCGTTGCCGCAGTCTGAGCGACGCGCTGAAGCTAGCAATCAGCTCTGTTTATCTCCCCAAGAAGGTAGCACCAATTTTAAATGCATCTTGTAAGTGCTAAGAGGTGGCAGCACCTCCCGGTGAGCACGCATCGTCATTATGGGGCAAAATTTCAAACGGAGGGTCGGAACCGTACTCGTAAGGCAAAGACCTTGCAGAACAGAAAACCACCGCCGTACATGTACGGCAAAAACCTTCAAAAGGTTAAAATAGCTCCTCAGTTTGTGCAGAACTTCCTTTTCAATGTCCGTAAAGATAGTTCTTCAGAAAGTAAAAAAAGAAGCCGCCATTTCCTAACCCACCTGAGCATTTTGCGATGAAGCCTCAAAGAGTATACTGTTAGAGGCAACACAGCGCGCGTGGCTGCACTCCTCGAACCACCAAGCGGGCGCCACGCTTAGTATTGCGGCGCAAGCTCAGAGCCAGAGGTGGAGTTAGCTGCGTGTCGTCTGCTACAGTGCCTGCCACTTGGCCGCGAGCAGCGAAACTTGGATTGCCCGTGTGCTTTGGAGTACACAAGGGTAGTATTCTAAATCGGCTATCAAAGCAGGCAGGCATGCAGCAATGGTGCGTCAACAGGTAGTATTCTAAATCGGTCGTCAAAGCATGCAGCATGCCTGCGTGCTTTGATAACAGGGTGTCTGCCAACCGGGAATTCTCCGGAATTTTGCGTAGTCTGGAAAAACTCGGAAAACTAAGGGAATTTGTGCCTCTATCAGGGAAAATTAGCTCCAATTTTATTGAAAGGGTCGAAAGTCGCGATAATGCTGGCTCAAGTAATGGACAGGAATCGTAATGAATTGTCTTCGACGCCCTGTTGTCGGCTGGAGGAGTTGCTAGTGTCCAGTCAACAACCGACTTTCCAGATTCTCGATAATTTGGACGGCTTCGTGGCACCACCACGTACCCAATAGTCAATGTATCAGAACATCTGAAATTTTGGACACAAGAACTCTTCGCCATCAGATTTTTCGGATATTTTGCTGTGACATTAGGTCCAAAATGGCGTTAATCAAAGGCACCACCGCTGCCATTTTTATTACCTCGCCGCCTCGAACCGGCGCTCTCCCACACAGATCCGCTGGCAGCTGTAGTAACCACCACTGTGGCAACGCTAGGCCTAGCTGCTTTGACGTTCACTATGAAGCTTCTTGTTGTTGGGTGCCGCGTTTTTTATTGAAAGAATTTGCTCGTGTCAGCAATGGCACGGACTCCGCCTTTGTGGTCCTCGCGATTGGCTTAGAAGCTTGGAAAGCACGGCGCGTTGCATAATGCTGGTTCCCGAAAGTCAGCATCGCCTGTGTACAAAAATGTTACTTGGTGAAGCATGCACAAAAGCATTGCAGTGAAGCATAACAAGCGTGGGAAGGGGCTATTGCCACGGGACACAGTATGTATTCCTTAATTATACACGCGTGCACCTGGTATTTCCTGTCACAGTATGAGCACCAATATGTCTAATACGTGTACCAACAGGCCTGCAGAGCATTTTCGAATGTGCCTGTGGCGGATTGAGCCCTTAAGGCAGTAAATGACTTACTTGTTTTTTCCAACTGGCCAATTTTTTGGATGATTTCGAGGCCCCTAGGGAGTTCAAAAAATCGAACGTGGACTGTGCAACTGGCCAAAATGCTTCAAATGGTTCATGGGGCGAACAAGTGGCGGAAGAAGGGCTAGAACAAAAAGGACCTACGCATTGGGGAATGAACGGGAAAGGAAGCGTGCTGCCACCGTTTTGAGCTCAAAAGACAGTGTTCGCTGATGCCGAGATGCAGGTTTTCCGCATCCAAACCAAAACAAACTCTTTAAAGCAATGAAACAACACTGAGGCGTCGTGCGCGGGCTGAAAGTATGTCAGGAGAGTTGAGGTTGACTTACGAGCTGTTGAGAGAGAATCTCAATTGTGACAAAGTTCGGGCCTCATACCACTGAGCTTGCTATCAGTTGATAGAAATAGTTCATATTCGCAAATATTTGCTTGTTAATGTATCTACTTTTTATTTGTATTTCTTGAGAATGTCCGACTTGATTTGCTAATTTTTTTCGTATACATATTATTTAATGTGCATTTTACTAAGCCCTCCTTTCTATTCTCTTTTTGAATAGCATAAACACTACTCCTTAGGATTCAAATTGGATTAAGTTTTTTTTTTTTTTTTTTCATATGCTTACTAGAGTGACGTCATCGGCCGATATGGTTTCAGCCCGTCATGACACAACACACAGTTCTGCATCACTCGGACAATTTTGTTAAGGCACTCGGGGAAACCCTGGAAAACTCGGGGAATTTGGAAATGTCGATATGGTGACACCCTGGATAACCAATTTAGAGTACTACCTGTTGATGCACCATTGCTACAGTGTTTGTGTACTCCAAAGTGTGCGCAATCTAGGTTTCGCCACTTTGCGCTTGCACCTCAATACTTATCGCGGCGCCCATTCTGTGTTATCTCTAACAATGGCCGCGCCGCGCCTGTACATTGCTGAGAGTGCATCGCCAGCAGTTTAGCGCAGATTATTATCATTATCATCTACAGCGATCTCCTCTGCAGCAATTTCTTGCAAGCTGCACAATTCGCATGTCGCCAGATTGGTCAGTTCGGGAAACACCGCAAGACTGTGTTGCGAAGCACATCACGGCCACCTTCTTTGTCTGCGCATCCCCGCCTATAGGTGCACCTCCTCCAACCATTGACAGAGGGTGCTACAAGTTCACCATGAACACTTCACAAATTGTGTGCAATCAATCCACATTGTTTTCTGGTAGCATAGTTGCGTGATTTCACCATCATCAACCACCCTATTCGTATCGGCAGTGTACCAGTGGCTCTCTCCCGGTGGCGATTTCTATCTGCTGCTGCTGCAGAGTCTGCACAGCTGCTGGCGTGTAACACGTTTATGGGTTGGAATGTTATTTAAGCTAGTACAATGAAATATAAAGCTACGAGATTTAAAAATACAAGTAAAAGCCTAGTTTTAGCAGTCGTATTATCCACTTTCAGGTGAGAACAAGTTTGCATTAGCCGTACATACATTGCTCGTATAGGACGCTGGCCAAGAGAAAAAGAAAAAGCGTTATCCCAAAAAATGTATTACGTGCATGCAGAATCGTATCTACAAGATTGCACTGTATTTGTACAAGGGACGTTGAAAAAGTAAGCTCCGTAATTCTTTCTTGAAAGAGATGAGGTAAAACAATCGCTATAAGAATCCACATCCGTTGTTGGTTCAACAATGGAAGGAGCGTCGGCAAAGGAGGAATGACGCATGCGCAAAGTGCCAAAGAAAGTGTAGCAGCAGACAGACGTGTTGGCAACGTGGTCGCTAATGGAAGTGTGTGCTGTTATCCTGTATGAATGGGCACATGGGACTAGTGTGTCCGTCATCCATGAACGCCTACAGATTGTGTATGGTTAAGAGGTCGTGTCTCGGGCCTTGCATCATAGGGCGCTGAGTTTTACCAAAGTGGTTTCTTCAAACTGATTCCACGTTACGACAAATGTCTCAATGTCTGTGGCGACTGTGTGGAAAAATGGCGCAGCGTGTATAGTTCATGATGCCTCTTATTTTTATTTCTTTTTCAATAAAGTTTTTTTTGTTGGAAATAAATGCCAAAACTTGCTTTCGGAACATCTCTCGTATTAATTGGACTTGGGAGAGTCAAGCAGCTGTGTTATCTGATGCCAAGCGGTCTTGCAGTGCCCCCTGAATATGGGTTACCGATAAAAGCAGCCCATGCTTTTCTCTGGCTACAAGCTACCACAAAATTAAAGTATAAATACAGACTGGGAAGATTAAACACCTTATTTGCTATGGTCATATCCCGTTGCTTCAAGGGACAGAGTTGTACCATGCACCAACACTTCATCATGACGGGCATATTTCAGGCTTAAACACTTGCCGTTCATCATTCCTCATGGCATACACAGGATAACAAAGAGCCAGGAGCAATCAGGTGAACAGGCCTGCAGAGAAACTGCATGTTCTGTAATTGTGCTCTACATGTGTGCAAATATTCAAATCTGTGATATCAAGGGGAGATGCGCCTCCGAGTTCGATTTGGTTAATATTTCAACTAACTGGACAAAATATCCAGGATATACATCTTATCACCTATATTGGAATATGCCTTTAGTTTCTTAATATCTCATCTGGGTGTTTTTCATTGCCCCCAGAAGTAGGGAAAGTATGGTCTCTTCTGCAAGATTTTGGCTTCATGTTAGGCCGATAGTATTCTAAAATATCTTTTATTGCTCCCTATAGACAAATCATTGCAAAGAAGCTCAGATTTTTTTTTCCCTATTTTAGTATATGTTACTCTGAATTCTAGTAATGAAGAACATTCACAATCGTTTTCCTACATTGCACATGACCAAAATTGCTGCATATTACAATAAAGCCTCAACACTTGCATTCTACAAATCATTGTGCATGTGCACACAAAAACTTGGCTGAGATTAATTCATATAAGTGCAAGAATTTTTGTGCACAAGCAGTAGAACCTGCTGCAGATTAGAAAAAGAAAAGAAAAACTAAGTTGAACATTGTACACATTCTTATTACTGTTGTAAATGATCAAATGGCATGAAATTTGTCCAGAATGTAGACTGGCCTTTTCAGAAAAGTGTGAAGCTTCAAAATGCTTTTGCATAGCGGATACCTTCAGAACCCCTACAAGCTTCCTGTAGAACTTTCTCGCACTTATACTACCCAAATCTAACATCATTAGACCGCTTGACTTGCAATATGAGGAATACAGTCGCCGACCGTTTATTCGGACGTCACGGAGACTGCGAAAATGTCCGAATAAACAGGTGTCCGAAAAAGCAGATTAAGAAAAAAAAATTAATCCTTTATTTCCACGCACTTATTCGGGCTCGGCAGTAGGCTTGGAAGAAATCGCGAATGCGCCGTTGCACGCTGTTTCGTTTACGCGCAATCACATAAGCCTGAATCTTGGGAGAGGGTCGTACGGTCACTATTAGCGGCTGAAAGCACGGTCACTGCTTGTACACGTTCCACATGCGACGGCAGCGTAGCACATGGTGCGTCATCTTCCGACTCGGAGTCGTCGTCCGGCGGTGCAGCGAAACCTGAGGAATGATCTTGCCGTCGTCAAGTTCTGCGCATGTCAATACAGCAGTGTCAGCACTTATGCAACTGTCAAATGAGACGGTGTCCGGAATCGCAATGCAACCACTGCACAGGTCTCGGCAGAACATTTTCGGCGTCAGTAAGGAGCACATCGGAAGACGACAAATCCTAAGCCTCCCAGCACCCGCTTGCCGGCATTCCCCAGCGCAGTATGCACGGGCACTGTCGGCACCATTAGAGACTTGATGCGATGTTTCCGTATGCCGCGTTGGATCACCGAAACCTCGACACAGCACACAAAGCAAACACCACCGTGCCGACACAAGTCGCACAAACGAAAAATGCGGCCTGTTCGCAGCGTCTTGCACGAAGAAACAAATCGGCTGCTGGATTGTCTTGACATGGCTTACTAAGCTGAAACCGGAACGCTGCAGAGCCACTCTATCTAACCAGGCAGAAACGATGATGATGAGCGGGGATTTCCAGTGGCGCCACTTCATGAGGCAGCAAGGAAGCTCCGTTCAAAACAAAAATGGCGTTCAGCAAGTCGAACCATGCACCGGTCAGAGTCGGTGCATGGTGCTCTCGACCTAGTTGGCTCAAGGAGTTTCCGAAAAATCAGACGAGAGATTGCAAGGTGTCCGAACTTTCGGCAGTTGTTATACATTATGGTCTATGGGGAGAATGGCGGTGCTGCGAAGCTGACAGAATAATCGGGCGCGTCCGAATTTTTGGAGTCCGGAAAATCGGTGGGCGACTGTAGTCGGGATTATGACATTCCTCACGATGTCCTTTGGGTTTCTAAAAAGCCAGAATGATTGCCCTCGTGCAACTTTCCAAAGTTATGTGACTGGACATTGACACACACAGAAGACACACCACAAGAACACATTATGCAAGATTCCATGGTCTTCAGGACAAATATTAAGATTACATGGAATTTTACACAGATGGTTCTAAAACACACAAACACGTGGGTGTGGAGGATGTTAGGAAAAATTGGGAAACCACCTAGCATTCGAATACCACAGCATGCCTCTGTTTTCATTGCTGAAGTTATGCTGCTGAAGTTATGCTGTATGGACTGTAGTTAAAAAAATTCACTAACAAGCAAGAAAATACAATCATATAACACGAATTTGTTAAGTATAATACAGGCACTAAATCTGAAATCTGAGTGAACCCCTGGTAGGGAATATTTTAAACAAGGGGACTTTCAACAAGTATGGCAGATCAATTAATTTCTGCTGGGTCTTGAGCCAAGTTGGGATACTGAGTAATGAAACAGCAGATATACACATCCACAGCAATGTACAAAGGCATAACAAATGCAGCACTTCCCTACCGAAATAGTATCCAAGCAATCTGGAGGGCCTTGACGAACGGAACTCTTCCAGACAAGCTATACCTTACCAAACCCGTGCTTGGCAAGTGGAAGTCCTGCTATCACCAGGAACAATATATTGAAGCAGTTTTATGCCGACTACGGATTGGGCACGCACCTAGCACACAATTTTTTACTTGCAAAAGAAGACCCACCAGCATGCGAGAAGTGCCAAGAACCACTCTAATGCACATTTTACTGACATGTAAGCATATTGAAACACAAATACTGCTGTACAATTTATATAAATTGCACATACCTTTACACCCTGCCTCAGTTTTGGGAGGTAGTACACTAGTGCCATTACCTCACCTGGTTAACTTTCTAGACATTGGCCATTTACACAACCTATAGATCAACACGCCTTTTGCAATTTTCAAATTTGATTTTATTACACTTTGTGTTAGGCGCAGCAGACCCTTGATTGCCTTTGCATCACTAAACCCCATTTATTTAGTGTAGAACTTCCTCAGTCTTTGTGGCCCACGGTAAATCACACGATGGCTATAGAAGTGACCATGTCTCCTCAACAACTGAAGCAAATTGTTTTTCGGCACAGCAACAAAATCTTGTGGAGAGACTAATACCCCTGTCACACGGGCACCCGCGAACTCCATTGAACTCCTTCGTCTTTACACCAATGAAGTTGCGCTCCGTGTCACACGATCTCCCTTGCGCCAAGGAAGGTAAATGGAGATTTTGGGCGAAGGGAGTTCGGCAGTGACCATTACGGTTGGATGGAGTACTCACGTTCCCAGGCAGCTACAGTTCTGCAGAAAACCACGCTAGTAAAGTCGTCGTAACTGGTTCATTTACAAATTATAGCATTATTTTTTTTGCCTTGGGATATATGCCACATAATGGAAGTTTTAATTTGTTTTCAAGGGCATCAGCACCTGCACTCTCTACACCAATACTTCGCCACGCGGCATCGGGAAACGTCGTTCCGCCATTTTGTTTGTTTTTATATGCACGGGAGCCGCACGTATCGTTCAAGCCGTACGGGTGAAATTCTCCGGGTGACACGCACCATGAGCGATCGCGGCGCACCGCGAACGCACAGACACGCACAGCGGAATCGCAACTCGAAGCGCACCGGCCCAACTACGTGACCCGCTCTGCCCACGCACGAAAGCAAGAGCGCAGTGTGGCCAGCATCGCTTGCAACTTCGCTATGCTTGGAAAACAAGTCTTGCGCTAACGTACCGCAAAGATTCCCACTGTGATTTTATATTATTACATACTGCGTTAAAAAAATGCACATAGATTACTTTAATGGCGACCGTATACGTGAACAGTTGCACGCGGAAGTAAGCGCAGCAGCGCCGTCCGTGCGGCGCCCATCGAAAGCTCGCGCTGTGCCGTGTAGCACGGCCGCAACTCCATTGCCGTCAATCTCCGTTAGGGAGTTTCATGCTCAACGGAGTTCGCGGGTGCCCGTGTGACAGGGGTATAATACATTTTGGATTTTTCTTTGAACACAGCAGGGCAACAGTTTCCACCTGCCAACCTCTCGTATATGCAAGCGTGGCCTTAGCCCGAGCACTGGTGAAAATTCTAGATGAGCTGATGCCATCTCGGCCAGTGCTAGAGCTTGTTTGTACTTGCACTGGGAAAGCTCGCCATCTAGGCAAAACTTCTAGTTGTAATTTTTATCAGTCAAGCATGAATGGAAAAATAAAGCTCCTACACCTACTGTGCCTCAATGAAAATCATTTTTCGCAGGCTTTTGGTTGGAGAAACGCTTAAATCATTATATATATATATATTTTTTTTTTTTTCGAATGAAAATAGAATGTTGAAGCGTGATCTTGGAACCAACATCTGGAAAATTTATTTAAAAAGAAAGACATGCATTTTCAAAGCAGATTTACCCTTACTTGTGCTCGCAGGATGCAAAGAGCCTAGGAGCCATGGAACAGAAGTCAAATAATGCCATTGTCGCAGGGTATTGCCTTTAGAAGCCAGTGGCCCACATGGTCTTTATGCTTCCCGAGTAATATTTGGCCTAAAATACCTAGGTATTTATATACAGAGAAATCTAGCAATACAGACGTCTCAAGTCCGATTTTGGTGTCCTTGCTGCATTTATCATTACTTGGTTTTCAATTAAAAAGATTGCACGAAGAATGACGGAAAACACTTTATCACTGGAAGCTCTGGTTTTCTCGTGCCCATATTAAGATGGTACTTTCAAATGAGTTCTGAGTAAATCTGCAAGGTGGGAAAAGTTTAATGATAGGGAAAGTTGTCATCCACTCAAGAGTATCCCAGACTTGGAAGGGAGCCCACTCTTCTTTCTTCACAGTTAAAGAAAAATTCACTTGAAGCTTCTTTCAGGGCACATTCTTCTTCCGTCTAGGTGTTTGCAGCATCTGGCAGCATCTGGTAAACAACTTTTTTTTTAATGCAACAGTACCATTTATTCATTGAGATTTTTTGTAGCGGACAAGTTGTCAACTCTTTCAAAGCACCTTAGGATTCTATTGCAAAATTATTTCCACTTTGAAGCACCTTTACAGGTCTTTCTGCGATCTAGGGGAGGCATTTTAAGTATGCCCAGCATGCGCAATGCTTAAGGGAGCTAGAGCAGCGAAATAAGTCCCTGTTCATTGACTGAATGCTAGAAATTTGGTCAATGCTGAGGTCCTGTGGCTTAGTGGTTTTTGCATCAGCATTACTGTCGTCTTTGTCTGGCCTTTTCAGGGGGATGCCGACTTTCCTGCAGAGGCAGTACAGGCTTTCCACAACAAGCCACACCCATCGCATGAGTATAGGGCCTCCTCCTCCAAGCCAACTATTATCCAGCAGCCTAGGAAGTAGGCATTTCTGTGCTTATGACAGTGTATTGTGTCATTTGCCAGCTTTGATGCAGTTACTGAGAATGTTTGCGCTTTATCGTTCGGACCAATTTCAGTTTGTTCTTCAGTGCACTGTCACTGCTGGTGCCTCTTATTTTTTCGCTATGAATGTTTTGCTTTTGCAGGTATATTGTTTTGGTTTATTTTTTATATTGACCATGCTGTGTCAAATTGATTTGGGGCAATTATAATCTTTGGCACTTACGCTTTCTTATCCTTCTGTATGGCAGGGCTCTTTCTATTCCCCTGGTATATTTTTTTGAGTGAAACCTCCTGCAGGGTTTCTTGTACCACTGTTTTCATTTTAATAAACTTATGGTCTTGGCACTTCTTGGTGGTGCTCTGTTATGCATGCAGCAATTGTGTATATTTTGGCATGCTGCACTGCATAAACACCCACATGGCACCTGCCAACATGATTGCAAATATAGGGGAGTGCATAAGTTAGTGTGCTCTTCATTCTTCAGCAGCTTTTGCCAAGGACTCCAGTGCAAGCCTATAGAATGTGCACTTTGAGTCAGAGTTATGTGTTATTGGTGGCAGAACTTGTATCAGTCATCTTGTCCAAATGGTCTTCAGGATGCAGCATGGCAGTGCGCCATCCACAGAGCGAGATGGGATCCCAGATGCCCCCTCGTAAGTTGTTGACAAGTGGCTGATTAAACAAAGACTCTGTACAAACCTTTTTGGCAGAGCAGTTTGCTCTAGAGAAACGATATGGCGCTTTCGACGGCACGCCGCACGTTGCCTCGGTGACGGCGCACGAATACGAAACCACTGCCGCTTGTGCCCTGCTACTGTGCGATCAGCTGTCGGAAATGCAACTGGGTGTTCCCTAACGCACTGTGATCCATTCGTACTGCAAAACGTGGAACAGTAGAGGGGCGACGTATCCAGTGGTTTGCTGCAAAAATAGTTATTGCTATATTAAAGGGACACTAAAAAGAAAAATTATTTCTTCTGCATCAGTAAGTTGCCGTTCTACAACACCAAAAAACACCACTTTGCCACCATAAGAGGCTTAGCAAGCCAGAAGCGCTAGAACGCCTCCATGAAGTTCCCGCACCTGATCCAAGGTAAATGTACCTGGTAGCGAAGCTTCCATAGGAGCCCATACGTTCAAAACATGGCGGTCTATCGCCGGTTCGTGGGGCTTAGCGCCATCTGTATGTGGTGGGAACACTTCCGGCGGAAGAAAAAATAACGTGACGCCATGTCCGTTAAAAGCAGAAGTGACGTCATTTTGTTTTCGAAGGCGCGAAATTTGTTTTGTTGTTCTTCCTTTGGAGCTATATATTCAAATGCCCCGCCATCCGACTTGATGGGCGTTTCGAGCTTTCAGCGTGGAAAGCGATGCAGGAAAAGGCCAGCCGTACGGTTGTCGAAATCGCATCCCTGCACGGAACATATGGAACATACTTTCTTTGGAGGCCGACGAAAGCTTTAGGTGTAGAGTGCTGATCCTATTTTCGGATGCCAAGCCCGTCGGCCAGTGCAGTCGCACGAAAACAACTACACAATTATCTGGGGGTCGTAACTCACTACTTTTGACTGAACAGATTAAGAAGCAGTGAAGCTACCCGCGTCGCCAAATTCAGACAAACTTCGACAAGCAAGAAAGCACAAATTGTGAGGGGGGCGTATTTCAGCAGGTGATACGAGTGCGCCTTTCTGTCCATTTCAAGACGTGCATTGCACTGCGAGCGATAATGGCGTCAACGCCCCCTGTAGCGATGGGCGCTGAAAAGAAATGCATTTATTAATAATAATAAAATTAAACGTATTTTCTTAACTCATCACGAATATATAAAATTCACTAGGAATTTTATTTTCGTAGAATGAATCTAACTGTGCCTCGTATGAATTAAAAAACGCGATTTTTTTTTCCCAGTGTTTGTTCCCTCCAAACATAGTCGCGCTTCAATCGCTGCTCCCATAACCCCCCATGCTGATGTCGGTGACAATCTGTACTGAACCGCTTTTCGGCCGAAGCTTCGCGACCTATTTGGATCGACCTTGCCTGATCGCTGTGATGTCATGGGTTTTGATGGCATCTTCTAAGGCCTACTTAATTATATAGCGGTACAGATCGACTACATTGTGTTCTAAAGGAACCAAATATTAAACACAGCAACTTTCGTGAACCTTCCAAATGCGAAAATACGGAATCGCTGACGTACAGGCGCCGTGGTTTAGGCGCGAAATTCAAATACTGATACCTCGACCTTCATTTTCTCATCTAATAAACTATGGTTTGAAATGACTGCCTGCAGGGTTCTCGAACAATGCTTTATTAGTCTAAACTTATTTATTGTTTACTTCACTGGTCCCTTTAAGGAATGAAATTAATCCGTGTGACCAAGTCGATGGACTGCTGCTACATAAGGAGTGCCTGTGTTGCTGGCCCTTTGTTATTCAGGGCTTTCGTTTGGGATACGAAAATTCGCTCATCCATCAGCATCGTATCAGTTGTAATCGCTAACATCCAGACTTCAACCTCGTAATCACTGGTTACGCAGTGATCTACACGCATCAACCCCATCTCGCACGAACCCTTACGCCCGCTCTATCGCCAACGTAGAGACCTTTAGCGTGTCCGGTATCCGGGCAAGCGCGGGCGGTTTTCCGGTTTAGCGGGGGCGTCCAGGTGAGCGGCCCGATCGGTGGCGCCAGCTGGTGGCGCAAAGCTCAACCACACAAACACAGAGCTAATTACTGTATTGTGCTTAGCTGCTGGCGTAAATTTTCGACAGTGGCGTAATCGTGTTCACAATTACGCCGCCGCCAAAAATTTGCACGAGTGGCGAAGCAGGATATGGTGAGTTACTGCAGTTTTAGCTATGCGTTTGTCTGGTTGAGCTCTACAACACCAGGCGGCTTCACCGCTCACGTATACGCCCCGACCATCCGGTAATCCGCCCAAACCGCTCCCGTTTACCAGAATAGCGTACAAGCTAAACGTCTCAATAACTAAATGGGCGCACAGTCGAATCAAATCGCTGAAGCATGCATGATGGCAACTACAGCAACAACGCACGAATGTTCGAAGCTGAACGTTTTGTGATGATCCACAGAGCAAGCGAGGGACTAGCTGTATTACGTTATAAGCTACGACAAAGTACAGGACATTTAGGACATCTTCCAGTTGAAATTTGTCAGCACCAGCACCTTTTCCCACCTGGTTCACTTTCGTGCGCTTTTTTTTTTTTATTCAAATACAACCTCGTCATTGCCTTGGAAAGATTCGGCTGTTATTTTTCGGATGTAATTTATTGCCGCCTCCCCTTCCAGTTTGCTTCCATCTTAGTTTAGGACATGTTGTATTGTTGACTTCCTGCCTAATGATTTTATGTGGTTCCAAAATATTCTAGTTGCGGCCTTCTTTTTCTTACGTATCTCTGACAACCAGCGTTCACTTTCACATTTTATCTTTGCTTACACCAGTATTTGAACCATAGACTTTTTCTCCCGCTATATTTCCCGTTTACTGGCTACTTCATCCTGCGGCAACTGCGCCTTCTTTGCCTGCCTGTGCTCTCGGGACGCCTTCTGTCGTTCGGCGATCGCTTCTCGTATCTCTCTGTTCCACCATCTTTTCGGTTTCTTTTTTCCTTTCCAAAGAACATGTTTCTCTTTCCGTATTTCTGTCGTTATTACACTTAGAAGCTCACTGTATTCTCATTCTTGGCCATTTGCCAAGTTCTTCCTGAACTCTATAGTGCCTGCATATTTGGACTGGCCATTACATACCCCATTTTCAAAATGATGCGTTTATGGTCACTCCCTATGCTGCTACACTCTTCCTCATCAATGACCATTTCTCTCAACTTATGAATACATTCTGTCATCAGACAGTATTCAATGGTAGATTGCCGGTTTCCCACTTCCCACGTGATCTGCCCTTCAAACTTAGGCCCTGTATTCACGATAACGAGGTTATGTTGCTCACAAAGGTCTAGCATTGACTTCCCGTTGTCGGTATAGCCATCTAAATCCTGTATGTGGGCATTCATGTCACCTAATAGGATAATTTCAGCATCATTCCCGAAACCCTTAATATCTGCACTTATGCATTCCACTAACCCTTTATTCTTCTCTGTGCAATTATTTCCGATCCACAAATACGTAACGCCCAGCGAAGTTTTTTTCCCAGTCATTGTACCTAATAACCAAAGGTGCTCTTGACATTTTGAATTTACTCTTTTCCATTTGGCTCCCTGATGGATGAGCATTCCGACTCCCCTTCCCTTTCCGACTTAGTTCTGTTGCACCCGTCCCAAACATAATTCTCAATCACTGGCGGCTCTTCCGAGTCCCTAAGGTGCGTTTCTGTAACCGCATACACCCCTATTTGGTCTTTATTTAACTGCTCCTCAATCTCTGCCTACTTTTCCTTTCTTCTGCCGCCCTGCATGTTTATGTAGCCTATTGCATGGCGAGCTCTCTTGCATTCTTCCTTTTTCTGTTGATGACGGCGATGCTATACAGAGGTTCCCTTAGGGGACCTTCTTCATTACTACCTACTCTGGCCACCTGAGCGCCCGTGGGCCCCCTAAAAAAGCAACGGCGCGATCAGCAAGTCGCCAGCCCACTTCTCGTGCAAGCCTGTAATTGAAGTGGATCCCGTCTCGTTGAAAACCACCGCACCTTCTCACTTCCCTGTTTACTTCGGCAATCTCGAAGCCTTTCCCTCGGCTCATTTTCCATATCGCCTCATTAGCAGCCACTACGGCTCTTTGTATGTGACTGCCACGTACAGGCACCTCCGGCACCGTGCACACCACGATCTGCACCTGAGGGGACAGCTCGCGAAAGCCGTCCACCCCTTCGCCAAGCGCTGGGCTGCACCTGTCGCTTTCCTGTTTAGGACGTCATTTAGCCCACCTGCTACTATGACAAGGTTGCGCACGTGGGCATCTTCCGCGAGCTTTGCTTTTGCTCGCTCCATGACAGAACCCAGCGTCCGCACCGAAAATGTCCCCACCGCCACTCTTTTATCGCCTTTCACCCTCTCCACAATTACTGCGGCGTCTGCGTCTGAATCATTATAGTCATGATGCAGCATAGCATCAACATCGTGGTGAGTTCTCGAGCGTGGATCAAACTAAACAATGTAATTTGGTTGTTTCCTGGCGTGGGGGGCCGTATTATATGCGCATGTGACGTACGGCAATATTTTGTCCCAATTGTGCTCCATATCGAGGTACATGCAAAGCATGTCTGCGATAGTCTTGTTGAGGCGTTCTGTAAGCCCATTCGATTTCACAGCCTGAGTGAAGTCGAACTGTGTCCTACTATGAGGTCTTGTATATACTCATATGACGCCGTCATTTCAGCGATCAATTCTTCGAGGTCACATGAAGTTTCTTCAAGTGCAAGAATTATATATATATATATATATATTCAGAAAGCTGCTCGGGCCCCAGCCCCCTCCGGAAAAATGAAAACTCTCCGCCTATGGTGGTCGCTTACGACTTGAAAAGAAGCGCGGTCGTATAGTACGGGCGAAACTTCGCGAATGCTCATACGACAGCCAGACATTCCTTCTCCGTGGTTGAATAGTTGCACTTAGCACGTAACAATGTTCTGCTCGCATAGTCAACTACTCTCTCGGCACTGTCTTGCCACTGAACGAGAACAGCGCCAAGGCCCACGTTGCTTGCACCTGTGTGGATCGCTGTTGATGCATCCTCGCCAAAGTTAGCGAGCACAGGCAGAGTTTGTAGATGCTGCCGTAAATCGTTGAATGCCGCTGCTTACTCCTCTACCCATACAAACGCAACGTCTTCTCTTGTGAGGCGGGTGAGTGGAGAGGCGAGGTGCGCAAAATCCGCAATAAATCGCCGGTAATAGGCGCAGAGACCCACGAAGCGTCTGACTGACTTCTTATCCGTAGTCCGTTGCGACGGCTGCAATTTTATTCGGGTCAGGCTTGACACCGTCTTGACTGACGACATGACCTAGGAACTGAATTCTTCAAACCCAAAGTGATTTTTCTGGTTTCAGTGTAAGCCTCGTGGACCGTATGGCTTGAAGAACTGACAGCAGCCGTTTTAGATGTTCTTCAAAAGTGGCAGAAAAAACAATCACGTCGTCGAGGTACATCAGGCAAGTCTTCCACTTTAGACCGGATAGGACAGTGTTCATGAGCCTTTGAAACGTGGCTGGGGCCGAGCATAAGCCGAAAGGCAGAACCTTAAATTCGTAAAGCCCATCAGGCGTCTTAAAAGCAGTCTTCTGTCGATCGCGCTCATCCACCTCTATTTGCCAGTATCCACTTTTAAGGTATAGAGGAGAAGTAACGCGCATGCCGTAGCCTGTCCAAAGAGTCATCGATCCAGGACAACGGATGAACACCTTTCTTTGTAATGTGATTCAACTTGCGATAATCAATGCAGAACCTCAACGTGCCATCTTTTTTTTACAAGCACCACAGGAGATGCCCAAGGGCTCTCTGATGGCTGAATTACATGATCCTGTAGCATCTTCTCGACCTGCTGTTGTATTGCCTCACGTTCTTTCTGAGCCACACGATACGGGTTCTGTCGAATGGGTCTTGCTGTCTCCTCCATGATGATGCGGTGCTTTGGCAGCGGCGTTTGACCTATATGTATACACTCGCGACGTAGAAGGGAAGCAGTGCTTAAACTCTTTGATTTGAGCAGTTCCATAAGGTGGTGTCGTTCTGTTGGCGTTGAGCCCGGACCAACGTTAACAGCGAGTATACATGGTGGTGTACGAGCCTTGGCTTCTTGCATGGCAAAAGTCTTTGAGCACGGTCGATTTCATCTAGGTATGCGACAGCGGTGCCATTACTAATGTGCCGACGTTCGTTTGTGAAACTTGTCAAGAGTACCTCCGCTCGCCCGTCGACTAAGCTGACGATGCCACGGGCCATGGCAACACCTTGGCGGAACAGGAGGGCAGTTATATGTTTCGCTACTGCGTCTTCTTTATATTGTGCGCGCGATTGACGGAAACAAGTCTGCATGTATGATAGAGGCGGTGTGCACACTTCCTCGTCGATAACACGTAAGGCTCGGCGTTGGGGTTCTGTGCCATGCCTTGTGTCTTTATCAGGGGAAAATATGATTTTGGCTTCTAGAGCGAAGTGAAACACGGACACAGAAAGGAGCAGACAGTCTGTCTGCTCCTTTCTGTGTCCGTGTTTCACTTCGCGCTAGAAGCAAAAATCATGTTACCGTACCAACTCGCCCAACTGTCTATCCTTTTGCAGGGGAAAATGTTACCACGCCGTCGTGCATGTTGACAAGGGCACCGTATTCCCTTAAAAAGTCAATTCCTAATATGAGTGATTTGCAGCAGAATCACGAATGTGGCGACAAAAGCTACGTTCCCGATCGTGAGTCTTGCAGTACACGTGCCTGTAGGTGTCATTATCTGGCCTCCAGCATTTCGAATGTAAGGGCCTATCCATTCTATTCTGATTTTCTTGAGTTTGTTCGCCAGCGGGTCGCTCATTATAGAAAAGTCCGCGCCGGTGTCGACTAAAGCCGTCACTTCGCGCCCGTCAATCGTTACAGCGAGGTCGGCAGTCACAGTTTTGTCGGCGTCGTCCTTTTTCGACAACAGTGGTCGATTTTCGGCAACTTGAGTACTTGCAACCTTCCCCCCAGAGGTCGCTGCTGTCAGTTTCCCCGCCGTTGGCTGAGAGACCGACCTCTTGGCGACGTCACGAAAACTTCGGCTGTTCAGCGAGGAAAAACATGCTAGAGACGGTGAGCGCGACCGTAGATTAGATGGGCCCACTTGCCGGCCAGCATGGCTGTCGTCCAAGGAGGCACGGCTTTCATCAAACAGGCGTTGCGTAGCGGCATGTGGACTTCCCTGGTAACCAGATGGACGCTGAGGGCAAGAACGATAAATGTGTCCTGGCTCCCCACAATTATAACACAGTGGTCGCCGATCTGCAGTGCGCCATATATCGGTCTTGCGTTGCCGCGGTCGCCACAGGTTCCCGTTGGGCCCAGGCTGCGACGGGAGGCCGTTGACGGTGCCGTGATGCCGGTATGGAAGGCAAGGGACGACAAATAGTGTCCGCATAGCTGTATGCGTTCGGCTGGTATGGCAGCTCGGAAAGCGATGGACGACGAACCGCGTCTGCGTAGCTGTAGGCGTTCGGCCGGTGTGACATCTCGGGACATGGCTCGGAAGGGACAAACGCCTGCCGGAGTTCCTGGCGCACCACTCCAGTGACAGAGACAACCGTGAACTCCTGCCGCGGTGGTGCATGTTCTGGTGGTGCATGCCTAGCGTTCTCTTTTGCAATTTCCTCGCGCACAATCTGTCGGATCAGTTGGCGTAAGCAGATCCCATCGGCCGTGGCGAATGCTGTGGCTCTTGTCGGTGCCCCAGCGACCAAGCGATCATACTGTTGGTACCGTTGCTGGAGCGCCCGCTCGATTGCCGGGGCCTCCTTAATGAACTCGTCCACGGTTGTCGGCGGATTGCGCACAAGGCCAGCGAACAGCTGTCCTTTGAGACCCCGCATGAAATGGCTCAGCTTCTTTGCCTCGGGCATATTGGGATCTGCGCGGCGATAAAAACGCGCCACATCTTCGGCAAGCATGGCGACACCTTCATTTGGCTGTTGGATACGTGACTCAAACAGGCGTTGTGCGTTTTCACGTCGATTTGTGTTCCCGGATGTATCGGGTAACCGACGGGAAAACTCTCCCACGTCGTCAAACTTCCCTTGCGGTTTTGAAACCAAGTCCTTCCGCTGCCTTCAAGGCGGAAATAGACGTTGAAAAGCTTCTGGTCGGGGCGCCAGTGATTAAATCTATATCTACCCGTTCATACTGCTCAAGACAGTCTTCCGAATCCTCGTGCAAGTCACCGTGAAATGGGTCGGGATCCCGAAGGTTTTGGACCGTTAACTATGTTGGGCTGCTTGAAAGTGCCATTTCTGGAGTTGGGGTGGCCGTTGACAGAGCTATTCCTCGTAAGAGACTAAATTCTGGGCTCAAACCTTGCAGGCGGCAGCTTGTGGGGTGTACAGGCGTCTGGACGCGTACACCGCGCTGTCTTGTGAGGCTGGATGCAGGGCTGCTCGAAGGAGTACCAGTCATGAGGCGACGGTACCCAGCACCTCCACCAGTGTCGCAGGTCACAAAGCACAGGGGCTTTATTGCGGCAAGTATAGCAGTACCGCGTTGTACTCGAGAAGGACGTGCAGGATGCAGGCCAGCACAAAAGAACATCTTTTTATTTTCTTTATCTTGCTCGTGCTCTCGAGCGGCCCGGTCGTCGTCTTTGTCGTCGTCAGGGTGTAGTTGGCACAAATAGTGACACGGCAATATTATCAAAGAAGATGAACATTTCCCCGTGCCGAAACGGCACTTCGCTTAAATGCGTGGTCGTCGGAAAAAAATTGCATTGCGTTGATGTGAATGTACTTAATTTGCGTCCATTTGAACTGTAATCTTAAACGATATACAAGATTAATTCGGTCTACAACCATCAGCAATACCCGGTGGTGGCGCCTAAATTCCGATAGGGGCGGAAGGCAAAAACAGTCGTTACCGTGCTTTAGGTGCACGGTGAAAAACCCCAGGTGTTCAAAATTAATCCGGAGCTCTCGCTTACAGCGTTCTTCATAAGCCACTCTGCTGAATAGGAATGTTAAACACCATATTTTCATTAATTTTACCTCCTAGTCATTGGAATGCGAACGCACGAAACGTGTATAAATCGTGCTGAATTCGTTGCGCGTTAACTTCGCTGTGCCTGCGGTCTCCGTTTGCTGGCTTTAATTTTAGTAGACCCAGCTTTAGGTGTTTATGTGCATCACCACAACATAAATTTTGTGCCGTAAAGAGAATTATAAGAACAAGAAATAAAACAAGAAAGTTCACTGTTTTAGCTAGAACCCACGATATCTGCTATAAAGCGCGATAAGGTTTTAGCGGGTCGCCTTTTGTGCAATCCCCGTGGCGAAGCGTGCACACGGAGCTTCGGAAATGGTGAAAACATGCTTATAGCGCACGCACGTTCCTTGTGGCGAGGCGTACGCTGTTCCGAGAATGGTAAAAAATGTAAATGCGAGGAGCTCATTCACAGTCGTACCTTTAGGCCGCGATAGATTATACCGAAAGAATTTTTTTTCTCCACACCGCGCAGAGGGCACTGAGATAAGCGCGCTCACAGAACATCGTGTCTCATTCATTCAGATCTGTACAAAAATGACGGGCCCTGAAGTTCTGCCGATGCCTGGTCACTAAGACTGCCCCTATTACACGTCAGCACGTCCACATTTTCGCAAAAATGACGCATTGCTAATCGCGCATTACACCACACACACATCCACACGGCAGTGTGCTCCGTTTCCCTACGCAAAGATGAGCCCATACTGTCGCTATTTTTTGCCGCACACTTTATCTCGATAAAACAAACGTGGTGCATTTCCGAAGAAAAGCCGATGTCGCTGTCCGCCATAAACAACCATGTTGTTAACTTCTGCAAGTAAAAAAAAGCCAGCGTCGATATTACATCACGCCGGTTACCACACACCGATGTTCTCCGGCACACAATACTGCTTAGAGTGGTGTTTCATAAGATAAGCAAAAAAAAAAACGCGTCCACATGGCGCACATCCGCCCCCAGCACTGCGCTACTGCACCCCGCAGAGAGCTGGCGGAGGCGGTGTTTTTCCAACCAGGGTCACTGCACGTGCACGTGACGGTGACGTGACGCTGTGACGTACCCCAGGCGAGGTCTGTTCTCTTCACTGACATAACCAACATTCACCACTTCACTATATGAGGGATAGATGTCAGCTACTATATATATGCATAAGCAATATTTCGTTTACCAAGCGGTGCCAGTGGTTCTTGAGAAATTGGTAAAATTTCAAGATATTTTTTACTTGATAAAAGCTAAATGCTTCTCTCTATTGATCACACGAAAATACAAAGATCTACTTGAAAGCAAACAGTATAATTCTGCTATTATAAACTATTATGTTGTTTTATGAGGTTACTCGTGACTTCCAATTGGGTCCAGTTGGGACCAATTGGCATACCAAGCTCCAGTGATGTCCAACTGGAACCAAGTGGACTTTGCATGAAGCCCAATTGGAACTTGGACTTCCTGTGATGTCCAATCGGGAACAGTTGGGTCCCATTCAAAAATCCAACTGGACTCAATTTTTTTTACAGGGTGATTTATTTCATTTGCGGAAAATTTGGACAGCTTGGGTTACAATTCTAACGCCGCTTTTAGTACAAGCACCGTATACGCTGCTCGCGACATTTAAACAGGGCGTAATGAGCTCCGCAAGCGCTTACATGTCCTCTGAAGCTGTGGCCAAAGCTTCGTGTCGTTCACCCAGTCGCCATCCGCGATATCCACCGAACCAGATGTTTGCTGAGCCACACTGGGCGTCATGCACATGCATTGCAAACATGGAGGCAGCTGAGGCAAGTAATGGACGCGTCACCACGCCACCAAACATGGTGGCGCCCAGGGGATCGCCGCGAAAAACGGTCTATAGGTAAATGCCTATTATCTGCGCATCAGGGCTGCACGCTTTTGGTGTATGAGCACGAAATATGAGTTAAAAAGTCGTTTAGCACCGACTCTACGATTCGGAGATTAATAAACGCCCTTGGCCATCCGGTATCACAATGTAGTCCCTTCAAAAGCCTTGCTACAGCTCTTGGCATATCTGAACGCGAAATTGCAAACACGTTCTGCGCAACGCTAGCAAATTTCGCAAATCCTGTATCAATTCAAGATCAATCTGTCTCTTCGGTGCAGCAACAGATTGAAAATGCTTGCAATTTACCTCATACCCAGTTGGATATTCTGTTCTCTCTAAAAGAACTGTAGCACGCTCTCTCGAAGAGACGCCAAAGAACAGCGACTGGTCCTGACATCTCTTATTGTACCTTGAAAAACCTTGGCCCAACAGGCACGTCCGCTCTCCTATACGTCTTCAACAAGATGTGGGAGGAAGCACGTGTTCCTATGAGTTGGAGGATCGCTAACGTAGTCCCATTGCTAAAACCTGGCAAAACGCCACTGTCTCTTCACTCCTTCCGTCCTGTTAGTTTAACGAGCTGTGTTTCAAAGGTGATAGAAAAGATGATCGATATTAGACAGCAATGGTGGATAGAATCCAGCAGTTGTCTACCAGATCAAATGGCTGGCTTCAGAAAACGCAGATGTACAATGGACTGCATCTTTGACTTGGTAACGTTTGTTGACCACGAGATTAGCTGTGGGAACATTGCTGTTGCTGTGGTTATTGATATTAAGAAGGCCTTTGACTCAGTCAGTCACCTTCACGTTCTGCTTGGACTGTCAACTCTCGGAGTGCATGGCCGAGTTCTCAAGTGTGTCGCTAACTTCTTGAAAGACAGAAAGATACATATAAATACAAATGACGGACAAAGCGATGCATACACCATAAACAAAGGAGTTCCGCAAGGAAGTGTATTAAGTCCACTTCTCTTCAATGCAGCAGTAGCAGGTTTACCAGCAGTACTTCCAGCAGACATAAACATATATCTAAGTATGCTGATGACATTTGCATATGGACATCGAACAAGTCTCTAGAAGTTGTAAAGCATCGGCTGCAGGAAGCTTTGAACGCAGTAGGTGATTATTTAAGAGAACGGGGCATGACGATATCTTATGCCAGGACAGCGGTTCTGCCTTTCACAAGAAAAAACGTTAGAAATTTTGGTCTTTCAACAGATGGCCATGAGATCAAGCTGGTTCGGAAACATCGTTTTCTCGGCGTGATTTTAGACCACCAGCATCGATGGACTCATCATAATTGACCGCCCTGGAGGACCAAATTAGTTCTGTTATATATGTTCCCCGCAGAATCGCAGGCACGAAGTGGGGTGGAACAACTGCATCCCCGCTTCACGTCCACTTAGCACTTGTGCGTCAGAGAATTGCTTACTCCGCCCCTATATTACGCAAATTATCTGTGACGTCCCTCCATCGGCTACAGCTATTGCAGGCTCGGAGTTTGCTAGTGTGTCTAGGAGTCCCGCAAGCTACGTCCAGTCACCTCACTATTGCAGAAGCGCGGAAACCGCGTTTCACGGTGATTCGAAGCCTGGAAACATGCCGACGTGTCTCTTCAGAATTTCTACTCAGCATTCTGCGCACCCCCTTCTCTCTCTGATAGAGAACCGTCCGGGTGCACAGATACACGCCTTGTTTCAAGAGCATAAATCACGACTCTCACGATCACTTTCTTGGCACTCAGACCTCTGCTACCCACCATGGCTTCTGCAAGCGCCGAAAATAGAAACGTCAATCGAAGGGCTTAAAATAAAAGCGACGTTTCCACATTAGCACCAAAACAATTAGCGTTACATCACCTATTCGACAAGTACCAGGAATCTATTCACGTCTACACGGACGGGTCTGTAATCAAAGAAAGTGCGACTGCAGCTTATGTTATACCATATCCTTAGAGGTAGAGTACGCTTGTCGACTAGGACGAACGTCGTCACTAACAATAGCGGAATTAGTGGCAATTCTCCAAGCCACTCGTTTTATCAAAAGATATGAGACACCAACAAAGTGGGTAATTTGCACGGACTCCTTATCGGCTTTAGCATGTCTTGAAAATATTGATGACAGCCAACCACACGCACGAATAACATACGCAGTACTGAACAGTTTAACTCTGGCTAATGAAAGGAAACATGAAGTGATATTACAGTGGGTCCTGGGCCATGCTGGCATAGCAGGCAACGAACTAGCGGACTCATTGGCAAAATCGGCCCATAAAGATGCAGAAATTCCACTCATTCCTTTATCACCAATAGACACAAAACGGATATTGAGGGTATTAAAGAAAGACTTGTGTATGTCAACATGGTTTAATGAAAACACTAAGGAATCAATCCTTTACGAAGTAGACCCTCAACTCATATGCCAGCTGGATGTACAACTTTCTAAAAGTACCGAGACACTAATTCATCGACTGCGCCTTGGGACAGCACACACCCAACATTTCCTACATCTAATCAAACGGGCTCCCTTTCCGGCTTGCTCCTGTGGCCACGACGATGAGGATATTTGCCATCTACTCCCTCGAATGCCCCATGTACGAGATGCAAAGACGGCAGCTAGAACAAGAGCTACACTCCATTGATCCTCACCAGCCTTTCTCGTTCGCAACATTGCTGGGCCATGGCCATCGAAAATAGCACAGCGAAAAGCATTGAACGCACTTGAACATTTTTGTGAAGACGCAGGCACCCTTAACTAATACTAGCTCAAATAAAATGCTAACTCAAATACCAACTCGCCCAAATTGCCACGCTTTTGACTAGGTATTGCACTGAATAATCACACGATGTCACTATAACGTTCTTCTGTTGTAATTATTAGTACTTGTATATTATGTGCTATACATTTTTTTCTGTGTGAATTGTTTTAACACTGTAGTTTTAACACTGTAACACTGTGTAATTCATCATCTGTTTATATGCTCATCGAAGTCTACATCACGGCCGTTTGTGTGTGTTTGTGACTTCGTTTACGAACTCATTGTGGTGCAACTTGCATTTGACTTTTATACTGTTATGTTCATGGGCGTATAGGACTGTGCTGTGGATTTCTGACCGTATGAAGTGGTTTCTTTTCATTTTCCTGCATATTTTTTATATTGTTGTTTCCGCTATGAGAAAAGGAGTAGGCGTCACCATTATAAGGTGACTACGTCTCTTTTTTAATTTTCATTTCAATAAAAAAATGGCTATAAATGCCTACTTCGGTCTCTTGTGTCTACGTAGCGGCGCGACTATCGCCTCCAAAGCAGGCGAAGAAGATGAGCTCACGTGCAGCTATACCGCGAGAACACGCTAGCGCGCTCAACCTGAGCGGCCGCGGTGTCGGCCATGTGTCGGCCGCCCCCGAGATCTCGCTGCATCCTGGCTGGCAGGCCTAAATAAAGCGTGGCTATGACGGCTACCTCTTCGCACCGCCTCCCGCATGTGTAAATGCCTACATATCAGACCTGTGTGCCTACATTTGCTTGTTTTTGCTCTTAGCTCCTGAAATGCTTTATCAGGGAGCTCATTTCATTTTTTTTTTTAACTCCGAAGCATTGGTAGGTGCTGTTGCTAATGTCAACGCACCTGGCAATGTAATCTATCAAATAAGGACTTGCTTTGTAATGCTTATTGAAACCCGCCGTCATTCCTTAGTGGCTATAATGTTGCGCTGCTGAGCGCGAGGTTGCGGGATCGAATCCCGGACACGGCGGCCGCATTTCGACGGGGGTGGAATGCGAAAACACCCGTGTAAGTTAGATTTAGGGGCACGTTACTGCGCCATCTAGTTGCAATGCCGAGAAGTGCGCTCATGGCCTTCGAGATTGGAAGCGTGGCGCGCCGGTGCCTGCGAACGCCGAGAATTACTCAGTCACCCAAGTTGGCGAGAAGTTCGTTGACCCAAAGGGTGTAAATTTTTCTAAGAGTGTAAGCCTCAAAGGGTGTAAATTTTTCTAAGAGTGTGCACTCTTAGACAAATTTACACCCTTTGGGGCGTATCTTGTCCCACAACAATAATCGTCATCTGTCTTGCCCGCGTTTCCTTTCTTTAACGCTGCGAACCCGGTACTTCCCAGTCGCGAACGGCATGCGCGTTATCAGTGTGACGCAGCATTCTCGACAGGAAAGTAGCGAGCGCCGAGTTTCAAGAAAGGAAACGCAAGCAAGGCAGATGACGATTATTGTTGTGGGACAAATATACACCCCAAAGGGTGCAACCGTTTTAAGAGTGTAATCGTCATCTGCCTTGCTTGCGTTTCCTTTCTTGAAAACGCTGCGCCCGCTACTTTCCTGTCGGGAATGCTATGTCATGCTGATAACGTGCATGCCGTTCGTTACTGGAAAGTACCGGGCTCGCCGCGTTAAAGAAAGGAAATGCGGACAAGACAGATGACGATTATCGTTGTGTGGCAAAAGGGTGTAATTTTGCTTAAGAGTGTTGGCAAATGTCCACCCTTTGGGGTGTATATTTGCCACAACGATAATCGTCATCTGCCTTGCTTGCGTTTCCTTTCTTGAAAACGCTGCGCTCGTTACTTTCCTGTCAAGAATGCTCTGTCATGCTGATAACGCACATGCCGTTCGTGACTAGGAAGTATCGGGCTCGCAGCGTTAAAGAAAGAAAACGTGGGCAGTACAGGTGGCGTTTATCGTTGTGGGACAAGATAATCCCCTAAGGGTGTAATTTTTTTTTAAAGAGTGTAGGTAACGCAAGAAAAGCCGCGAAGTATAACTTAATTTACACGCAGATATTTCTAGTTTTGCCGGGAAACAATAAAATAAAAGTCTGCTAACTTCATTTCACTTTTTTTTTTTTTCGATGCTCGCGGCAGCAAACGGTCGACATTAAATCTAGCGTGACGTATTTCCTGTTGCGAGTTTTCACCGAGTGTCCCCTGTTGTTGAATATTGTTCAGTATGGGTCAAGCGCGTCGGCTTTTATACGTCAACCATCGAAGGTTTCACAGTATTCGCTGGTGTCCGCGGGAACCCGCCGTGGTTGCTCAGTGGCTGCTGAGCACGAGGTCGCGGGATCGAATCCCGGCCATGGCGGCCTCATTTCGATGGGGGCGAAATGCGAAAACACCCGTGTACTCAGATTTAGGTGCACGTTAAAGAACCCCAGGTGGTCGAAATTTCCGGAGTCCCTCACCACGGCGTGCCTCATAATCAGAAAGTGGTTTTGGCACGTAATACCCAATAATTTTTTTTGTGTGTGTGTGTGTCCGCGGGTCTTCCAGAAAGTACTACAGAATTCGCGTCGCGCATACAATCAGATTACAGAAGGTGCAGCGGCAACAGACAACGAATAGAACCATCGATAACATTCGAGAAACTTCCGATACATGCAGGCGCGTCCTGCGCTGACCGATAACGTTTAACATTTGTTAGACGGTGAACAGCGGTCACCGGAGAAAGCTAAAGAAGCACACGTGTCGATAACGTCATCGAATTTTCGTCTGGTCGGTAAAGTGAGCAGAGAATATTCAGGTCGAGTCGTCAGTGCAGCAACACCTTCGGGAGCTGCAGCAGTTAGTTTTCCGGGCAAGAGCGTTACAGGTTCATTGTGGACGGCGGGCCGGGCGGGCGACGAGCCTGCATGAGGCGATAGGGACGACGGCCGACGAGCTGGTGGCGAACAGGGCTGGTGACGGCGGAATGACGGTGAGGAACTGTTCCATGAATTAATAGCGTCGGTGTTAGGCGGTTTCTGGTCAAATTGAGGCTGAAAACGGCGTGGGCTCAGTCCGGAACGGTAGTAACCATAGGTCGGGCGTCGAAGTGTGGAGGCGATATACAGGGTGTTTCGCGTAACCTCTCCCAAGTATTTAAAAAAAAAAAAAAGTGGTTGCCCGCAGTAGAATGAAACCAACGGCATATTTTTTTGCCATCATGTGGCGCTCCTTAGAGTATTCTTTTTTACATCGCGCTTGATTCGTCAGTTATGCCATTTTATTTTTAAATATTGACTTTAGGACCAAGTACGTTTCGTATACGTTGTGTCATTCGAAAACGACCGATCCATTTTTTTTCGTTGCAACGTATACAAGGTGAGCACGGCTCAGCATGTCGCTCCGGCGAGCGCCAGTGGGTCCTAGGGGAGGTGCTTCCCGTCGTCTGCTACAGTGCTGGAGCACTTCGCTCTAGCTCTGCTGTGAGTGCACTTCACCAAATGCAAGGCGACCGAGGTGGCTTCGCGGGAAAGCGCGCTTCACTCACAGGAGCATATTCCGGCTGGTTTTGTCTACAGCTTGCGAATAGCCTGCTTATGCAATGTGCGTGAACAGAAACTAGCTTCTCCGCGCATAAACGACTTCGCATATTTTTGTCTTCTAAGTGATGAAGGTAAAATAAATTTATTTTTGCGCACTTTATTAGGCTGGGGCGATTTTATTTTGCTGCCACGGCTTTAATTTAACTGAGTGCTTTCGTCATCGGGCAGGTACTTCAATGTCCAGGGGGAGTCTCTAATCATGTCCGGCATTTACCTCAATGTCTCGATTATTAAGGCTCTGTTCGCGATAATATTCACGCCATAGAGATTATCGAGCACTAATCTGTCGCTTTAGCTTGACTTAATATTTGTCTTTAGTGTCTCTTCAAGGTAGGCAACAAAAGAAAAGAGTACTTCGACAGTAGCTAAGGGGTGACATCCGCTGCTCCGCGGGTCTTCATCATCATCATCAGCCTGGTTACGCCCACTGCAGGGCAAAGTCCTCTCCCATACTTCTCCAACAACCCCGGTCATGTACTAATTGTGGCCATGCCGTCCCTGCAAACTTCTTAATCTCATCCGCCCACCTAACTTTCTGCCGCCCCCTGCTACGCTTCCCTTCCCTTGGAATCCAGTCCGTAACCCTTAATGACCATCGGTTATCTTCCCTCCTCATTACATGTCCTGCCCATGCCCATTTCTTTTACTAGATTTCAACTACGATGTCATTAACTCGCGTTTGTTCCCTCACCCAATCTGCTCTTATCCCTTAACGTTAAACCTATCATTCTTTCCATAGTTTGTTGCGTCGTCCTCAATTTGAGTAGAACCCTTTTCGTAAGCCTCCAGGTTTCTGCCCCGTAGGTGAGTACTGGTAAGACACAGCTATTATACACTTTTCTCTTGAGGGATAATGGCAACCTGCTGTTCATGATCTGAGAATGCCTGCCAAACGCACCCCAGCCCATTTTTATTCTTCTGATTATTTCCGTCTCATGATCCGGATCCGCAGTCACTACCTGCCCTAAGTAGATGTATTCCCTTACGACTTCCAGTGCCTCGCAACCTATTGTAAATTGCTGTTCTCTTCCAAGACTGTTTCAGTCTCGCGGCTCTTATTGCCGTGTTAATGTCGCTCGTAACTACGCGTGGGTCGCTTTAAGTGATGTATAGGAAACTGCTCTCTCCCGCATATCAACAGATTGGGAGTAATTTTACGGACCATTTTTCATCGCTACGTATTGCAGCGCTGTCAATCGCGGTTCGTGCTAAAGAACCGTGCGCGCCGACCGTGGCGTTGTGCAGCGGCCGCGGCTCTATGGACGGCTTCACAGTGCGTCAGCATCTTTGGCGGTAGCACGCGGAAAGGAAGCGCCGTTGTCCCTGATAAGCGATAGGCTCGACGCATGATTGACAGCGCTGCAATGCGATAGCACGCGAGCGCCAACAGATGGTTTTATTTCGTATTTCGCGGACTTTCTTTAAACGCCGAAAAAAAAATGGACACGCATCATGCAAGTTGCCACAAAAAACTGTATCGGCCGCTTCTCACCTCCTCTACAACGTAACGAAACGCACTTGGCCCTAAAGTGATTAAAAATTTTGCCTAATTCATATTGGTTAATTACCCACTTAAGCGGAATATAAAAAAAGTACTCTAAGGAGCGCCACATGACGGCAAATCATATGCCGTTCGTTCCATTCAGCTGCGGCTAACCACTTTAATCCTTGACACAATTTAAGTGAAATACCCTGTATACGGTTGCGGCAATGGCGGGCAATGTGACTGATTCGACGGCAGGCAAAGCAGATTGGTCGGTGTCCAGTTGGCCACTCGGCCGGGTGTACCGCTGTCTAGACGAAGGATAAGGTCCATCAGAGTCGTGAAGTGGCAATAGACCAGACAGAATTAACTCATAGATTTTGGATCACGAGGGTTGCAATGTGGGCTTGTTGGTAAAGCATCTTCAAGGGGAGTATGGTAGCGCGATTCAAAGACGGGACAAGAGAAGACACAAAGGGACACACACAGCGCTGTGTGTCCCTTTCTTCTCTTGTCCCGTCTTTGAATCGCGCTACCATACATCCCCTTGGGGATTTTGGACTTTTTCACGGACTATTGCTTGAACAAGCGACACCGCGGGCACGCTGTTGGAATCACTGACTCGTCGAAAAAGGTTGTCGCTGGCGCAGCATGCGCGCCTCCTCCGTCATGATGTTAATACCAAGGCGACGACGACCGCTGCGGAGCTCCGTGATCTCTTGGGGCTACCCCGCACCTCCACCAAAATGCCACGGGGCAGAATTGGTGAAGCGTAAGTGTATTTACAAACTTCCTCAAAGCTGCATACACAAGATAGCTGCCCGAACCAGCCGCACATACGCTCTCCTCGCCAAATCGTCTTCTTTGTTCATAGTCGCACCATGCCACTGCACCGTAACCGTATACCTATAGTTAACATGATCTTGGATTGTAGCGCGAAGTGACAGACTAGAAGCAGACAGGACGAGCGGTAACTCTCAACCAAATTTTTATTAAAATGAACACACACACACATTTTGTGTGTGTGTGTGTGTGTGTGTGTGTGTGTGTGTGTGTGTGTGTGTGTGTGTGTGTGTGTGTGTGTGTGTGTGTGTGTGTGTGTGTGTGTGTGTGTGTGTGTGTGTGTGTGTGTGTGTGTGTGTGTGTGTGTGTGTGTGTGTGTGTGTGTGTGTGTGTGTGTGTGTGTGTGTGTGTGTGTGTGTGTGTGTGTGTGTGTGTGTGTGTGTGTGTGTGTGTGTGTGTGTGTGTGTGTGTGTGTGTGTGTGTGTGTGTGTGTGTGTGTGTGTGTGTGTGTGTGTGTGTGTGTGTGTGTGTGTGTGTGTGTGTGTGTGTGTGTGTGTGTGTGTGTGTGTGTGTGTGTGTGTGTGTGTGTGTGTGTGTGTGTGTGTGTGTGTGTGTGTGTGTGTGTGTGTGTGTGTGTGTGTGTGTGTGTGTGTGTGTGTGTGTGTGTGTGTGTGTGTGTGTGTGTGTGTGTGTGTGTGTGTGTGTGTGTGTGTGTGTGTGTGTGTGTGTGTGTGTGTGTGTGTGTGTGTGTGTGTGTGTGTGTGTGTGTGTGTGTGTGTGTGTGTGTGTGTGTGTGTGTTCTTCTAACAATTCACCTGCCGCTCTGTCCAATGTACACTATACCAGTGTTAAAAGGCACAAAAGGGCACACATGTCTAACGCCGCAATCATCTTTTCTTTTTTGTATTTTCTTCAAAACGTTTGTTCAGGCTGTCATTAAACAGTTGGTAGTTTGGCGCTTCACTGTCTCCCTTACTTCTGTCCCTATTCAAGAAATGTATTTTGCGCCACAAAGCATACCTTTTGGAACAACCTTCGCACAAATCTTCGTCATGTGTGATTCGTCCATTAAAATGCGTCGAATAGCTTCCCTATCCAAGTGAACAAACTCCGCCACTGCACGAATACTTCGGTTACCACTGACACATCACGAATCACCTTCATCACCATCACCTTGGGCGCCCAGCACGTTCATCATCTTCCACACTGTCCCTTCCCCCTGAAAACCGCTTATGCCATTCAAACACACGTGCACGAGACAAGGTTACATCTCCATAAGCCTCGGTTATTATTTGAAATGTTTCCGTGGCTGATTTCTTAAGTTTCACATGAAACTTGATGTTGATTCGCTGTTCGGTTTTACATCACATTTTTCCGGCAGAATGCAGTTGCACATGTTCACTCAATGACGCAGCACTCCCGACTGGCGTGATCGGTTCCGTCGAAACTGGAGGCATGAATAGAGGTGTGGGATTACGTCAGCAAAACAGTTGTTGCCAACTCCTCTTTTTTCAAGCTACACTCGGTACTCGGTAAACCAAGATGGTCCAGAACCAAGAAGTCACCAGAACAGGAATTGGCCTCCCCATATAGTGCAGTATTTGGCCATCACTGTAAAATAATTTACACCCTTAAACGCGAAAAAGGGTGTAAATGTGTCTATAAATCACTTCCTTAGGGTGTCAGTTCTATGAATCACACCCTAAGGGTATGACTTACATTCTAAAGTTTGCACCCTTTGGAGTGTATATCTACCACACAACGATAATCATCTGCCTTGATGCGTTTCCCTTCTTTAACGCTGCGAACCCGGTACTCATTAACGAACGGCATGCGCGTTATCAGCATGATATAGCATTCCCGACAGGAAAGTAGCGGGCGCGGCGTTTTCGAGAGAGGAACGCATCAAGGTAGATGACGATTAAGGCTAAGCCCCATGAGAGCGATTTTGTGCGCGACAGCGATGAGCGACGGCTTCGAGCGACGGATCGGGCCGTCGCTCGAAATGTAGGTCCATTAGCTTACTCCCAGTATTATATAAAATATTCACCAAGATAATCTCAAATATAAGAGAAACACCGGACTTCAGTCAAGCAAGGGGAACAGGCAGGTTTCAGGAAGAGATACTCTACAATCGATCACATCCATGTCATCAATCAAGTAATCGAGAAATCTGCAGAGTACAATCATCCTATCTATATGGCTTTCATATATTACGAAAAGACATGATTCCGTAAAGATACCAGCAGTCAGGCATTCCATCTCCGGCCTTCCCCGTGTTTTCCGTGGATTACGTAGTCAAGGAGTGCAGGACGCTTACGTAAATATCTTGGAACGTATGTTCACTCCTCAGCTACACTACGTGCTTGGAAACAGTATTCAAGCTATTAAACTGGGAAGGCTTAGGAGTAAGGATCAACGGGGAATATCTCGGCAACCTTCGATTTGCAGATGACATTGGCCTGTTTAGCAACACTGGGGACGAGTTACAACAAATGGTTGAGGACCATTACGGAATCGGGGTGTAGACGAGTCGTATGTAAAAATACTGAGATATCTATAGCAGCACCACAGCCACCGTAGTTCTCCATAAAAAAAACAAAATCCCAATAAAGAAGGGCGTCAGGCAGGGAGATGCAATCTCTCCAATGCTATTCACAGCCTGTTTACAGGAGATCTTCGGAGACCTGGATTGGGAAGAATTGGGGATAAGAGTAATGAATACCTTAGTAACTTGCGATCCGCTTATGTTGCCTTGCTTAGTAACTCGGGGGACCAATTGCAATGCATGCTCACTTACCTGGAGAGGCAAAGCAGAAGGGTGGGTCTAAAAATTAATCTGCAGAAAACTAAAGTAATGCTTAACAGTCTCGGAAGAGAACTGCAGTTTACGACAGGTAGCGAGGCCCTAGAAGTGGTAAGGGAAGACATCTACTTAGGGTAGGTAGTGACCGCGGATCCGGATCACGAGACTGAAATAATCAGAACACTTAAGAATGGGCTGGGGTGCGTTTGGCAGGCATTCTCAGATCATGAACAGCAGGTTGTCATTATCCCTCAAAAGAAAGTGTATAACAGCTGTGTCTTACCAGTACTCGCCTACGGGGCAGAAACCTGGTGGCTTACGAAAAGGGTTCTACTTAAATTGAGGACGACGCAACGAGCTATGGAAAGAATGATGGGTTAAACGTTAAGGGATAACAAAAGAGCAGATTGGGCGAGGGAACAAACGCGAGGTAATGGCATCTTAGTTGAAATCAAGAAATGGGCAGGGCATGTAATGAGGGAAGATAACCGATAGTCATTCAGGGTTACGGACTGGATTCCAAGAGAAGGGAAGCGTAGCAGGGGCGGCAGAAAGTTAGGTGGGCGGATTAGATTAAGAAGTTTGCAGGTACAACATGGCCACAATTAGCACATGACCGGGGTAGTTGGAGAAATATGGGGGAAGCCTTTGCCCTGCAGTGGCCGTAGCCATGCTGACGATGATGATGATGAAAGAGCGGTAGAACGAAGAATGCTAGGCATAACGTTGAGAGAGCGGTGTGCATCGGAGCGCAAACAGGGATAGATGGGCAGGCCATGTAATGCGTAGGTTAGATAACCAGTGGACCAGTAAGGTTACAGAATGGGTGCCAAGAGAAGGGAAGCGCAGTCGAGGACGGCAGAAGAGTAGGTGGGGTGATGCAATTAAGAAATTCGCAGGTGCTAGTTGGAATTGCTTTGCGCGGTAGATCGCAGTGAGAGGCCTTCGTCATGCAGTGCACGTGAAATAGGCTGATGATGATGATAATACCCTTCCCCCCCCCCCCCCCCCCCCCCGTCAAGCCGTACGCTTGCAGCCTTTTTTTCCACCGAGGACCTTAATTCGTCCAAAACACGCGCCTGTTTTAGCAGAACGGGTCAGACGAGGAGAGGGCACCCTGCAATGCAGTTTGCCTGTACATGTCGCGCCACCTGGCAGCGGCGGTGAGCATCCGCGGGTAGGCCGTCACCGTCATTTCACCAGTGGCCGCGGTGCGCTCAGGCGCGCCTGCAAGCCTGCTTTTCCAATTTTCCAACAGATTCCCCGCGGCCTCTTGGCAGCTCCTTTGTGAGAAGTGTGAACAAAAAGAACAAGCGCAGATACTGCTGCGTTAACAACTGTCACAACCGCGAAGGGGATGTCGGCATCTAATTGTGCCGCTTCCCTTCGAAACCGGGGGAAGCAACCCGGCGGCTGAAGTGGATCGTCGCGGTTCGTGTCGGTCTTGCGAATTTCTGCTAAACGAACTAAGACGTCAGTGAAAAAACAAGAAAAAGAAATGAAAAAGAGCCAGGAGCGGCATCTGTAAAAAGACACAATAAAGCGTCAACTGCATGAGGATGCGTGAACTGATTCCTGCTGTTGTAAATCAATTTTGATAGTTGTTTAGCTCTTCTTGAACCAAAACAAAGTCGCAGGGGTTGTTAGGTGTCAAATCTAGCTTCGTAAGCGCTCCGTGCTGGAGCTTTGCATGCGCTTGCTTCCTAGCTCCTGCGCCAAGATCAAGACGCGAATGCTGGTACCGAGCTCATTCGTGCCGATGTTTTCTCGCGCTTAGAACAACAGAACTATAAGGTTGGAGTACACTGCAGAACACGACGAGTATTCGAAAATTGGCATTTCCTTCGCGCACACGAGAGCATATTTGTTCAATCTTCACGTTGTTTAGTCTCAGCTGATTGCTCTCTATGATTCTTCAGCGGTAATACCTTCTGACATTCGAGCCCGAACGACAATACCAGAATATGGTCTAGGCACTTCGTCAACGGAGAAAAAAGCACTCACCTGCCAATTCGCCAAAACCTCTACAATGTGAGGTGCAAGGCACGCTCCAAGTAAGGAAGCGACAAATGACAGTTCAAAGACGTCCACGGCCGTATTTGCTCACTTAAGTGGCATAAAATAATGATTTGTTAACGCACTTCGAAATCGACGCCGTAAGCATACTTACTTTGTTGTGAAAAATACTTCGCTACCTGCGGTGGTTGCTTAGTGGCTACGGTGTTGGGCTGCTGAGCGCAAGGTCGCGGGAATAAATCCCGACCACCGCGGCGGAATTTCAATGGGGTCGAAATACTAAAACACCCGTGTAATTAGATTTAGGTCCACGTTAAAGAACCCCAGGCGGTCCAAATTATTCCGGAGTCTCCCACCACGGCGTGCCTCCTAATCAGATCGTGGTTTTGGCACCTAAAACACCACAATTTAATTTAAGCACCTCAGTGGGATGTCCGTGCTGTTTACTTCTGAGACTTGGTATACGTGGTTGTAGTAAAAGAATTCACGTCCTTTCTCAAGCGTCGGTGGTCCAAAATGGGCCTCGACGTTTTCGATTGCCTTAAAACCGCAATTTAGAACGTCCGAAAGCTTTCAAACGAGTGCCGCAAAAGCATGCCTCCGTAGCAGCGGCCGCCTCGGTGTTTCGCGCAACTGACACGGTGGCGCTGACGGTGTGCATAAGTGTGCATACGCTCAACCGCGAGCAGACGGTGTTGTGCCACACTGCGCGCCTATCATCGAGGCAACGGGCGCTGCCCCCTCCCCCCTTTCGTTATTCTGAAGTGGTTGCCCTTGTGACAAGTTTCACAGTTCCGGGAAACTGCCGCACCCTTTCTTTGGGTCGAACTGAGGAGAACGTCCAGAGGCACAGAGCGCCACGACTAATCCACTGAAAGCTTTTAGAATTCCACAAGACTGCTGACCCCTAGCCGTGGAGTCCGGTGGTATGCAGCTTGAACTTCTCCCGCGGCGAAAGAGGAAGGCACCTCCGTTCCGCTAGAGCACTGTAGCTAGAGGGCTTGCTGAGAGGAGCGCGCAAACGCGGCGAGCGAGACGAACGAAAATACAAAGTGGCAGCGGCCACTGTTGCGGTAGGGTAGCTCAAGACCTCCTAGGGGTGGCTAGCCTAGCCGCGGGTCGGCTTATCTGCTCGGGAGACGCTTCACCTTTGAGAGTGCCTAACGAAACGAAATGAGGATAAAAACTCGGCGCCAAAAGCACGGTTTTGAATACGACGGTTTGTACATAAGTCGACAAGTACATAAGCGGCACATCAAGGCCTTCGACTTGGTGCAGCCTTCGTGTGACAATGCACCGAGGACACCTAAGCACATCTTTTGTGAACTCATGAAATGTCCATATGAACGTTGCTGAGCGGTCCTTCGAGGTATGCACTGCTCGCGGGCAAGTGAGCGCGTTGAGAGGCTTTTCACTCCGATCCATGACGTCATGTTATCTGGCCCGAATGGGTGGCGTTCTGTATCTACAGGGTTTCGCGACACCTGAAGAAAGTTGCAAGTTGGTGTGGTGTACTTGTCTCTTCGGTCTCCGACAAGTTAGCCCGCCTCTGCTCGCGGAGGAGAGAAAGGACTGATCGACTGATTTTATTTCTCGCAAAAACAATGAGGTGGGCTGCGACAAATAACGTGCCACACCTTTCGTTGACTGCGCCAAAATCGTAGAAATTCCGCTGTCTTGTGGAATGTGACCGGGGCGCTGCGAGGATGACCTGGAGTCAAAAGCATGGTTTTGCGCAGTGCGGGTCATGCTTTCGCGAGATTGGGGTTTCGTCAAAAAAAAGCGAGCTAGGCCGGCAGATTCTGAAGATTGCGTCAGTGCTAAGATTGCACCCTTTGGATCTTATGTTGTCTCCAAACATCGCCATCTTGCGTGCCTTCAGCGCTTACCCTTCAACTAACGTACAAGCTGAGGAGAGGTAAATACAGGGTGAAGGGGGGGGTCGGGAGGGGGGGGGAAGGCGCATGTTAAAGAAAACCAGGGTGTCAAATTTTATTCGGAGTCCACCACTGCGGCGTGCCTCATATCCGAGTGGCTTTGGCACGTACAACCAGCACTTCTGCCGCAATGCGATGTGCCATGTGAGGCAATGACTGTGCTCAACCCTCTCATAGGTTATGAACAATGGCGCACAACAACGCCTCAAGGAAACAGGTCTCCGTGTGTTCTGTGTAGACAAACGGCAGTGGTGCACGCAAGGTAACGTTTGCCATCAACTGAATAAATTAAACATTCGCCGTCAACATCACCGCTAATTATTCTCTATCAAAGCAAACGGCATAGAGCTTAGCTTTTTTAATAACAGTAATGTGCGACCGCATGCGATAGCCGCCTTAAAATTAAAATTCCCGCTATTCATTCTAATGGGTGGCGCCCCTCAGCGGTGTGTTGGAACGGAGTGAACGCGCCGTCAGGGTACCCACTCTACTTCGCGGTACTGTAGCGCAGTTCATACCTTTTCTACTTTCTCTCTGCAGCGAGCATGCAACGAGACGCACGTGCTGCAGCTGCAGGCGCTGAAGGTGGCTGAAGGTCACTGGTCTCGCTTTGGCATTCCAGTAATTCATTGTACCCCACGTCATTGTTAGTGTTTCGACCCGTGCTGCGAGCGCTTCTGAGAAAGGAAGTCTACAGTGGCGCCTCTACGGGTGGCGTACGAAGCTGATTTGGGCCGAGTCAGCGTCAAGACGAGTCAGACGTGAGCTTCGAGTGTTCGAATTGTCATCGTCGTGTCTGGTCTTGTCGAATGTCACGAAGTCAACGTTTTCTTTGTAGGAGCTTCGCCAAAGCTTTTTAGTTGCGTAGTTCACGAAAGTCATCGTTAGCAGTGTGAGCTGTAAATCGGGTAGTCTGACTGCTGCATCTAGGCTACGAAAACGATGGACGACCAGCTTGTGTCACGGGTTCGTAAAAAGCTCAACGACGAGAGCGTCAAGCTGTGGCTACCTCCTTTTACTGTGAACGATCAGGAAGGAACCTTTCCCGATGTAAGTGAACACTAGATGCTTTGCCACAAGTTAATTTTCGCTCCATTTAGTTGTATAGTTTTGATGTATGTTTCTCCTACATCGTCTCGTTTACTTAACCACTACTGTTGACTTTTCAGAACTTAGTGGCTCGGTATGCGACTGAATTGCAGCTGGATCCAGGTGTTGTGCTTGCTGTCTTCAGGCACTTGAGATGCCATGCCGTTGAAAAACTGGCGGCGAACAGGAAATACCAAAGCACTGGCGTGGCTACCTTGAGAGTAAGAGTAGTCAACCCTCGTCAGGTTGGTAAACATGTTTGTCGTGATGTGTATCGAGTGGTTTCAGAGCTTGCTTGAGTGAACTCCTGTTGCCAAAGATTAGGACACCTTTGT
Organism: Dermacentor albipictus; assembly: GCF_038994185.2. Taxonomy (NCBI): domain Eukaryota; kingdom Metazoa; phylum Arthropoda; class Arachnida; order Ixodida; family Ixodidae; genus Dermacentor; species Dermacentor albipictus. The sequence continues at coordinate 236,539,413 of NC_091821.1, read as the reverse complement.
CTTTACTAGGATTGTCATTTTATCAAAATAACTATATAATTTTTTTGCTTTGTCTTCTGTGGCTAAGTTAGTGACAAACACGTATCAGTGCAGCAAGCGTCACCAATTTAATTTTTTTTCAGAAAGTCGTTGTTACGTGTCTTAAAGCATTAAAATCCATGTTTTATTCACTGCTTGCTTAATACTCGGCACTCTTTCAAAAAGTTGTATTTGCAGGTCTTGCTTGCAATTGGGCTCAATTGACCTCTTAACAAAGTCTTTGTTCGATTCAAATAAGCATCTAATTTTCTTGCCCTAAAATGCGTCAGAATTTCCTCTGGACATGTTTAATATAGACAATCACTTCTTTAGCGGCTTTCATATGTATAATAGCAATGGGCGTGATGTAGTGCTGCACTAAGCTACTCTTACATTTTTAGTTCCATGGATTTGACTGAGGGGATGTCAGAATGAGTGGCTGTTATGAAATGCGCAACATGTATACTTAATTTTTTTTTTTTAATGTTCCCACAGCATTGTTGCCCCTAGATTGTGCTTTTCTTTCTGCACTTTGTGCCATCATGAACTCTTGCTGTGTGGACTATTCCATCCAGTGTGACCATTTACATCTAAGCACTCTTTAATGGGCCCCTCAATGCACAGGTTTGAGATTTGCAAACTGGCCCATGCCTAGATTACACGATGATTATGTGTATAAGATATTAATAAGGTTTCAAAATAAATTAAAATCCTTGCCTCCTTATTCATAGTAACCACTGTTCTTGCTAGCAGAGGCATTGTGCATGTTGCCTACCATGTTGTAAGCTCCACCTGCAGTGCATGCACCAGGAGCAACATGCGAGGTTCCCATGAAATAGTGTGCAACACTGCCACCAGAAATTGGAGGAAGTGAGAAGAAAACGTACGAATTTTTATGTAAATTTGACGAAGCTCTTGGCTTCATATGGGAGAAGGCACTGGAGGATTGTCACTTGTGGAATGTGGTAGAGGCATTGGAAGAGCGCCTCTGGCATTTGGAGGGTACATCACCTACGCACCCTTACCTATTCTACCATCTCTGCTATTGCTAAATATTTTTGGAAAATAATCTGTACTCGCTGAACACACTTTACAACTTCTGCTGTTTAAAGGGTCTCTCACCAGGCCCCATAGCAAATTTTGGTTATGCGCTGGAAGTTGTTACGTGTCCTTTAGTTCTGCCGCAAAAATTTTTCAAATGGCTCATTGATAGCCGATATAGAAATATTTCGGGAAGCGAGCTTCACCGCAAACATAGACGCTGTCTCCACTTGCCCCATCTAACCTCCGCAAGTGAAATTCCTTCCCTGCGTTCTCCGATATCGAACCTCGACGATTGCGTGCGCATATGTCACAGGCCCCGCCTTCATTCTTTTTTTTTTCTCTCCTCGCTCTTTTGTGGCGCGGCACACTCCCGCTGACGGCGGCGCGTGCGAGCTGTTGCGATTGTCTTGTTTCGCACAGCACACGATTTTGCGTGCTGTGCATGAGGACACCTGAATAGCGGTATAAGTCTGTGCTACACGAATACTGAGGCAGACACAAGCGGATCAGAGCATGATCCCGTGCTTGAACATGGTAGAAAATGACATTGTTTTGGTGTATGTGCATGTGGCTGCATGACATGGGAACAAGCAGACGAAGCAGAAGTACATCTCTTGCTGTGGTGCAAAGTAAAACAAAAATATGCAGCAATTCGGTTCATGTGTTTTATTAATTAACTAAGCTTTAATTCGCCTGTTCTAGCAACATATTAAACAAACAAATGTTGGCTTGAATAATTCTCGAAGTTACGTGTCGCCACAAGCGACGTCGCAGTGTGAACATGTGTATGTAGGCGCACTAGCACGTGTACGTCGCCCTCTGGCTTGGAGCACAGCGATCATGAGGGGAAAGGCAAACTGCATTGGGTTTGAAGTTTCAGATTTTTATTCAGCGCGTAGCGAAGTAATATTTAGCAGACGCGATCGTTAGCCCGCATTGTATGCTCCGCGCTTGTCAGCCGAAAATGGCCAGACCTGGTGAGGGGCCCTTTAACAAAATTTCTGATGTGAACTGCTGAAGGAGCCATCCCATTTAGAGCAATGTTCTTTTTGCTTGACTTATGTAACTCGAGTAACATAACTTCTCTACCCACTGTCGGGAACCTACCATTTTTGCCCTTACCCGCCGTGGTTGCTCAGTGGCTATGGTGTTGGGCTGCTGAGCACGAGGTCGCGGGATCGAATCCCGGCCACGGCGGCCGCATTTCGATGGGGGCGAAATGCGAAAACACCCGTGTACTTATATTTAGGTGCACGGTAAAGAACCCCAGGTGGTCGAAATTTCCGGAGTCCCCCACTACGGCGTGCCTCATAATCGGCAAGTGGTTTTGGCACGTAAAACCCCATAATTTTTTTTACCATTTTTGCTCACAAGATTGCTTTTTGCCAATTCCAACCACCTTTGGTTTTGGCTCCGATATGTCCGGCACAATATCTTATTGGCTGTCACATTGGGTTCTTTTAGTAGCTATGACCCATGAGTGTCCACTCACAAACAGCTGGAGTGATCAGGAGGCAAGGTGGCAGAGAAAGACTACTAAGACCCTAGCACATCAAGCAGTACAGAAAACAACATAGCAACTGCAGGTATTTGTGTGCCAAAAAGCCGAGCAGAAAGATGTTTCATGTTGCCTTTCTGCCAACGACTTGTCACTAAGTGCAACATTGCCCTCGCCAGCTGATGCTTTCGGCATGCCAATACAAATCTAACAAGACGGGAAGTTGCAAAACAAAATTTGGCACTTAGTAAATTCGTTAAGAATCATATCTTGTTGGTATCTTTCCTACCATATAACGCAAGCAAGAATTTGCCCATTTATGATCACTGAGTTCTGATAAATGGATACTTCTGTTCTGCTGTATGTGCTCTTACATTTTCATTGTACAGTCATACAAATGTTTAGTTTACCACAGCACTTATATTGGTTTTATTTGGCATGTTAGGTGGTTTACATTTATAATAAAAATCTAACAATAGGAATGCTGTGGAGGCCAGGCTGTCCCAGCACTGGCCTCCTCCCCTTCCGTTAGTAACAACTATCGATGTTTACACAAGGTACTACTGCAATATAGCCTAATCTTGAATTGAATTCTGGGGTTTTGCCTGCCAAAACCGCAATTTGATTATGAGGCACATACCCTAATCTTATGAACAAAGAAACCCTAAACAATGTCAGCCAACTTTTGCTTCAACACCAGTGCTTCTTCACCTTGAGTAACACAGGTAGTTAATGACCCTCTGCTGTGCAGCTTATTGCTAGTGTTACATTAACAATTACTGCTGTATCCTCCATAAGAATTTGTTTTAATTGTTTTTTTCAGCAACCACGCAAGGATTTTGAACTGATTGAAATTATGCTGCAAGAAAGTGGTCAGAAGTTACGAGAAGTAGTTGCTTCAATGTGTGGCATGGACCCATCCATGGTTAAATTAATCTCTGGTGGCAGGGTCATCCAGGATGGCAATTCCTTGCAAGACCAAGGTGTGAGGGTAAGTAACGTGAATTACTTAAGGTCTGGCCTGTTTTCCTCATTGCATTTAATAAATGTATCTTACCTTGATAGCATAACGGGCAATTAATGGCACTGGTTCTTGTGGAAACTGCTGATGAGTCAAGAGAGAGAGAAAGGCAGGAAGTCGAACTGAAGAATATTCGTGATGACGCTGGCCTTCTGTCCTCTGTTGATTCAGGCAAGTACTTTTGAGTTCTACGTACATTTGTAATTCGACCTTGTGCCTTGGTGATTCTGATGGCTTGACGCCATGAAATTCAAGCCATGGCTAAATATTCCAGTTGCGCTGTTACTTTATGTTATGCTACTTGGTTTCTGTTTTCAGATGACCCTGGTAGCAGCAGATATTATATGCAGATAGCTGACCAAACTGGAAAGCCTATTGCTCTCCCCATGGCAGAAAGGAAGGCACTTGGTGTTGCTATGGTCCTCCATGAGAAAGGCCGGGCAGCTTTGAAACGGAAGAAGTACAGCGAGGCTTTGTTGCTGCTGCTTGAAGCAGACAAAGAGTTCAGGTCAGCGAAAGCTTGATTTAAAAAAATTGCGCCATATATTGCAGAGTGTCTTCAGAAATAGGTCTTGCTCAATTTTAAGTGTAGCATTGTTTCACTAAGGTGGGGACTTATACCAGTGAGTTTGTAGGCGCAGACAGGGTCAGCTGCGTTTATTTGAAAATGAAATCCAGGAACTCCGATTTCTCGGTCAAGCCTAGTTGCAAATTAACAATGGTTATCTTTTTATAAGTTCATTTAGCTGTCCCATTAAGTGCCCCATAAGTTAAGTCTATTCATATCGTGCAGTTGTTTGTGACGGTGATTCTTTATGCAACTCTTCCTTTCATATTAAAAGAAAAAGGCTTGCACTGTTAAAAGAAAAATGCCCATATGGCAAACCTCAGCATTGCAGCTTTCAGACATGCCATAAATGACCTGTACTTAGTTCTGTGCTTCGTAGTTAAAGCTACTGATGAAGCAGCAACTTTTTTTATGGCTTGCACTTTCAAAGATGGCCTAGTGCACGTTGGAAGCAAAAAAGGAAAGAGTGACTTGACATAACATTGACTCCATACATTAAGATTGTTACATATGGCTGAGTTACAGAACTGGACCAGCCCACAACGAAACGCACATTTGTACTTTCTCATGCTTGCACTGCTTGAACTAATACAATTGTTGCATGTTGGAAGCAAAAAATGACATGTAATTGGACGGTACAATGGGGCACCACAGAAAAAGTATCATTACGACTTCGCTTATAGGAGCACCAAATGGAGTTTGGAGTTTGAATTGGGCAAGCTACCTTCAGACTATAATGGGCTGCCTCACTTTCCTTGAAAATTTTTCATCTGCATACATGGCAGCATACATACATTGCCTTATTCCATATCTGACCGAATCAACTTGTAATTTTTGTGAGCAATGAACGATACTGTTGTTTTCAGACCACTTGTCGAATCTGCAAGTTTGTAGGCTTAGTACATAAAATTTTTACCATTGCTAGTTGAAGGGGTGGCAGTGAATCTGCATTTAAAGCCCAGCCGATGTTTTTACTTAGTTACTTTATTATTGACATATTGAGAATTTATATTCACAATGCGTATAAGCACAGTATGCAAGGCTTCTTTCAGAAATTTGTACCAAGGGCCACTCCTAAGGACAAAAATTCTACCCATGTTCACGACTCGTTACCCAAGTAGAAGGTCTCAATATTGAATCTTGCAGTATAGATTTGGTATTTCCAAAATTTAAACAGGTTTGAAAGCAGTGCTGAAGTGCACTAGTGGGCTGCCATTTAGACTTTCTAAACATATTTGTAGGCTTCTAAATGCACACTAAAGAGTTGTTCCAGACCTGCAGATACCCTTGCATTTAGAAAGACATCCAAGACCTTCTGACTTGACACTTTCAAATATTGTAAATACTACTAGTGATAAGTAATTAGCTAAATATATAGATCAGAAAATGCTGGCAGCTCCTTCTTATAGCTACTAACAGCACACTGTTCATTTTGTTATACCTTGTATTCTCCTTGTTTTTACTTGGTGCATATTTTTCTGGACGTATATGTGGTTGTGACAATGACTAGTCATTATTACATCACATGGTAAATCCATGAAGTAATAATATAAAGGATAAATATAATTGCATGTAGGTGCATTGTTTGTTTCTGCATTTGAGCCCCAGTACAAACACCCTATGAATGTGGAAGTGCCTTCTTGTAGGACCTGCAATTCAGAGCTCCTGACAAAAGTGGACAACTATGCACTGCTATGCCTTGACATTGCCTGGTGCTACCTCTCATTGAGAAGTGTTGACCAATTGTTCGACGCAGAGGCACGACTCAAGGAATGCGAAAATGGCTTTCGTCGCTCCTATGGCGAGAATCTGGAACGCCTCACTGCAATCAAGGCACGTTACTAAGGAGCAGAGCTCTAGCGACACTGTTCTTGTGCATGCACTCCTGTTAGCACACCTGCTATAGTGACAGGAAAGCTGATGTCATGTTAAGTTTCTCATGACAGTATTGGTGCATGCAAAAGCTCTACTTGAGAAATGAGACATGAGCCAGAAAATTAAAGAGTAATGTAAGTGGGAACATAGTACACTATCCACACTTCACAGTGGCACTGCCTTGTGGCAGAAACTTTTCTTTTGCTTCTGTTTAGATTTATTCAGTCTATTTCCGTTTTGATTCAAGAATTCATGTTGAGTCAGTTCTCATCATTTCAAACTTTGCAAAACCATAAAATTGGTTTCAATGGTTCTAAAGTTAATATTCAGGAAAGTGTTTACAAAGCATAGTCACCTTTTGTGACTAACCTGAACATAGTGAATTTAAATGTGATGACCAATGACTACTGTACGCTAAAAATATTGAAATTAATGTCTACTCTGTCGTAAAAATTGAAGTGCATTAAGTAAAGACTGAAGGAAATTTTGTCATTAAGTGTAGTGTCACTGTAAAAGAGGATATGCAAAATTCACAAGTGCACTTCTCTGCAAGTCAGACTGACCTAACCAACTTGGCAGGTTTCAGGCCAGTAGCATAAATAAAATGTTGGCGTGCCAACCAGTGCCGCCATTATTCTCGCCTTCTGTCTCGCACCATCTGACCTTCAGAAATGTCTCTCTCTCAGCTTCACCAGTGCTGTTAGTGCGAGCTTAGCCATATTAGCTAGGGTACGTTAGATGCATAGAAAAGCCTGCTTACAGAATTTTGCATATTTCATACCTGCCAACTCTCCCAAATTTCGACCAGTCCATGTGCTTATATGTACATGGCCATAAATTTCCCGAAAACTGCCCAACCCCACTGCGAAAAAAATGCATAAAATATATTGCGTAATGCAGCAAAGCTGCATCATCAGTGTAGGCTTAACTCAGTTCGCTTCAGATTGACTTGTTGGGGAGGGCTCGCGAGGCAAAGCTGTAATCTCTGTTGCTCATTGGCAGTTGTCTTTGTCAGCTTTGCCGCAGTACAGTCGTGTTACGTGGTGAAGCATATTAAGGCTGAAACGAAGTCGCTATCACAGTATCACTGGACGGTACATGTTCCTTAATTATGCACCTGTGCGCGTGTCGTCTCTAGTCACAGTATGAGTACCGAGGTGTGTAATAACTGTACTGGCAGCCATTCAGAGCTGGTTCTGACATTGTTGTGACCCAGAAAAAAAATGTTTTCGTTTTGTTTGTTTTTCTTGATAATTTGTGATACATTGTTTAGCAGATGAACTGCAACCAGGTTTTAAGTGGGTTTCTGTGAAATATTTGGGTAGTTTCAAATATTTGAACGTACTGAATAGTTCCATTTCGAATACACATAGTTAGTATGTAATATGTGATTTGTATGTGAAACTTTGAATATTCATCCACCCTTAAAATTTAAGTGCCGACATTAAAAACTTAATTATACTGTGATGGAGCTTGTGTATATTGCTGCTGCTTTTGAGGGGATTCCACATTGAAGATCTTTGGGCCCGATGCCAGCAGCTGGGCAGGTCATTGAAGAAACTATTTGGTGGTTGTGCAAGCTGCATACTGTATATATTTACATGTGGGTGTGACAAGATGCAAGTGTGCAGTAAATCAAATTGCATGAGACTTCAAGAAAATGCCTGCTCAATTGTTCTTGTCAAGTGTGCCTACCTGAGCTCGTGATCAGTAACAGCAAGTTTCACATAGTATTTATTTGAAATTGCGGTTTGGAGATGCATGCTTCTAGCATCATGCTAGGAATCATTAGATTTTGCTTTGATTATGCATTTGTTCCATGTTGAGTGCAGGGGGTCAGAATACTCGGAATAAGCGGAATATATTCTCCAGCATTTCTGAAAGGCCACCTCCACAGCAGATGGCCACATCTGGCTGAGACAGTGGGTGCGCCACCTACTTACTTTCAGTTCAATTCAGTTGTAGTTGTGAATAAAAGGCAAATCAAGGGCCCATCTCACTTTGGAGACCACAACACAGTCATCATGAAGGCCATAATAAAAGTTACTTTACTGCCACTACTGTGGTGCGCGTGCTTCAGAGGAGAGAAAATACAATAACTGCTATGGAGATGTCTGATCCGGAAGGTTTCAAAACTGAAATTTGCGTTTCAGTTGGCTGCAAGAATATTTCACAAGTTCAGACATGTGACAGGACATTCCAAGTGACGTTGGATTGCTGTATTTCGGCTTTATTGCAGTAGCAATTATATGAGCCCTCCTGGCAAAGTTTTCGTCATCGGCATTGTAGTTGAGGTCCGTATGAATTCTTCAGTATGCTTGGTAAACGAGAAGAAAAAGGGTTAACCGAGGGGCCCGATTTTTATTAGGTGTATCGTAAGAAGCCAACAAACACTGACACCGAGGGCAACATAGGGGAAATTACTTGTGCTTAATAAATGCAATAAAGAAACAATAAATAAACGGCAATGAAAGTGGATGAAAAAACTTGCTGCAGGTGGGGAACGATCCCACAACCTTAGCATTTTGCATGCGATGCTCTCCCAATTGACCTACGGCGACATTGTTTCCCCATACACTTTCTTGGGTATTCATGTTTCCTAGTAGAACCCTGGGAGTTTTAGCGAGCCACTCGGACCTTGACAGCAGATGTCGAACATACTTTCTGCCGCAGGTGTCACGAGAACGTGATCTCTTTTTGGGTGAAGGCAACCGGTCGGTAAACTCGCACGTGCTACCTGAAGGCATCAATGTTGCTAGATTACACGTACAATGTACATCAATGTTGCTAAGTACACGTTTTGTGTCGTAGTGCTCCTGTATGGTGCCATAACTTCACACCATAATTTAGCAGTGATTCACTGGCAGATGTCAAGCAACTTATATACTGATTGTTCTAGGGCAAGAGGAGCTTGATGATCAAAGTGCAAGGTTCATTAGCCTGTGATTTTGCAAATTTTTGCATCATGTGTTTGCGCTGTAACAATTTTTATGTCAAGTATGCACCAACTCGCCCAGAAAGAAGTTTTAATGAATGTAAAATCAAGGTTACTTCCTCCTCAGTTTTCGCTGACGAGTTTCTTCGTATGTACACGTACCCGTATGGCTAAACCATCGTGAGTACTCTCTTGATGCTGCACCCTATGAAGACAGCAGAAACTAAGTTCTGCCCGTAGGAAAGCATGTAAATATTTTTGGGTATCGTTTTCAAAAACTAAAAACGTCACATTTTTTACTTCGTCTTTTTTTTTCCGTCTGTGTTAAGTGAATTTTCAGACTGATATGAGCAGTGTCATCATGCCTAGCTTTATTAGTACACATCAGCAAATTTCGCTCTAATGTCAGTGACATAAAGTCTGGCATTTTGAATAAACTATACTCAAACGTATACTCAAACGAATAAACATACCCTATAAGCGCGACCCTTGTAGTGTTTCTGGCAATCAAAATAGATCTCGATGCATCTTTAAAACAGCCATGACGCCAACAAACTGGTGAACATTGAGTGCATTCATTGCACTCTAAATTTATATTTGCATATTTTTTGTATTGCAGTTCAGCTTATCAGGGTTAGTGTGTCCAGACTATGCTGCAAACTCATTTGTCAACTGTCGCAGTGCCTACACTGGTGTGCAGAGTCCTGACCACTGATGATGCCTGTAGGCCGCATGGTCGGCAGTCCCTACGGGCATTGCCGTCTGGAGGGCTGCCCATGATACCGTGAAGACGTCATTTATTATTGAATAATCGGCGTAATTATGTGGACAGACAAAAAAACAGTTCTGTGCACGGGTATGTTGTGCCAATGCCTCTAGCTAGGAGACCTGCACGGTACCGTACTGCAGCGCATTGCGACGTCCAACGGCGGGCATCACTCGGGTGCCTGCACTTGGCACAAGTCAGTATATTCTAGATACTATAGCATGGTCAATGTGCACAGTATACGCATAGTTTTGCCTTGCATGTGCGTCTCGGCAGTTAACCAGAGCATTCCTCCATGTTAGTATTTCTTTCTCATGCTGGTCACATGCAGTTGCCAACCGATAATAACGGGGACCTCTTGGTGTCCGAATAATAGTGACATACTGGATTCACCAGAAAACAAGCGACTTTATTCCACAAGTGGCAACAAAAAATTTGCCGTGCTGTACTGCACAAGATATTCCACCTTCTCGAAAAGTGCAGAGACCGATATACCAATAATTCTGGCTTCAGCCTACTTGCGGTGGTGCCTATATGGTTAAGCATCTGAAATGCGTGATGGCGTGATGGCAGCCTCGGCAAAGAATACATGGTGTGTCCGGAAAGTAGTGCAATTTTAGCTGTAAAAAAACGTTTTCAAGATATCATTACAGATGTTTAAAATTCTTCGAAGTAGGCTCTTCTTGCATCTGCACATTTTTGCCAGTGACTCTGCCATGCACTGTATACATCCTGGAAGGCGTCGACGAGAACCTCTTTTAGAGCCTTTGTCATGGCAGTTTGGATGGCTTCGATAGTCCCAAAATGGACTCCTTTCAGGGTGCTCTTGGTTCTCGGGAAGAGAAATAAGTCCGCCGGAGCCAGGTCAGGTCTATGGGGCGCTGGGGCAGCGTTGCCAAGTTGTACTTGGCCACGAACTCCCGGACACGCAGGGAAGTGTGGCTGGGAGTGTCTTCATGGTGCAACTGCCACGTATCGGCGATATCCTTTCGTGCTCGGAGGAACCTTTTTCTCAATCTCGAGCACATCCACGTAGTAGGCAACGTTGACTGTCTGACCTTGGGGTACAAATTCTTTGTGAACCACACCCTTGGCGTAGAAAAAAAGACAATTAGCATTGTTTTCACTTTCAACTTGCTCATTCTTGCCTTTTTGGGGTAAGGGGACCAGAGTTGTGCCATTTGGAACTTTGGCGCTTCATCTCGGGATCGTACTCGGATACCCATGTTTCGTTGCCAGTAATGACACTGCCCAAGTAAGGTTCAATTTGCATGCGTTCCAAAAGTGGTTCTTATGGTCGTCGGTCAACAGTTTGGGGACTGGCTGGGCGCACACTTTCCGCATGTTCAAATTGTCGCTTACAATGTTGTGCATGGTGATTTTTTGAATATTCAGCCTCTGCTATCATCCGCACACTCATTCGACGGTCGGTGTTCAAAAGATAACTAACGTGAGACACATTTTCGTCACTTTTGCTCGTTGATGGCCATCCAGAGCGGGATTCATCATCCACGTCTTCTCGCCCCCCTTTAAACGCCTTCAGCCACCTTGAAGCTTGAGAGAATGACAAAGCAGAATTCCCATAAGCTTGCTGAATCATTTGGTAGGTATCGGCAAGAATCTTATCGAGTTTAGCACAGAACTTAATCGCCTACCGTTCACGTGCGGATGCTATCGCACGTCTTGACAGAGCACTATCAGAAGGGTCACGGAAACAGCGATCCTGACGCTCCCGGAGCTTGGAGCACGTTGCACACAATGATGAAAAGCTAAGAGTTCCCCCATCTAACCCAACCAATCCGATCATGGTACGTCCAATAGCAGCGCCGGAAAAAAAAAATAATTGCATTACTTTCCCGACACGCTGTATTACCACCGTGTGTGTGAGTACAGCATCTCCACGAACCCTGTCGTGATAAGCATCTTCTGCTATCTGCTCGGGAGTACGTAGGACATAGTGCCGTTGTAAGCTTGCTGCATGCTTTTAATAGGCGATATCCCAAAGGCACCACCATTCCCTGCCGCCTCTGAGCTGGAGCTCTTCAAGGGCGCATCGCTTACGGAAATGAAAGCAGTGCACTGTAGCAGTGTTGGCATGATAAAATCTGAGCTGCATACATGCAGGGCCAGAAGCGGTATGGCCACAAAGAAAGCTGACTACACAGATGCTGCAACCTGCTGGCAAATGCTCGTATGATAGAGCAAGCATAACAGCATATTGATGTAGTGCGCTTAGTAGACAATGAGCTGCAACAAATTACACAAGATGATCAGCACTATGCGGTAGCAGGTACCTTGTTTCAATAGTTTCAGCTTGTGCGTTATTGGTGGCAAGCACAGGTGGACTGAGAATTTTAATGGATGGGTGGGAGGCATGAATGCGAGTTACTTGACAGGTGGTCTCACCTTGTCGTGAAGAGTTGAACCAAGCAAACGCTGAGCTAATATGCAACAACCAAGTGCATTCTACTTGGCTGCTGGTGTAACTTCTGCACCACCAGGTGGCTACACTGCTCCAGCCACTCTCGTTTCTGCCATTCTAGTAAAACACTCTGCCTGGATTTACTGGAACACCGGACAAGCTAAATCTCTATTGAAGTGGCGTCGGTTTCGTTCAGTAGCACATTGTTGTACAAACCTACATCGAGGAAAGCCAAACAAGTCATACGCTCTGCCGCTGTGCTCCCTGCCCAAATTTTGGAATGCTGCTCGCCTTCTACTGCACAGTCATGTGACAGATGTGGAATTTTTCACCGCTTTGGAAAAAATGCAAACTGGTAGCGTACAATTTAGTAACACTTGCTGTGGCATTGCATATCTTTGTAAGCAGTGGTGCAGCGCACATCAAGAGATGCAAATTTGTACTTGGCAGTTACGTACTATCGTTAAGTGCATAGTTGTGCTGTGTCGCTGCCAGGCACATGTTAACATGGTGTTGCTGTAATGTGTGAACAAATAGTGTCTATGGCACCAGTGGCAATGCTACGAAGCTGTTCAAATAATTGAGCTTGTCCACATAATCGACCGGCGACTGAGCTGCACTGCAATAAGAAATGTGCTGAATGCCTGCGTGCACTTGTGCATCGTAACTGGCAGTTGTATGCTGTCTAGTTTTGTCACTGAAAACATTTGTGTTTACCAAGTCCTGGACGCAAAGATTTTATTGGAGGTGGGTTGAGGATTGTTTGATCAGTCTGAACAGTCTTGTGACGTCATTGAAATGCTAAATATTTGGGATTCATATTGCAGCTTAGTTAGTTTTCTTCCACTTATTGTGCATAATTTGTTGTTTGATCGCCATCTGAGAGGCCTTGCATAATACTTCCGTATTTGTTTCTGAAAGTTGCATTGTGTGGCAATACTGGTAGAAATTAACTTGTATTTATGTCTATGCAGGTAAGAAAGTTAATTTTTAATACAGCATGGTTTCTGGATGTCATCACCAAATGTCTTTCGTTAATGTTCGTTATTAATTTGGTGTGATTATTTCACCCATAGGGTGGCACCAACAAGGAAGCAGCCCTCTTCTGCCGTTTACATATGCTACAAGGCATCGTGGCCTTTCACCAGGAGCATTATCCTGAGGCACGGCAGTATCTACAAAAGGCAGCTGCTCTCATTTCACGGCTCAAGCTTGACGACTCGAAACTAGCACAGGTATGTTCTTGTGGGATGACCTTATGCATGTGCTGTGGAAGCAGCAAAGTAATTGTTTGGCATCACCTATGTCAAACCTTAAATTAGGGGCATAGCTTTTGCCGCTTACTTTGGGAGTGGCTCATTGTATTATTGCACACACCATTCTCTGCAAACTAGCAATGTCTGATTCCAAAGGGATAGTCTCATTACAATATACTATGTGACCACCCTCTGTGTGTTTTTTTTTTTTTTTGTCATAATGCAGTACAACCTTGTTAATTCAGATTTCACAGGACTGAGAAAAATGACCAAATTACCGCATCTCGACTTATTGAGGGCATCAAGAAAACAAATTCTTATACGTCAGTGCACTTTCATTTACTGAATGATGAAATCGTGTTCTGTTCTGCTTTCATGCAACATAGATATCTGCAATTCTCATAATGGCGTGACTGATCGGTGCTCGTAGCAGCGAAGGCCTCGCGACTTCCTTCGCAGTGCTGCCGCTGTGCGTGCGTTCATCTGACGCGCATTATTACTACCTTGCGCACATCCCGATTATTTTTTCGCCAGTGAGCTGGTCGCAAACAAATCGTCCAACGCGATGTAGCTGTTGCTCTTCATCCTCAACAGCTTTGCAGTAAGTCAAAACTAAACTATTTGCCACAACTGCTGCGGACAAATCTGCAGCCGCTGTCGAGGTGATCATGGACGGTGATGTGGTTCTGAGGGCAAGTGACTGACGCATGCACCAAGTCGAAACAAAAGTACCGTTTGCGGCAACCATTGCGGACGAACCTTCGGTCACTATCAACTCTATCATGGCTGACGACTACGCAGTTATGAATGCACATTACAGGTTCGTGTACTGAGTCGGAATGAAACTGTTTGCCCCCAACTGCTACGGAAGTGGCGGCTATGGACGTGATCATCGGCTGAGTACGCAGCTATGAAGGTGTGTAGCAGATGGGTGCCAAGTCAAAACGAAACTTTGCAGCAAACCGCTGTGGACGAAACCGTCGTGGCTTCGACGCAATGATGGTCAGCGACTACACGGCAACTATGCAGTTACGAAGGCATGTCCACCAACGTGGCAGTAAATGCAAGAATAAAGGCCTTAACATCTCAAATAGACATGAGTGTTCCAGCAATGCTGTCCTTTACGTATGATTTCCGCTGATGACTATGGTGATGGGGAGATACGGAGTCCGCATCTCCATTTCAGTTGGACGCTAGCGCTATTTTTGCTCTTCTGCATTGCACATTTGCGGTGCTCTGCGCTCGCCTAGCTTGGAACGGGTTGACCTGTTGCGCTGCAGGTTGACCAAATTAACTGATGTGCTGCCAAATACTTCCGAATTAACGATAGTTTACAATAAATTATGCGTAGGCCTGCTGGGATTAGAGCACGCGTCTGCCATCGAATTATCGTATTTACTCGCATAATGATCGCAGTTTTTTGTCAAAACGTTGACGCAAATTCAGGGGTGCGATCATTATGCGGGGGAAATTTTCCACAAGTTTTTTCATCCTGCATTTGCTGCGGGATGACGACAGGTCAACAAACGGGCGGCTGCCGCTGTAACAGTAGCGGCCGGCTGAGCAAGCCAAACACGCCGAACGTCTATGTGAAAATCCATGTGAAAATACCTGCATACAATGCCTAAATCTTTCTTAAAGCAGGCTCCATTCGCTGATGCGAAAATTGTCCACATCATATCTTTGGCCAGGTACTCTGTTCCCCACCTCGCATGGTGGAGAATTTTACCCTAAAGGTGATTTCACTGCAGCGTGGGCCGCACTGCCGTGAAACCATACTTCGAGGTGAAATTCGCCTGTACAGATTCACTTGTCATTCATTCTTTCTTGGCACGAAACAAGCGTTGCGAGGTTTCTGAAACGGTATTTAAACAGCCCACTTCAACTTATTTGCCTTTAGAGTCCCTTTAAGCTTGCGTGTAGACGAGAAGCGTAAAGCTGAATCTGCTCAACACAGCATCGGGACAACGAACGATGGGCAAATGCAAAACCCTCCTGCAGCTTCAACCACCACAAATTTTAAGTACGCTGAAGCAAAACGGTAAGAAAGAGCCTGTTAACAAATTTTCTGTGAAGCTGGAGTTTTAAAAAATCTTGAACTTGCATATTTTGATGAGGATACCTGAAAACAACAAAGTAAAAAGTAAACAGACTCCACGGATGAACCTGCTTCCTTTTTAACCCTTTCAGATGCCGCTGGCCATTTCCTGTGAAAAAATTACTTTTCACTCTAAACCTACTCTGCGACCAGATAAGACCCAATGACAAGGTTGAGGAAAACACAAACATGGTTTTTTTTTTCCTTTTATGAGTGTGTACATGACTTTGTACAAAGAATCTCAATGGTTATAAAACTGGCATGGGATGTTAGTTGTGCAATGAGAAGTGACTTCACTTCTTGGTGTGGCATAGTGGCACCTGCCACTTCATGAAAAATATTCTTCAGCAACCGTTGCATCTTTCACAATTCAGTCTGAACAAATTCACTTGTTCCCTGAGCTTCAGGCAACTGCTCAATGGGATCATGCTGGGCATCGATGTTGGGCAGCTTAATGTGTTTTTCCTGGAGAAGGTTTTGCAGAATTTCTTAAATTTCATGTGGTTTTCATGCTTTCTTGTGCTTGGCACAGATGTAATGAGGGCCTCTGCAACCTGTAGTCAGAAGTGCATCGCATTTAGGAGGAGGAGGAGAAACATTTATTTAAAAAAAAAAAAGAAAGGATAAGCAGGTGTCTTTCTGCTTGTGCGAGAGGCGCCCTTAGTCGAGGGCTCCTGCGGCTCTTGCTGTCTCCCGGGCTTTCCGCACCAGTTGCTGCTGGTTACGAGGGTCCGAACTAGTCAGCACGGCCTCCCACTGCTCGGGTGTGGGGTTGGGTATATGCGGGGCCACCTTCACGTTGGGGCATGCCCATGTGGTGTGATATAGGGAAGCGGAATCATTACAAATCATCGCGTTTGGGAGCTTTGTCCTTTGTTCTTCTGGATGATCCTTCATAGACTAGTATACAATAAACAGATTTCCTATTTCTTCACATGTACTGACATTTAGGGATGTCTGGATGTTGTTTAGGTTCGCACTGAAATGCACTCAAAAGCAGATTTGAGCACATACCTTTCAAAGTAATTGTATTGAGCACATGACTCGTCTTGCTGTCAGTGAGGCTGCACAACTTAGTCTAATTTGGAGGAAAATATAATTTCCTTCTGTTGGTAGCTCCTCTCGACATTGTCTTAAGGTTGCAAGTCTTGATGATCTAGAATGTTGCACAGGGTACGAAGACTGGCAGGGGTCACTTCATGTACATTATAATGCTTTGTACACGCTTGTGACCATGTACTAATTTCGCTGCTGCCAGATCACTTCTGGGAGCTAGGTTACATACTTTGTTGTAGGTGTAGTCTGAATGATTTCGCACATTTTACAAATGATAAAGGTGCAGGGAATTCAAGAAAAGCAGAATAAAAAGAAAACGTTTATTTGCACTTATTTGCTGATGTTGCCACAGGTGTGACCATGCTGTTTGTTTTGGTGCATAAGTACGGTTTCTTTAGTCAGATGGCACTGCAAACGTGCAGATTGCCAGAGCGGAAGCACAAGATTTGGGTGCACCGAACAAAAGAATGCCTTGTTTTGAACAAATGAATGCATTTGTAGAAATTGCACAATTCTGTGCATAGCGTCGTGCAGGGTTAATAAGTACTTTCTTGGATTTGTCAACATCTGGCTCTTATGTCAAGGTCTTATGCAAATCCCACAACTATGTATTTGCTTCGAGTTCACTGGTAACGAAAAAAATTATTCGCAAAAAGCCAGTTGAACCCCTTAAATCAATCTGTAGTATAGCAACCTCTTACAACTATGTTGTCCTGGATACCATGCGTCTGCTTGCAAGAACACGTCAGTTTTATTTTAATGAAGTTTTTGCAGCTTGGCATGGGGTATACTTGTAACTTGCGATCATTTAGCATTGGTATGTTACACTGAAATTATCAAAATATTAATGGCACCGTAGGTAACACTGAAAATTTCTATTACTGCAGCATGGGAATTTGTTGAAAAATTGGTATGCAGCCTAGAGTTTAATGTTACACTGCTTTGATTACACACAAAAGGTCAAAGTGCACTCCTTGACATTATAAAAAGTCAAATTATGGGGTTTAATGTCTTGAAACTGCACTCTGGGTTACGAGGAAGAGCATTGTGGGAAGCTCCAGATTAATTTTGAACAGCTGGGGAACACTCGCCTAAATCTATATGCAGAAGCGTTGCATTCTGCCCCCATCTGAATGCAGCTTTTGCAGCCAGGAATCGAACTGTTGCTCGGCAGCAGAATGCCATAGCCACTCTAGCGACCAAGCTGGCCACCCCTTGATTCCTTACTTGATTTACGGAGTGTGAAGACATGTTTTTAGCATTATTTTATTCTAAAGACTGTGCCTTCAGCTTTTTTCGAACTGTGGGATAAGTTGAGTCACTTTTCAGGTCATTGCAATGGGCTTCTCGGAATCTGTCGCCCGCTTGGCACTGCGTGCTGTTGGAGGAGACGTGGACCTAGCTGTGCAGCACATCATTGCACAGCAAGATGAGAGGAAAGCTCGACATGAAAAAGAGTTAGAAGAAAGGAAACTGAAGCTTCGAAAACGCAGCTTGGGCAAAACATGCAATGGAGAGTGGGTTAATGTAGAGACTTACGACGCCTTGAAGGCCATGGGCTTCTCGTCAAGCAATGCACGTCATGCTCTGCAGCAGGCCAACAATGACATAAACCTTGCAATTCAGGTGAGTTGTGAATTTGAAGTCATTTTTGTTTGTTGCTTCTAAATGTAACAATTTTGGTTATCAACAGGGGTCAACCAAAGGATGTCTCTGGGGCCAACATTTTGACAAGGGGGCTTGTTCGTTGCTGACGAAGGTGACTCCCCTGGCCGAAATGTTGGCTCCAGTGACATCCCACGTTAAACCACTGTTGATCACTCTTACAGTTTCTGCCTTCCTGTGTATCTTTGTGTCTTTAAGGAATGACAAGGGGAAACTGAGGGGCCCAATTTTCATTGCAAAAGCAGCCCTTCAATTACTTCGTCCATTATCAGTAGTGCTGTCTCTGTGTATCTGTTTCTTTCTATGTCCTCGTTCAGTTGCGCTTATACACTCTATCATGGCTGCAATAAAGCAGCAAGCTATTAAGGTCTATGCACATTGACATCTGTTCATCTGCTACCCCTAAGCTGTGCTTCTTGACGCACAACTAAGGGGAGGTTTAGAACGACAGAAAGCTGAGCTAGTTGGTAAGGATTCATTATGCAAACTAGAAGTGAGGCGTGCAGACAGGACACAAGAGTAGAGAAGTGGCGTTCGTGTTGTCCACTTCTCTACTCTTGTGTCCTGTCTGCACGCCTCACTTCTAGTTTGCATAATAAGGGGAGGTGCTGCTCAGAAACCTTTTTTTTTTATTATTAACATTAGACGAGTGAAATTCATACCACTTATAGAGATTGATCTCCTCATTCTAAGTCTGTTCGCAGTTTTGGGATAGCTCGATGCATTCACGTCCTAAGTGCCATGCATAAGTGAGAAACTGCATGTTTGTGCAGCTGCTGGACATAGCAGTTAGCATCAGAGCAGTGCATAATGGTTTTTCTTGCACCTAACACCCCAATGAGTGCTAATAAATAAGGTAATGTCATTCCCTTGGCATTGAACGTTTCGAGAGAATATTATATCTGGTGCTTCGGCTTCAGTGGCTGGTGCGCGAGTATATTGAAAATTTTAATCCATAAAAATTGAAAAGTTATGAAAGTTGTTTATTTGTGTTATACACGTGATACCTAATCATAATTGCACATAATGAATACCGTGGTATTCAGATCCAGATCACGATGTTGATCCAATGTATTCAGATCCAGTGCACCATATGTCGTTTCCTCAGCATGCTCAAACGAGCCTCTGCTGTCAGCTTCATTCACATGCTGGAAATCCTTTTCTTGTCGCAATCTTTGCTCAGCATGACTAGTTCTGTTGAAGGCAGCACTCCTAGTTCCTGCAGAACTTGTTTGTAGTCCTTGTGTCCATGGTTATACCACAGGACAGGGAGTACTGTTGCCATCTCCACGACCCTTGTCTTGGGGGCACAACAGCCAAACCTTGCTGTTCAATCATTCGGCTCCATTTTGAGTTTTTCCCTTGACACAGCAAGTTAGTAGCTGTTCCTCCGCCAGCCTTTTGTATGTGGGCAGCATTGTCTTGCCCTGGCTGTTCGCGAGAATAGGGGTGTGTGCTTGGGGTGTGTGCTTGGGGACGTAATGCTTCTGCCCGCTTGTACTTGCACCAGGAGTCTTCTCCATCCGGACAAAGCTTTTGGCTCTTGGCTGTATCCGTTCAGCATGAATGGAAGAATTATTGATGTCCAGATTCCAATACATCCACACACACTTCCTTAGTTGGCAGTGATGGCTACTTGAAAGCATCTGTAAGCTTCTGCCCTCATGGCATTTTGAGCTTTCGCAAGACAGTCCCGATCAACTTGGCTACATGGTTGTAGCAGTCAGGGTGTCTACCAAACAGGGAAAACCGGAAATTCTCTGGGATTTTAGTAGTCTGTAAATACTTAACAGGGTTCTACTGTAGTACTGCGAGAGATGCAGGAACTCTTCTAGCATGCAACAATGCATCAGCTATTGCTGTCACTGCTTGGCTTGTTAGGCACAATTGATTTTCTCATGCTTCCCCCGTGTTTGCATTGTATTTTTTGCTTCTCGCATCTTTTTCTTCTGGTTGCTGCATACGTATTTCCATGTTTTAGTAGAAGCAGCAGTTGTAGAGCAGCACTATTTGCCACCTATATTCTTTGTTGGTATCTTATTTTGTGCTTCAACATTGACATATAACAAGGTGTTATGAATAAACCCACGCTTTGTGTACAGCATTTCTACGATTCTGCTTTTTGACGACAGATACTCCAGCAGCCACAGCAGCTGCAGCAGCAGCTTCCCACATCTGGATCCAGCACTTCAGTGGCAAATACGTCTTCAGCAACACAGTCTCTGTTGGGAATGAACCAAAGTGCTTGGGCCCAGTTAGCTCAGCAGAGCATTTCACCTGATATGTGGGCCACATTGGCAAGTCTTGGCATTGACTCTGAAGTTGTCTGCGAGGCATTGTGCCGAAATAATGGTGATGTGGATGCAACACTCAGTGAAATCTTGGGGGACAGTGAGAATGCTGGTAAGTATTTTAAGTCTGGTATGTAGTTAATTGGCTGGATAGGTTCAAGTAATATAACGTCTCAATACTGCAATCTGACTTTAACACAGTTGCTGTGGAGACTTGACCCTCAAAGTACCACATAGCTATAATGGATCACGCATCATACTTTAGAACAACATTAATTTGAGCTAGATGGTGCATACTTGAATTAGGAAAGAACAGCGCCAACTCGGATGATCGCGAGAGGGAGAACGACACAGGACAAGTGCCAACTTCATTTATCTTTATTCACCGAAAAATCGGCAAGTATAAGGAAAATAACACATGCGCACAAGAACCATAATGCATCATCTGCCAAACCGTTCAAGATATGACTTCGCTTTTAGAGAAGGTCACAGAAGTATCACTAACAGTTTTTCTCTCGCTTCTTTAATATGGAATGCCTCCAAAACTTCTCATGCCTTTGCATCTCTGCTTCTGCCAAGAATCTTTCTCTCAGAACTGTGGTTCACACTCCTTGCAGTAGAGGCATTGTTTCCATAGCGAATGTTCTGCCGCCCGGTCACATGCAGTGCAAGTCACGCAATGCTGCCAAACATGCGCACCTCCTTCTTTCGGCAACCACACTTGTTCAACTGCACGGTCATTCACGCATCTACCCGTTTGGCCCGCATAGGTTTTCCTGCAGGTCAAAGGTATTTCATATACCACACCGAATAAAGATAGATGAAGTTGGCACTTGTCCTGTGTTGGTCGCCCTCCCGTGAACGTCTCAGTTGGCACTGTTACTTCCTAATTCAATCGTTCTTTAGTAAGGCACTAATGCTGGGGAATGTACTGCAGTGGGCATGACAAGTTGAGTGCTCCTAATAGTCGGAAGTTTATCCACAATAACTGGTCCTTTCCCCATCATCTATGTACAGTATTTACGTGATTCTAACACTCCCGCAATCGTAACGCACACCCTTTTGCCATGACCTAAAGAAAAGTCCTTCACAATATTGTGCACCTCATTCTTTCGTACAGAAATACACCTTTCTCTCATTTGGAAAAACGGATTTACTCCTAATGCACTAAAGTTTCGCCCCAAAGGCGAAGCATCGATTGCAATAGCCAATCAGTAGACGGCTATATGAAAAGTAAGGATAGTTTTATTGGCCATAAACTTTTAAACATTTGCTTATTAACTAAATTAATGAGCATGGTGTCGTGGGTGCACAAGCAACCATGAACACGTATCGCTCAATGACCGCGGGAACTCTTTATCAAAACGCTGGAGTGAGGAAGTGCGGTAGGAGGAGTGAGCGACTTGAACTTTGTACAGCCTCTCACTTCAACACTACCTGTGTTGAACCCAGTGTGGTGCACCTAGATGCCTAGACTGTCTCCATCGGATCGCTTTCAAGGTCTACTCCGCCGCCGGAGTAGACCACCTCTCCTGTTGACGCCAGTCCTACATGCAAGTTTCAGGAACTCCGATGCGGCCCGATTTCTGTCCGTCTCCACACACGATCACCTTTCTTTTAATTGTAGCATCGTGATTAACTCGGCGTGTCTTTGCAGTCGGCACTTCCATGCTGATAAAGCAAATGCAGAAAACGGGAAGAACGACCATGGGCTAACCTAAGCACACATACTACAGCACCTGGAGGAAGCTACGGTAGCTAGGTTCGAAGCGCATATGAGGCAGCCATTTTGAAACACCTATGGTGATATGGTAATGCAGATTTAGGCTCGTACTCTATTCTAACGCGCACATAATTTTTGGACCCATTTTATTGGAAAGTTTTCAGTATGACCTGCAACTTTCTCTTTTGTCACTTAAAGGAAGCACAATTCTGAGTCGTAAAAGAAGTGGAATTTGTAACTGCTATTTACTTGCATTCACAGCATTTTTCATCAGCGTCAAGTATTCAAATTTGACAAAGCTGCGGAAAACAGATTTGCAGACACGCTGGAAGTAGCAATTGTTTGGATGTGCCCGGCATGAAAACATCTGCACGATTGTTGCCACAGTATGCGATAGGGCTGTACAACTTGTTGCTGGTGTACCATAGCCCAAATTAGCTTAGAAGGTAGCTTCGTTCTTCTGAAAGACAATTGAGAGCACTGCCATCCAGACGCACAAAAGTGGAGTGACATCATGTTCTCGCATTTTATGTACTGGCTTTCTTCAGAACTTCCACACAAGAACCACATAAAAGATAACGCCATAAATCCGCTCCATTGGGTGTTCTTGAACAGTGTACGACTTCTCAAATATGAGTTGTACCTTCAAAGAAATCCTTTAAATCATGCATAATTAAACGTAACTTATTTGGTGAATGATCACACTTCAAAATATAGTAACTCGGGATGATTACTATACCATCGGTCTCGTTTGTCTAAGGTGTAGCACTATTTCTAAAAAGTTCCAATTTCATGAAACACCTTGTAAGGGGAAGATTCTCTGTTCTCGATTCAATTCTTTATTCCCTTGCTTTAAGCAGAGAAATAGAGAGCGAGCAAAAGATGTTCATAAACATAAAGCAGCTTGCAGGAAGTGTGAGAACAGCAACTGTATAGTATTCATGCTCTGAAAGCAAGTTCCCATGTGCTTTGCAGCCTGGCAATCTCTTCTGTGTCAATGATTTTACACATTATGTATCTTGTCTGCTTTTCTTCTCTGCCTCCTTCTAACAGTGGCATTCACCTGTAGCTTTTTTAGTGAGCAGCAAAATGGCCTGGGGCAATTTTGTTAACATTTGTCATTTATGCTCCCTCAGCCTTTTGTTACATAGTGGCCGGTCTGCCCCACATATACAGTCCATGCCTGTTACAGTGGATCCGCATACGTGCTTTTGGATACCGCAGACCATCCTTCTTATTTAGTTTGGTATGCCTATTACATTATTAATGCAACAAATTCTGCTTTTAATGCACCCTGCTATTGGTGGCGAGCTCCACTACTGGAAAAAGCTAGCGCCACTGTCGGTGTGACGTGGCATGAGGGATCACGTGGACACAGCGGCCACGTGAGCTGCTTCGGAAGCGCTGCAGTGAACTGACAACGAAAGTTTTGATTAAGTGGTGAAGTTTTCCGGCCTTGGCTATCTGACACCATTTGAAAGCACAATAATAGGTAGTGGCTGCATTTGGAAGCGTGCAACATGTTAGGCTACTGCTTGGTATGCAGCAAGCACAGACGCCAGGAAGATTTCTGATAGTACAGTGTCAGGACTGCTATGTTCAGCAAGTAGCAGAAAATGCGCACCAAGACGCTCGCCTGTGCCCGCTGCCTGGCTAGTGTCGTGACACTTTATTTGGTCTATGAACTTGTTGATGCTAGATTCTGGCTACCTTACTGGAATGGAAAGGAAGCAGTAAGAAGCGTATTAAAAAAAGGCATGGCACATGGTCATGTTTGTGTTACGAATTAATGTACTGGATTACAAAAAAAAAAGCAGCGGGAAGTCGCACACTGAGAAGACCGATAAACATGCAGTGCGACGCAACTTGAAAAATAATATTGAAATGTCCAAGAATTTAGAAAAAAGATTGAATCTTCGCGATCGCACATCAGTCGCCGTAGGCGTCAAAGTCTCTATAGCGCCTGTAAACTATTCTGCGCTTTCAGTTTGCCCAAGATTATTTTGACAGTAAAAAAAAAAACTTCCCTCGTGTTGAGAGTACTTACAGCAATCTCCAGAAGGGCTGCCACGTGATGTTTTTACTGAGTGCCATAAGCCAAACCCATGAGGAACGCGCCACGTTATCCCTCATTACACAAGGGAGGCGCTTTTGACAGATGGGTAACTCCACAAGTCCTAGCCCCCAATAATGGACCATCTACTACAGTAAACACATTTTTCAGCAAATTTTGTCTAAATGGTGTGTGTGTGCAGCAGTGCGCTGCACACAGCTATTCTCAGGCACTTGTAGGATGTGCGAAAATGCACGTTTTTTTTTTTAGGAACGAACACACTAGCGACATACTTCCTGCAACTGCGTGCTGTGGAACACCCTGCTGACGAGTTTTTGGGCCTACCACGCAAGCAGCTCACTGCCACCTGCAGGGCTTAGCAAATGCCAAGGTGCCGCTAGGCGTAACGAGCTTTACCTCGGAGCTTTAGCATATGTATGGTGCTTCTCAAAACGATGCATTTTGCGATTTTCGGCGGTAGTTTTTGAGCACTTTATTTCTCATCACGTATTTCGCACAAAGGAGAGGCTGCTATTGATGGCATCCAGGCTGCAAAGCGCTTAATGCCGTGAAGCAGTCTAGCATGCAGTGCAGTAGTGGCCAGGCACAGACTCAAAGTTGAATTTGCCTCCTACCACAGCTCTTTCAGGCTACAGGCTTGACAGTGGTCATCGCTTGCTGTGAGAGATAAAAATTACAACATCGGTTTATTCTACCGACCACTGTTTTGTGTAAAAACAAACTGTCACCGATGTTAAGTTGCCGGTGGCAGAGATGCTCGGGATATGCAGCCAGCATGGCAGGAAGCTGGCCGTGCAGCTCCCTGCCTTTGTGCTAGTCATTAAACTGCTCCAGCGCGAGGGAGCTGGCATTTGTTGGCGACCATTGTCCAGAAAATGGTGGACAGCAAGGCGCTGTGCCTCATTTTATATTACCACATAGACTCGGTTACCTATTTATTTTAATTTTGGCGTTTTCATTCAATCTTGTGGTCACCTTTGGTTTAGACAGCGGTATATGCAATGTTCCTCCATTTTACAACCTACAGCCACCCTAGTTCTGGATAGAACTGACCTTGGATATAACTTGCCATTCTCGCTGGATTATTAGTCGGCTGTGAAAAGTGTCTCTTTTATATGGTACAATGGGATGGAATCAACATCTTCAGCACTTTGAGTACTCTATGAAGGATTGACTTCAGGGTTGGTTCATCTGCACAAACAGTCAGGCATAGAAAACATTGCTTCCAGTTTGGCATTTCCGGCTATAATTCCTTTTTAATTGTGTGAGAGTTTATGTACGTAGAGGATAAGAGAAATGTTGGCCTTTTGCTAAACTGGAGGGACTGGTTCCTTAATACATATAAACAAGGGAAACCAAGGGGCCCAATTTTTGTTAGTAACATATGAAGCCAAGGAAAGCATATGGGAAATTACTTGCCATTTTAATTGAAGTGTAGAAATCTTAAACTATTCAGAAATCGATAGACAAAGAATTCTACTTGCTGCCAGCAGGAGCCGAACTCTCACCCTCCGCATTATGCATATGTTGCTCTACCCATAGAGCTACGGTGGTGGCTGTTTATTCTTGCATTTCTACACTTCAGTTAAAAATTCTGGCTCCACCTTCAATTTTGTTTATATGAGGTTTTACTGTACATCAATACTGACAAATGTGGGCATGGGAACAGCCGCCACTGTAACTCAATTGGTAGAGCAACACACATGTAATCAATGTGGAGGTTTCGGCTCCTACAGGTGGCAAGTTATTTTTCGTTCACTTTCATTTCCCTTCAGTTCATTTCTGTTCTTCAATTAAAGCAACAAATTTCTAGGGATGTGCGAGTATGAGAAACTTCTGAATAATAATAAATCGAATAATCACTGTTTATAAATGCAAATATTTCTTGGATACTTTTCGAACTGCACCCACTTAAACATCAAAATGGGGCAAAAGTATGGTAAATTTTCACCCTTGCGAGCATAGTGTAGACAAATACATGAGAACTTGTGTAGCCATATTTTACAGGCTACAGATGCAGCGATCATTCGCACTCTACGAGTGCTGTACATGCCAAGGAATTACTTGTTTGCTCCTAATGCTCCCCTTGTGCTTTCAGTAAACGGCGCTTCATAACGTACCATGAAATTTTGTGAAGCGGAGCGCAGAGGTGTCATGGAAAAAAGAGACCTACACAGGAAAAACTCTTTCCTGTCTTGGTATCCTTTTTCTGCAACACTTCTGTGCTTCCCCTTTGCAAGATATATTGTCACGCCAGCTAACCCAACAGCGTACTATTCTGAAGTACTATGTAATGACAGAAACATGCTAACCTTTAGAATACAAGGATGTGAACATTGTTTTATATTCATTGGGATAATGACTGTTCATTATTCAAAAGCTATTCGATATTCTATTTGCTTCTTGCACTATTCAATTCAGTCCGATATTTGCACACTCCTAACAACTTTCCCTATGCTTGTCTTCATTGTCTGTTAGCTTCATATGGTTCATTACTAGAAGCTTGCTGTGATCTCTTGAAGGCTTTCTACAACTGACAACAGGAGGTGTTTGTGGTATTCTGCTTCAGTTACACCAAATTTGAGGTTTGAGACTAGCTGAGGCAACCAATGAAGCATGACTGCATTGCAGCCCTCTTAACCAACTTCGAATAGGCTGAACATTTATAAAAGTAAGCTAAGGCTGATGGCCCCTGGGGTTTGTAAATCCAGCACATGTGTAAAACTTAAAACCATTGGAAACAAATTTATAGCACTGTTTTTTTGCAAGGCTTCGACCATTTTATTGTGGCTTTTTCTGCTTTCTGCTCCATTTCACAGCATGAACTGCTTTGAATATGCTATTGTACTTCTGTCGCACTGTATGCCTGGCTACTAAATTCTTTGAAATAAAGAAAAATGTAGACAACCTCAAATACATGGCGTAACCATGCAGCCTAGACATGTACTACAGTTTATCCCAGATAAGTCGAACCCGGGCATGCTTAATTATTGCCCATATTGAACAGTTGTAACATCCCCTTGGAAATTCCATGCATAAGTATAGTGCTGTACGTACCACACTATATTGAATTCCCTTCACCGCCACATTCAATATAGTATCGAAGCCTGCACCGCGTCCTATGCAAGTGCGGTTCTGCTAACAGGGCCACGATTACTTTTTGGATAGTCTGACATATTCCATGCCACTGTTTTGGCAGATGCTATCAAAGAAGACATTGACCCTGTAGGGCAATACATGCCATGGATGTAAAATGATCAAGGTGCATTTCTCAGTATTGCTTGCTATAAATATGGATGATTCGCGTAAACTGCCCATTCATTATTGGCAAGAACAGATTGTCGCACTGCTTTCAAGGGCACAAAAGGCATCATGGTCCGATGCACATTCCACAAAAAGTTGGGATGACACAATCGTTTCACTGAGTGGCTCCGAGCATGGGATGTCCAACTGGAGAGGTCTGCACTATCAGGTTTGTCACGTTTAGAGACCAGTGGTTTCTGCAAACAGCATTTTAGGGTTCTGCGAGTGGGAAAGCAAATCCAGCCCCTGCTTGGATGGATTTTTACATTGCCGTTTCAAGTTTAAAAACCACTGGACATCAAATTTGCGCTTTTTGGAAAGGCCACCGCAAAGCGGCGTGAAAGAACCATCGCTCTGCGATTCCTGGGCCCACAGTCCATGCTGAACGTGTTTGTCATGCTCGCAGGTTTACATGCGAGTGGGAGTGGACTCAGATTTGGAAGAGGCTTTCAGCTTGCAGAATACATCAAACAGCATCTGCCTGGTTGACTTATTGCCGACATATGACGATTGGCCATTTAAATGGCGTATTGTAACAGACATGCGGCCAGGCACATGTGCAATTCGCACAAGTGTCCTCGTGGTGCATATCAATACAGGCTGGTTTGCTTCTGCACGTGATCTTCCTTATCCTGATGAAAAATTTGCAATAAGCACTTGGTACACACCGCTTTCTCGTGACTGGATGATGCTGGCTTTTAGGGTTAACGTTGCTATCAGTATATCACACCACTCCACACAGCACGATTGCAAGTCGCAACTTTTGTACACTTGACATTGCCTTGAAAAAACAAAACCCATAAAGTTCCACTTTACACCATCACTGGAAACTGAGCTGTGCTGAGTTTTCAGATAAACTTCAGATATGCATATTTTATATTTCGAAATATAGATGTTAGATCCGGGATTGACTGTGTTAGCATGCATTCAGATGCGAACAGAACAGGTCGAAAACAACTTGTGTATTGCTGCATTTTCATGTTCGCCTACATTTGTAATGGTGGTTTAATTTTTGGCTCTAAAATGTACGTCTCGAACTACACCATGCTTCGAAATCGGCTACAGATTGATTGCATGTTATAGGTTCATGCAGTTGTGCATAACAGGTTGTTCTGATCACTTCTTTTCTATTCGTGTTTCAATTT
The DNA here is from genome assembly GCF_038994185.2 of Dermacentor albipictus. Lineage (NCBI taxonomy): Eukaryota > Metazoa > Arthropoda > Arachnida > Ixodida > Ixodidae > Dermacentor > Dermacentor albipictus. Next base: position 236,510,655 of record NC_091821.1, on the reverse strand, counting down.
GTGCTGATTGTGCTATGCAAGTGCACACAATCATTAGAATTCTTTGCATGCAGGTTGCATGCTCTTAGTCTTCTGTGTGTTAGAACTTTGCTAATGTTTTACATCCTGAAATCTTTCCTGAAGTGGTTGATGTAGGTGCAAGAAGGTAATTTGCGTTCATGAGCTCTGGAATTGTAACTGCTGGAAAATTGCACCTTATAAAATATTTGCATTTGCTACAGCCAGAAGCTGCTTAATTCATTAAAGGTATACCAAAGAAAAATGTTACTTACGGCTAAACTCTGACCTATCTGCTATCGTAACCTCTGATCACAGTAAAAGTGGTTGTGTGGTTAACTAAAAGGGAAAGAGGGTAATGACACCATCTTACAAGTTGTAAAACTGCGCCACAGCTCATTGCAGTTCTTGGAAGCAACCAGCCAATGTTGGCGAGCTGTATGTATTCTAGCTGTACTGTTCCACATGGTGCACAGGTGGTGCCGGGCGTGAAGGTTGGCAGGAGCAGTAAATTGGCAACAGTGTATCCAAATGGTCTCTTGTTAAGCAGTTACATTGAAAATAATTTTTAGTGTGGCAACTTCTCAAAGAACTTATTGCAAAATGGGACCTTAATTTGAAGAAGACCGACAGCTTAGCCATCACATGGTCTGGGCAAATTCAGCCTTACAGTTGCAATGTATGCTATTAAATAAACCGTTATCATTTTCTGAACAGATTCTTCGTTCCCAAAGGTTACTAGTAAACAGAAGTTATTTGAACATTGCATATTGTGTAATCTGGGCTCGCATGCAGCATAGGTAGTTCCACGGTGGTTTCACTTGTTTTTGTACAACAGCAGCAGAACGACAATGCATGTCCAGCAAATATATATACAAATTCAGCCATACTAAATATCTTGTATCCTAGCGGGTATAGTGTGCATGTTTGCTTCTATGCATGTGTAGGTTACTATGTTCCTAATATATCGGTTACTATATTGTTTCTAGAAACTCGGTACAATTTGCATAAGCATTCTTAAGTGCGTGTGCATCGAAGTAACTTGTGTGGCATTCTTATTTTCTTTTTTCAAGATGATGGAAAGCAGCGGGAAGCCATGGAAAGGCTCGCGCATGATATCGCTGTCAACGAAGAGGATTTCCTTGATGTTTCCCTTGACGAAGAGCTTTCCTATCTCAAGGAGTACGAGGCAAAGCTTGCAAGCTTGGGCTACTGATGCTTCCTTATGCTGCAGCCAGAACTGTATTGTCAATGCTTGGAGTTGTGCATCCAGATTGTACATAAAAATATTTTCCTGCTGCTGCAGTCAAATTGGGTTTGTGAATGCATGGAGGGAGTATACATCCAGATTAAGCCCTATACGTACCTGTGGTGTGAGGCAATACGTTAAAGCCCATTTTTATAGCTACCACCATAGCTCTACAGAACTGAAAACTGCCTCGCCTGTCCATGCAGTTACCAAGTATACTGGGACAGCAGTTTGAAGTGTATTTTTTTAGTCATGCATGCAGTGTTCAGTGCTGTTTTTGATATCGGTGTGATATCTGCACTGCATTAAGCTTGCAAATTGTGTAACCTCTTCGTTAGACCATGACTGATGAAGCAGGTTGCCTTTTGATGCATTTGCAGAAGTGGTGTGCTGTTAACTGCCAATTTTGATAGTGCCATAGCTTTAAAGTCCAGGGTTTTACACTGCCTGCCCATTTTGCACATCGCAGGTTGCTGCATCATGCCGATTTCATAATGCGAGTGTGGTGCACTATCGCACTGGGCTCCAGGTTGGCCAACACAGTTCGTTAACATGTCTGTTCTGCCACAGCAATGTAATTGTTGCTTTGATGTGCCAGCACCATCAACATGTTGGCAAGCAATGCTGACCAATCAATATTTTTTTTAGGCAGGTTTGCAGCATACTCAAAGTTAAATAATGCCAAAGACAATGACATTAGCCAGATCTAATTTGTTTGTGATGTCACACTTTAAGTTGAATTTCATTTCTCCATAGTCATGCCTAGGCCTTTGTAGACTATACTTGCATTGATCATTCCCATTTAGTGCGCTTTGTTATTTATTTTAACTTCACTCAGTTTATCTGGCTTCACTTTTTTCTGTGATACTGTTGTTCATTTTGGGAGACCATACCCAGTATTTTATCATGCAACTACTCCTGCTTGTTATTGTTTGGGCATTGCGTCGGGTTTAATGATGGGTAGTGGCAGTAGCATCACAGGTTCCCTTCTGCACAAAAATGTCCTGTGTGCCTGCTTTTTGTAATAAATGGGCCTCTATCTTGTCGTTCAAATGTTATGGGATTGTGCATGATACGAAAACCTAGACGTATAAGGTTTTAGTTAATGTCTGTGCTCTGTATGTGTGCCTACCTGTGTCTTTTCACACTGTTTACCACTGATAGTGTTCGTCATGGGATTGCCCAGTGTGATACACAACCTTAGAAAAAGATTGTCATTGCCATTGTACCACTTCACTTAAAAGCATTTCGGATTTGATATAAGGAATTCATTTCACTCGCATCGTCAACTTTTTTTTCCATTGTTAAATCTGTTAGTTGTACATTTTTGCATATAAAGTCTTGGTCAAAGATGTTCATATTCTTGTTGTAGTCATTGTGTTGCCACATTGCCGAATGTCAAATGTAGCCCAGCAATAAAAGTTGTGGTCCAAAGTAGCCAAACATGTATGGCAAAACCAAAATACAACAAATCAAAACTACAAAACCAAAGTGCACATGTGCAACCTCTGCTGGATACAATAAATGAGTTACTAAGTACCTTGCAGATCTTGTAAATAACTAAGCAGAGTACAAAATATGTACTCTTTCAGACTAGTAGTAGATTAATTGCTGAAGAAAGTAATCAGTTGCACTTTGTACTTTTTCCAAAGTACAGCATTACCAACTGGCATATTTGCCCTCAAAACATCTTCATAAAAATTTGAGCACTAGTGTAGCTTGTTCCCGTTTTTCATGGGCAAACCATCACTGAAAAACTGGCAAGAGATGTGAGCTAGCTTATCTGGATACAGGCAATCAAAAGTTGTAATAGTTGTGGCTGTGCATGTGATGTAAGGGGCTTTGAAAAATTTTGCAGTAGAAGTGTCTTCTATTGGAGGGAGTTCTGTTACCTTTAGATGATGCCGTTGAAATTTCCTTTCGAGAATGGACTTCGCAAGTTCTACTGCGCAGTTAGGCCATTTCTCTGTCTTGCTGGTTCTTGGCGACTGATTCAAGTGTTATCTTTGAGCTTGAACGTTGGGGAACGGTCAGCATCGTTTTGCGTTCAGTGTTCAACCGATAGTTCTGTGCTTTTTATCACACAGTTGAAGGCAGTACTTGTCAAATTTATGTCCATTTTGTAGCAGTTTATTTGGTAGCACTTCAATAGCAAGACAGAATGCGGTGTCTGTGGAAGCAGCACAGCAAGCGACGCACTAATGCGTTTCATGGTTTGCAGGAGCTCGTGTATTTTTTAGCAGAACGGCTCAAAGAAAGCATCGGGTCATGGCTACGGTCGCCACCTTTGCCGAGAGAAAAAAAAAGTGGTATAGAGGAGAGGCGGTTGTTTAACGTACTGCATGCAAAAATACAGACGAAACGAGCACAAAAATTGTCGGTACGCCGTGTATAAACACTGCATGAATAAAACTTTGTATACTTTTAAAAGCTGTTGCTGCAAATAACTTTTCTGTGAGGTATGTTAACTCCACAATGCACAGCTGATCATTTTTGATACGCTGAATTTGATGCCTAAAAAGCCGTGATTTAAGCGATGGAAACCAGATGTAGAACCCGTACTGGCGTTTTTGATATGCTGGAGGAAGTTGTTTCGCGGTTTTCTTCATACCAATGGCCAGAAATAAATTTGAACACGCTTTTTCTTCGATGTGAAGTGGTGATCGGTCTTCGTGGGGTTAATAGCCTACAGACAATACATGATTAGGCTTGGGAGTAGGGTAAACTGAGCGAGCTGGTTTGGGTTCATGTTGAATTTTTCGGTGCAAAAGTTTCACAGGGACCAAGGGAGACCTTGCGACACGGATGCCGACTATCTGCTGAAGGTTTATCATGAAGGAAGGGTTTAAGCAAACAGTAACACTGCATGCGCACTTGTATTGCGTACAAGTTCTTTCACAGGGTTACACGAGTTACAAAGGCATAAAAGCACGATAAACACGTGCCTTGTAATGACGGATAAACAGCGCAAGAAATTTACATAACAGGCGCTCACCTCGAACAAAAGTTTATTCAGAAGCATATTATATGCACGTCTTATCACAGTAATTTCGCACATGCAAACCGAAAAAAAAAAAAGAGTACTCCAAACCATGGCGTTGTACAGCCAGTCCAGTACATGGTCCAGTAACAGAGCAATAGCAACGATGGTGTGATAACAAAAACAGCCAGCCTCTCCCAAAACATTTATGATCTAGTGTTTAGGTACGCTATCTCATTGTCTAATAGGTGCATGGAAGGTTGGCTCACGCATCTGGCGCCCTGCCTCTGAATAGAAGAAGCTTCATTTATCTCTCGATAACTGGCCGTTGTGGTGAAAGAAAAATGACGTGTGCTACTAGCACAGGCTTGCAGCCGCACTGCCGGCAACGCAACGCCAGATTTGAATAGGGAGCACCGTGACCTGTTTATCCGTCGTTATGCAATTTTACCGACCCGCCCAACTTGCCAAGCTCGTGCCGTGTGGTATCCCTTCGGTACCTGAATTCATTTGTGATAATTCAGTTGTCTGCTATGTATGGACGCCTGGCAGAACGCTTGCGATGCCTATTTAGGGAGAATCGGAAAGCCAGCAGCGTACCGGTGTTGGGCTTAAACCAGCAGTCAAAAAAAAAAAAAGAAACAGGTCGTGCCGGTAGAACAGCGACCAAACCAAACCAGGTAGCAACCCGACCTAAATCAATTCGATCAATCGCTGTGCAATACTTAGGCGCAAGATATATATATATATATATATATATATATATATATATATATATATATATATATATATATATATATATATATATATATATGTATGAGGGGGGGGGGAGACGACGAACTTTTTGGAAGTAAGACGTGTTTACTTGACGTTTTCGACTGGTGGACCAGCCTTGGTCAGAATACAGAGTAACACATGAACAATTCCCACATAGCCTTAAAGGCTCCGTATCAGCGGTAGGCTCTTGATACTGTGCTTTCAAAGCTACGCGTGGATTGTTCATGCGTCGCATATCGCTGTGTGCTAAAACATGCTTTAAAAAAGAAACAGAAAAAGAAAACCTTTTTAAAGGTGGCTTTGTTAAATGTAAGAACAGCATCCCGCGGCCACTTTGTAAGTTTTTTAGGGGCACTATTCAAACAACATTGCTGAACAGATTGCCTAGAGAGAAGGAAAAGCAACGAGAGGAAAGGGCAATGAGGTCAGCCAGACAAGTGTCCAGTCTTGTGTTTGTCGAGGGAAACGTTCTCAAAGATGTTTGAGCTCTGAAAACTGTTGATTTAAAAAGAAAAGCCACACACGTGCAGATTACATGCAAGTGTACATATAACTTTGAGGCATCGCTACTCGAGAGTAGGGGAGAAGCTTCGTTGGCCAGCAGCTGCCGATTATAAAGTGCGCCCATCTGCATACATATATGCAAGCAACGACTTTCCAAGCAATCCTTTTGGATTTTCTATTGCACTACGCAGCACTTTGTAACACGCAATAAAAGAGCAGATTTTCATACCAAGCCTCGGTTGTTCATGAAAGGAACGCTGTCAACATAGTTGAAGAGACAGGACCTCGAGCTTCGCTTCGCTCGCCTATAGAAAATAATCGGTAGCCTATTGCGAACACATCATAAACTCGCTGTACTCGTGAGTTATGAGCCCGTGGATTTTATTTATTTATTTATTTATTTATTTATTTATTTATTTATTTATTTATTTATCGCTAATTAGACGTTAAGCGTACTCCACTCAGACATTCAAACATGCTCGCCAATGGCGAGTTTCACATTCAATGACGGCATAGTGTTCAACTCACGTGACATCACGCACACACGCACTAAGCATAAGCACGATGAAGAACTAAATAAAAAAGGAAATATCAAATTCTTGGGTTTCACGGGCCAAAACCAAGATATGATCATGAGGCACCCCTTATAGCTGGGGGGTACTCCGGATAATTTAGACCACCTGGGGCTCTTTCACCCAATGCACGGTACGGGGGAGTTGCATTTCACCGCCATCGAAATGCGGCCGCCGCGGCGGGATTCGGTCCCGCGTACTTGGCTTAGCAATTACATGCTTCATTTTTGTCATGAAATCATTCAACTGAGAATGATGCCACGTAAGTGCATTTTTATTCAGAAAAGAACTGATCTTAATACATTAGCAAAAAAAGAAAAAGCCCCCTTCCTCGCCCCTTTATTATTATTATTATTATTATTATTATTATTATTATTATTATTATTATTATTATTATTATTATTATTATTATTATTATTATTATTATTATTAAGTTTTACGCCGGTAAACGCAAGGATTCATTTTGCTCGATCCTGCTCCTTACAGTTCACGACCGGCCGGTCCTGGTGATAACGCGGGCGGAGTGCCGCTCGGGCCAGTGACAATGTGCGAAATAAACATAGCAATACCCCTACGTAATAACCGATTGCACGCGCCCACTAGGCATGCTTATCTTAAATGGCTGCCCTAGCTGAGCCACGCTGTCTGAAGTGCGTTTTTCCCTGCAGCGGTGGTTTTGCGGCTATGGTGTTGCGCTGCTAAGCACGAGGTCTTGGGATCAAATGTCAGTCGTGTCGGCCGCATTTCGACGAGGGCAAAATGAAGAAGAAAAAAAAGGAAGGGGGGGGGGGTGTTAACGTGCCAAAACCACTTTCCTCCGGAAATTTCGACCACCTGAAGATCTTTAACGTGTACCTAAATCTAAGTACACGGGTGTTTTCGCGTTTCGCTCCCATCGAAATGCGGCCGCCGTCGCCGGGATTCGATCCCGCGACCTCGTGCTCAGCAGCCCAACACCATAGCCACTGAGCAACCACGGCGGGTAAAATGCAAAAACACCCGTGTCCCGTGCATTGGGGGCACGTTAAAGATCCCCTGGTGGTTGAAATTGAAATCAGGGAGGGTGTCCGCATAAAATCTCCCTAATTTCAATATGAAACAAAAAGAAAAGCTATGATACAGTGACGCCTGCAGTTCATGGCATCATTTTATTCAACCTAAAAAGTCTGGTGCTTTCCGTAGAAATTCGCGTCGAAAATTTCGTTGGACAGCAATGGGTGACTTTGCTAACGCATACCACGCCGTAAATTGCGCTTTCTTGAGGAGTTCTCATTTTTTATATTGATCCAGCACAGAACAAGAGGGACCAGCTGCGTAAGTGCAATATTTTCTTACTCTCGTGTAGTGTTCCTTCGTAAATTTCACCCGCCATGGTTGCTTAGTGGCTATGGTGTTGGGCTACTGAGCATGAGGTCGCGGGATCGAATCCCGGCCACGGCGGCCGCATTTCGATGGGGGCGAAAACAGCCGTGTGCTTAGATTTAGGTGCACGTTGTTACGGATTTCCAACCGGTGCCAGCAGTGTTACGAACTTGCACCGCTGCACCACGATTACGGCTTTGTGGTCCCGTAGCGCTCTTCACCCGTTTCGTGACAGAGCGTTGGTAGCGAAGACTCCGAGCCTGGCGTCGATGAGAATAACAAAAGGGACTTTATACATTATATACAGGTTATCATACAGGACATAAACGGATCGGCACTGGGGCCGAGAGCTCACACAAACGCGACTGTTCTCGCACGACGGCGTCCGGCGAAAACGCGTGACACATCTCACCCCAGTCGGGAGCGACCCTCTCTCCAGGTGGGGTCGGCGGATCCTGTTTTCGAGCGGCGTGTCGCTGCTTTTATAATCCCCGAGGCCCATTGTCACTCAAACGGCCCAATACAAAGTCAGCACACGACGGTCGTCCGAGGGGTCCAACCAGCGACCGCGCTGGCCACTCGGTTCAAAGTTCGCGCGCGCGGTGACCTCCCGGCAAGGGAGGTGCGGCGCCGGGCCGTCGGGCACACGCGGACACGTCAAAACACGCTGCTCCGCCGAGGCTTCTCCCGCACGAAGGCGCAGCATCTTGACTTGTGAAGGGAGAATTATGGCGCTCGCAGGATAGATTCTGCATCTTGCAGATTCGGAATCCGGGCTTGTGGTAATGGCACAACAACGTTAAAGAACACCAGGTGGTCGAAATTTCCGGAATCTTACACTACGGCGTGCCTCATAATCAGAAAATGGTTTTGGCACGTAAAACCCCTTAATTTAATTTTTTTTGTCGTAAATTCCATCCGCACGTAAAAGACGAAAATCAAGGAGAGAGACGGCAAATTCAATGCACTTTTTTGGAATCAACGTTAAGCAAAGCGTCAAGTTTAACGCAACATGTGTTTCCTTGCAAAAAATTTGTTTCAACAAACGCTTAAATTAAACGCTATATGCAAAGAGACATACAGGATGCGTGCAATATTATTTTATATTCAGCTACGTGCAAGGAACTGTTCACGTTCTGCTCCCATCGAAGAAGGTATTCGGGTCGCTTGGCTTGGCGCTAACGCGCACATGTGAGTAACTATTCGTGGTCTGCACCGCGTTTTGCAGCATATAGCGAACACGTGCTTCTCCTTAGTGTAAGGAGGGGGGCATCGGTTAAAAACAAAACAAGCTGTATGTCTCGCTTTCGAATCTTCGTGGGTCTCACAGCACCACGCACGAACGTGCGAGCGTCGCAAATGCAGCCTATCGCTGAACTTTGCCTGGGCGCGGCATCTGGCGCGCATTCATCTTTGCGCAGGCAGCTAAAAAAGATATTGGCACTCACACTGCCGCGTTTGCGTGCGTTTATCTCGTAGTACAAGCAGGCTGCTATCATCTAACGAGCCTAGTCGCCTGGGCGAAAGCGCAAGGTCGGAAGCGGCGCGCGGCGTTGCTTTCTCTGCGCGGAACGGAGCGCCACTGCGAGAAAAGGCTTTCCTGCAGCGTGATGTATAAGTTCCTGGAGGAGGAGGTGTGCGTATCGGATGAGTGTTGCGTAGAATGTGCATGGGGTTTGTGCGCCGTTAGTTCGTGCTAAATGAATATGTCTCCGCTGCTGACATTTGTGACGTCATCAGTTACAGCTGTCATTTAGCCGCCGTTTTTGCAGTTGTAGAAGTTTTTCATGCTTGCCCTATTTTTCTCTCTCTCTCTTTCCAACACGTGTGTGTGCGTGCGCGCGCGGTGGTAGCACGTTATTGTGTACAAGGTTTTCAAGAGGTACTGGCCCTCTCTTTCTATATTTTTTTTTCACGTGCTGCACTAGCCTCAGAAGAGCCTGGAAACAAGAAGCGCCTACAGCCAGAAAAGACGTATAAGTGATTCACAAATAAGGCAATCGCGATGAAAAAGAAAGTATAACATTTGAAACAATTAACAAATGGAAAAGGTCGAGTAGAACAGGTATGAGAAACGAAACAAACTATTAAAATGCAAAAAATGGTAAACTCACTATATCGCTTAGAACGGCAGAAAGCTGAGCTAGTTGGTAAGGATACATTATGCAAAAAAGAGGTGAGGCGTGGTGAGGACACAAGAGTAGAGAAGCGGCGTTCGTGTTGTCCACTTCTCTCTGTCTGCACGCCTCACCTCTTTTTTGCTATATCGTCCGGTAAATGACGAAGAATAGAGGAACCTATGGGGAATAAAGAACAACGAAAACCGGAGAAACGCAGTGTATATCATTCTCGCTAAAATGACAGTAGCCAAGCGCTCGGGTATATATATTTCCTGTCATCAAAAGTCAGCATTTTGTACCTCTAAACGGCTTTTGACGACATTCATTTCTCCGTCGAACAATAATACGTGGCTATATTGCGGAAACCTCACATACTTTTGCACTCGGCGTAGATGCGTAGCGCTCGTGCTGATACACTAGGCGACTGCTTTGGCATAAATAGATGGGCAAAACCCAGTGTACGAGCGCTACATACGGGAACTCATTGTCTTTCGCAATACGTCGCAATACTTTCGTTGCCTGGCTAATAGCACAGTTGTTCTCTAAACTAGAGATATAAAAGGCGTTGCTGAAGATATCTCTCTTTCAAGAAAAAAAAATAGAGAAATAAAGAAAACTTGATTCCGCTTTAGCAGCAAACTGAATCATGCGCAGCAGAGCGCTTGACGTGTTGATCTAGTCGCATGGCTTTTTCAAGGGCACTAGGTGTTAATACTAACACGCAGTAGTCTAATGAGCACTCGGCAACCGTGGCATGTGCTCTGTGTTTTTTATTCGTGTCATAATTAGCAAACCAAGTTTTCTGGTGACGTTCGTTCGGAGAATTGTCTTAATTCGGCCGTAAGCTTGCGAGCGACTCTGCACGCGAGAGCGAATGGCGTCCGCCGCAAAGCAGCGTCGCAGAAGGGTGCTCTGCGACCGGGGTCAGCGTGGTGCGAACCGCGGTCCCGGGGCACACGGCTGCGCACTCAGGTGGAGAGCGACGTCGTCGACCCCCGGTGGCCTTGGCGTCGTCTGGCGCGGCATTTGGCGCGCGCGCGTTTCTGCGGAGGGCATGGGGGAAGGTCGCGTCGGCCTTGGCATTGAAAATAGCCCGCCGTCGCAAGGACGCTTTCGGGTCACGTCAGCCGCGGCCCTGAACGCCGCGCGCTGTCCCCAGGCGGCGCTCAGCGCGGAAGCAGACGCCCACTTCCCTGTTGTTCGAACCGCTGGGTTCCGGGCCGCGGCGCGGTGTCCGCGCGCGCTCGCGGCTCATCAGGTGCCTCGACGCGTGCCACCCGGCAGGCTCGATAACCTGGCTCACCCTGCTGTCCTCGTGGCATGACGCCTCATTGATCACAGTTATCCGTGGTCGCGTGCCTGTTTGGCTTATTCCGATATAGCTCACTTTATCGTAGAAAACGAGCGCTGAAGCGGTCACTCCGAAGATGCAAGCATTATTTGCTCGATTCTTTCCCGGCTTCATTTCAGGTCAATGTCTTCGTTGCGCTATTGCGAAGTGTACTGCTAGTAGGCCGCCCTAGCTATTCATTTCACCTTGTAAGGGATCCGAGGTAAAGGAAGTTAGATCACCACCGAGTTACGTCTCAGAGTCCCACAGCGTAGCAGTCACCCTTATCTAGGCAGCATCGTTTCACGCAGCGACGCATAGTGCGCAGTTGGCGGCAACTGCTAGCGTCAGGCCTTTGGCTTCAGCGCACACTTGCTGCTGCGGAGCAAGGGCTGGCTTCCCCTGTCTATCAAGTACAGTTCTAGAAAAGCGTTGCTGGCTTTTGCGTTTCAAAGTTATTGATCTGTTCAGTTAAATGATGCAAAATGCGCAATTTTCTACTGCGTATATTGATATCTCAGCGTGCAGCGGATATAGTGAGGATTGGATTCCCATGACGCAATTTCTGTTCATGACAATTTCTTACTAACCATTGGTATTTAGGCGTCGTAGGGACCTCGGTTATTATAGCCCGAAATGAACGTCACCGTGTGGCTTCGAGAAGAACGACAGAACCAGACCAATCGAAAGAAAATCTCGTGTACCGGAAATACGAGCCGAGGGAGCACCTTGCGTTGCACCGACTGTCGGGCAAGGTACATTCATGTGTCGCACAAAGACGAACAGGCAGACGTCAACACAAACAAGAGCGCGGCCGGTGCGATATCTAACCCTTTTGTCGCCCCTTTCCAAGGCGCCAACTTTCGGGTTTGTTTCGCTTCCTCGGTTGTGTGTCGCAGGTGCCTCCGGTTCGACACCTTGACAGGCGCTTCGCCCTCGCCGCTGCGCCCATTGCGGCCCTCCTTACGCCAGCTCGCGTTTTCGTTGTTTCATTAAGCGGCCCCCTTTCCCTCAGTCGGAAGGTTGCCAGAGCCGCTGCTCTCGTTGCCCGACGCAGCAGGACAGCTGTCCGCTGTCGAAAGCCAGTTGCCGCAGGCTGCGCCGGTGACGTCAGATGTCACGTGCAGCGTGACGTCAAATTTGGTCAAGTTGCACGCTGATGCGTCACACAGGTCCCGGTTCGCCGGGCTCGGAGGGGTTCAGCTTGAGGCGCACCGCGTACGCCAGATACGGTATTATATGCTTGTACACTTTCCCTTCTATTTGCTTCGTGTCAAAAAAAAAAAAAAAGAAGAAGGAACAAAGGAAGGAAGAAATTACTTGCTGCCCTGTTTCTCGCAGGCAATTTCATTAGAATGGTTCTACGCACCACTGTTGTTGCCGTGGCGTTACTTCACAATGCATTACGCAAGGAAAGCCGCGTGGAAGCCTTCTGTCGGAGGCCCGGTGATTAACTCTGCGCGCTCACTGCGGTTGTTGTAACATCTGCGGAAAAGAGGCTTCAACACGAAAAAAGAAAAAAAAAACTGTTATCATGAAACCATGGCTTCTCTTCCTTTTTTATTCGCCACTATATAAATGACAAACACGGACGGTAGCAACGGCATGTCGACACTCAGCAGCAAGGAAATGTATGACAACAAAATTGAAGAATATCCTCGGATAAGAAATAACGTGAGTTTAAACAAAACTGTTATAATATTAGTCTAGACCTTGACTTCTCCCGGACACGGTACTTTAGTTTAATCGCATGATGGTCGTGGTAAACTGTGCCGATGTCGTTTATGTAAAATTGCGCACGGGCAAGTGAAGATGTGGCAACACGCGGTTATCAGATTCTAAGATGTTCGACGGTTAAATCTTGGAACACTGGTTATCAATGAGGTTGATGGCGCAACAAGGCGACTTCTTAAAACGCGCCGACAATTTCATCCAGCTCTCTTGCAAGTGCGGCTCGTACATTTTTGGTTCCCGGCAGCGCACAGTTCAAACTAAAATATAGCCGTCGTTCTAATGCTTCCTGACTGCCTTATCCAAAGTGTTGACTTCATTAAATAGACAACAAAATAGCGAAGGCGCACAATTCCACTATTCCTTATCTGTATTTCCATTTAGAGTAAGAAGAGTACTAGTAAGGAGCGAAAATTATTTTACTTGGGGAACTGAAATAGATCGTCGTCGTCCGGACTTTATTATTAGAATTTTGCTCATGCTCTCATCAGTCGTGCAACAATGTAGTGGTCAGCTACTAGAGCAGTGATTGCTAAGTTTTGAATACTTTCTGAAGCTATATGGTTGTTTCATTTCGTGCAATTAGATGTTGAACCTACATCACTTCCATTTACGCGTCAGAATCTGATATAACACGTACGCCGTGCTTATCGTTGCGTATAAGGAAGGCATTCATTTCGGGAGCATCAGCGTTGCGCCCGTGCGTAGTGAAGTGTTGGTGGAAACCAGTTCGACAAACCTCCGTTACACGCCATCTGCGTATGAGCGCACTTGTTATTTTCGGGGGAATCTGGCGCAGCAGTGTTTAGTCGCCGTCTGCTGGTGTTGTTGCTCGCTTGGCTGCAAGGCTGCTGCTCTCGACCCCAACGGCCCCGTGACCAGCAACAAGTGGGGGGAAGGCAACGGCGTCCGATGAAAAGGGAAAGGTCGCGGTCCGATGGGACCCAGCCGCTCAGCGCGCGACGTCACGCCATCGATCAGAGCTCGCGCGGGACCGGCGACGGGAGCGAAACTGTGTCACGGTCACGTCCGCGGAAGCAGCGGCTACTCTCCGGAATTCAATGCCGCCGAGTTAGTTCTCTCGATGGGAGGGTTCTCCCACGGTGACGCGGACTGTTCGGGGAGCCAGTTAATTGTGAGCGCCAATGGCGCGCTTCCCTTGGGCGCTTCGATCGCTGGGAAGCGGGCGAAGGTGTCCCGCGCCGCCGCCGCCACGGGCCTGGCTGGCGGCCGGCGTGCGTCACGCGAGCGCCTTGTTTATTTCCTATGAGGAAGGAGAGGGCGGCGCCCTTCTACGCCTTTGCTGCTGGCCTTGGAGCTGCCTCGGAAGTAGTCGTACTTGGAGATACAGTTCTCAGCGAGATGGTATTGAAGCTCGCGGCAACTCTGTATCTGCAACGGAAACTTTCTCTCAGAAATTCGCGAACTAAAAAGAGGCTGTACCGTTCTGCGGTGGCATTTGCGTAGTTACGGGTCGCTTTGACAGCCTGTCATCATGCGTGCGCATGCGGTGCAGACAGAATTGAATACGAAAAAAAAAGGGGGGGGGGGGGGAAACGACTTTTGCATCTTGTATTTCATGCTGTAATCCGCCCAGACAAACGCCTCGTGCGCAGCGAGCGACACGCCACGAGTGAGTCCGGAACACTTATTTTGGACATGTGGCGGCCCACGCAGCGCGAGCGCTTCGCATGTTACGTCAACTGCAGCACTATTTTCTCACCCATGGTATGTCGGCCACATGTGGGCCCTTCGTTGCTTTGCGCTCGCGGGGGATCGTCTTGTGCTTTACGGGTGTCGTGACTGCAGCGGAAATGCCAGAAGGGTGACCTCTGCCGATGCGTGGTGAACTAATATAGTAGGCATGACGGAATCTCGAGCGTTGCGTCTTGCCGAGTTCAATCCGCGCTTTCCATGCGCTCCTCGCTATGCATGAGGCGACGCTATCTCTTTCGCAAAAGTGACCTTCTAGATGCGCGCTTTGGCTGCAAGTCGTCGAGTCGTCTTTTTTGTCATCGCGGCAAAGTTCTTTTTTTTTTTTTCCCCAGCAGGCGCCTACATAGTGCCCTTGGTTCCTGCTTTCTCGGTCTGCACCCGCCCGCTACGTCGTCCGCGCCTATTTGTTCACCAGTTACCGTTATGCAGCGTCGAGGCGCAGCATAATGCGGCCCGCTAAGTTGGGCGGTCGACAAAACTTCCCCCTTCCTCTCGACGACCCTTGCGACATAACTTGGAAGCCTCGAAGGCCACGAGGTGTATCGTCTTGCTCGGCGCTTTCGTTCTTCTGGCTTTCCCTTCGCCCATCGCGCCCTCGCCATTGGCTCTCCTCCCCTTAACTAGAAGTCTCCTGAGGCTGAATCGCCGAGACCTTCAAGGTCGCCGTAGTAACTCGGCGCTGCCAAAACCTTGAGCGACACGCTGAGGAGAGAGCGAATGTCCCAAGAAAAAAAAGAATGCGCGCGTGATCTATGGCGACGTGGCGGGCCCTTCTATTGGAACCGGAGCAGCTCGGTGTTCGGCTGTTGCTAAGTGCGAGGCTTGTTTCGCGACCTACAGTCGTGCGGTTCGGCCTCCTATTCGATGGCCCGAAGCCGTTGCACGTGCTCAATTAAAGCGTATCCACACCCCCAGCGGTACTTGCCGTCAGCTTTGAAAGTCAGTCGGGCGACACTGTGGTACGCTGTTGGCGGAATTCAGCTCTAAATTTAGTGGATTGGCGTAAGAAACTCCCGAATAGCGACACTTCCCCACTGCTGCTACTTTACCACATATCTTTAGGCATAAAAAAAAGGGCTGTGAACATTTAGGCTCTGAGGCTAACCTCTCTGGGCGCCGTTATGAGATGCGTATACGTGGGATATTATGCCTGGCTGTTATGAGCAGTCCCTAAAGCGACGTTTGCCGAACCCAAGAGAGAAAGAGATAGAATGCAAGGAGTGGGAAGGTCGGGAGATGGGCCAGACGAGTGTCCGGTTTGCTACCCTACCCTGAGGATGAGGAAAAAGGGACAATGGAGATAGGAAAAGTCGGGGAGAGAGTAAGTACTGCGTGCACATAGAGTGCGCAGAGCACAAGTACCATCAGTGATTGAGGCCGGTGTTCATCAAAAACTGCAATAGCGCATGAATAGCTTTCTGCGCTAGCCACGGATGTGGCCAGAGTATGAATTTTAGTTCCAGAAAATGTTCCAGGGTCCAGTCGGCTTAGTGGCGGTCTGTAAAGAGGTGCGCTGGACGTCATATTGAGAAGAGCTGCGCTTATGGTGTATGGTAGTGCCTCAATTTTCTTTGTCTCTCTCATAGTCAAAGCCAGGTCAAACGTGTAATCGCAAGATAAGCCTCAAGATCCATCAATCTTCTCTCTACTCGGGTCTTTAAACTAAAGAAACGAATTATGTCGGCACATATTCACGGTGCGAATAAAGCGTGGGGCTCTGTACCCACCTGGAAACACGTTATTTTACCTTGTTTTCAGACTTGTGTGCATTTCGATGGACTCCGTGCAGACGCATTACATTTAATGCACTTTCGTTGACATTAATTAGACTGACTAGCTATTTGCTGCATCTACTGGTTTTTAAGCAGCCACTCATGGTCTCCGGTTCTATTGCCGCGTGTCAGGCTGCAGAGCAGCTTATGAAAAAACAAAATCTGGAAATAAAAGAAATATTCGACTGGTTCCACCAATATGTGACAGTTATCTTGCGTTTGTTCTGGGTATTTCGAGGCTACTGATGCTCGACTCCGTTGGGTTTTGTTCATTCACATCTACGCGATTCCATTGAATAGAATTGTGTCGTGTCAGCAGCGTTAGTGACGTTTAATACGTTGCCACGCGGCCACCTGTCGACAAGACAGGGCTTCCTGTGCGGTAGCGTGAGTGGCAGTAAATATAGCAGCTGTAATACTGTGAAATACAGGAGCGAGAAAACGGCTAATCGCGCTTCCGTGCGCGGCGCACTCCCCGTAAGCATGCCGTAATTATGAGTGGCTACGGTGTGCGGATGTCGACTGCTCGGAGAGTATACGTCACCGTTTCTCGCACGCGTTCTGTACGAAGGCGATAAATGGGAAGAGAAATCGTGTGGGAGGGACGCCAAGCGAGCGATCTCTCGGCGCCTCCAGCCTACTCTTTCTCTCGTTGCGGAAAGGAGTGCGGGGGCAATACGAAAAGAAAGCCGGTGGAAGCGGAACTCTTCCTGGTCTGTTTCGGTTTCGCCTCGTGGAACATGGCGGCAGCCCTGCGGGATCGCTTCTTTCCTTCCCCCTTCGCTGGCGGCGGCGAGCGCCAATGTTGTCAGTCGCGTCGCATTATGTGTGTTGCGCGTGCCGCGCTACCCTCTCCTGAACTTGACCTAGATTCGCGCTTCCTCTTTTGTCCCTTCCCCGCCGGCGGCGCCTCGCTCTCCTCGCCGGCTTCTCCTCGCGTTCGGCTGGAAGGGAGGGGGAGGATTTGCCAAGCCCGTTTTCTTCATTTATTGCGCTCCCCGCAAGCGCCCCCTCGCTTACCCCTCCCCCTCCACACACACACACGTGCACTGCTGTTCGCCACTGCTTTCCGCCAGATCGCGCCCCAGTGCTCGGCTGCTAGTGCTACTGCTTGTGTGCGCGGGCCCGGGGTGGCATTGTTGCGCCTGCGGCTTCGCAGCCAAGCCCTAGAGACTGAAGAGAGAGCGAAGGCCGCTGGATCTACGCAGGCGGGCAAAGAGGCGTGAAGAACGCAGTCTGGCGGGAATTTCACCTAACTCACGTTTTTCTAGGCACTGTACGTCAGCCTGTGCACGACGGAGAAAGGAAACGAATACAGCCTAGAGAAGGTTTCTCTAAAAATGAATACTCTTAGTTTAGGTTCACCTAGAGGCCAGTTCATCACGCAGTGCTGTTCTTGGGTATAACGTCAGCATTAGTGTGTTACTGAAAGGCATCCTGATGACATTTTGATGTACCCGCAGCGTAGACGTGCTCACAAAAGCTTTCCGAACACAGAGGTTGCGAGAAAGCGCATATTTATTTATTTATTTGTTTGAAATACCTTACAGGCCCGTAGGGCACTGTGTAAGAAGGCGTGAGAATCCAGTGCATACAAAAATAATATCAAGAACAGTGTCAAAACAGCTTTAGTGTCAAACAGCGTCAAAAACAACAGTTCATGCACAACCAGAATAATCAATAAAAGGAAATCAAAGTACAACACATGGTAAATAAAAATTTAACACGTAATCGCAGTACAGAAGAGAAGACCAAGAGGTGCGGAAATAACGAGTAAATATGGGACGCAGCTAAAAGCGCACGATAAAATAAAACAAACAAATAGTAATAAAGAAAGCGCATTGCACGTGGATCAGTGCGCAATCCATCAAAGCGTGAAATGGCACGAGTAAATTATGAACTTTGACACGCTAAACGACGGCTTCACTGAAATGAACAATGAGTTGGTCATGGAATGTATCAGCATTAGACAGAGAAGTGATGTTGTCTGGTAGGTTATTCCATACTCTGATGGCTCGTGGATGTGCTGATGAATTGAAAGTTAAAGCGTCACCATAGGTTTGTGTGAGACTCAAAGGATTGTGCAATCTTTTTGGACGTGCGGAATGGGACATCGAGGTGAAATGAACATGTGAAAACATGTGAGCAGGTGAAAATTGCCGCGCGACTGGCCGCTCGAGGCACTTTGCGTGTATTCGCGGGCTTCTTTCACGCTCGGAAGAACACTCTCATGCAGCACGTATTGAGCAACAGAAAGCTGTATCGGTAGTTTTTCATGTTGCTGTACAATTTTCTCATTTACACTTTTCATCTAAGACAACATTACCTTGGTTCTGTCCAGCTACGTGACATTCGCATATGTTCAAATCTTGGCGCATGATAGTTGGGACACCCTTTATATCGGGCTATAGCCCGATGGACGCGCGATAAGCGGGCTCAATATTGCGTAACTGGCGCGTGTAGCTCTATCTGCCCATCTGAGTCGGCCGGGAGAGATAGTGTTTCCGGCTGCTCCCTACTCTCTCTCACTCGAGCACCGTCGAAGTAGACCAAGGTCACACACATACTTTCCGACGGAGTTGACGCGCTGACGCCGACGCGTAACCTGCAGCGCACGCGTAAACGCGACGGGTGCGTCTACACGGATCGTTGCAGTCATGCACTTGTATACGCAAGCAATAGTCTTACGGTGTTTTTGTATGCGTTGTACCTACACCATGCATATTATTCGGGTAATTCGTACAATATGGTTCGTTCTTAAAGGTAACGCTCTGACCCGGCACCTAATCGTCACCTGACCGCGCTATTTCGGACACTTATGCATTTGAAGAAACCCTGTCGAGCCACATTTGCTTTATATGACGAGTCCGCTGTTCCCCTTTGAGGGTGGGCCAGCGGTACGTATTTGAGTGACCCGCAATGCAAACTTTACCATTGGAGCTCCTGGTTTCGTAGGTTGATCGTCTATAAAGTCGAATGTAAGCAACTGATCGTGTTCTCCCGGTCGCGGCGGCCCCATTTCGATGGGGGCGAAAATGCGAAAACACCCGTGCACTTAGATTTAGGTGCACGTTAAAGAACCCCAGGGGCCCAAATTATTCCGGATCCCCACTACAGGGTGCCTCATAATCGGATGGTGGTTTTGACTCCTAAAACTCCATAATTTCATTAATTAATTTAATGAATCGTTTATGTATAAGAAGTGAAGCCATATCCATACTTTCCGAATATTGCTTTATTCATAACGAGAAAGAATCGCAAAACGGAAAATAAGTTTCTTCAGCAGGCAAGCAACGGATAAGTCGAAGCGCAGCCCTAGAGCATATCGCGGTTTAGATTTGAGGAGTGTTACATATCAGAAGCTCAAACTGGCATTAATGATGACCAAAATATTATATATTTATGTATATGCATACAAGATCGAAGGGTTTCGCTCCAGACCCGAGGATATAACATTCAAGAAAGAAAAAAGACGAACGTTATGGCATATGTTTTTACTGACGTTTCGGCCAGAGTATACCGGCCGTCGTCGGAGTGAATGCATTCACTCCGACGAAGGCCCCCACCACATTTCCTAAAAACCTCTAAAATATCCGTAGCTTTCTTGGTGTAGTTAAAAGTTGCGCCAGTTCTGAGTGATATTTATCTAAGTCGCATCGATAGAAAGCTACAAAACAATCTTAAGGAATTGGCTGTGCATGCCTTTCGATACGTAGATGACTACCTGGTGTTTTGTTCATGCGATAACTACACCAAAAAAGCTACGGATATTTTAAAAGTTTTTATGGGTCTTGGTTTCACGCTTGAGCTTATCCAGAACAACAAATCACAGTTTTTAGATCTGTGTTTAACGTTCCAAGAGGAATATGTATATTGGTACTATTCGCCTAGCGCAAGGAATAATAATAATATTTGGGGTTTTACGTGCCAAAACCACTTTCTGATTATGAGGCACGCAGTAGTGGAGGACTCCAGAAATTTTGACCACCTGGGGTTCTTTAACGTGCACCTAAATCTAAGCACACGGGTGTTTTCGCATTTCGCCCCCATCGAAATGCGGCCGCCGTGGCCGGGATTCGATCCCGCGACCTCGTGCTCAGCAGCCCAACACCATAGCCACTGAGCAACCACGGCGGGTAAGCGCAAGGAAACCACTGCTTGAATTTTCTTCTTGCCATTCCAAACTTGTTAAACAGGGGCTAGCATACTCAGCACTCAGGTCTGACATTGCTAAGTCATGTCCACACAGTATACAACAAAGTTTTTCACGACAGATAGGTAGGCTCGAGAAGGCTGGTTATCCTGTTCAATTGTTATCACTAACCTGCGAAAAGCTTTCGAAAGGGGCAAAAAGTGCTGCTAAGAAACAATAAGAACAGAAAAAGCAAGAAAAAAGGTTTGCTGTGGTGCCCTATGTACATAGCTTGTCACACGGTTTACGGAACGTGGCCAATAAATATGACGTCAATACAGTTTTCTCGGTCCCCCGCAAAGTGTCTATCACGTGCCCTGTGATAAATAGGAAACTTGAGCAGGGTGGCAAAATAGGAAAAAATGATTGCGGCGTTAGGCATATGTCCCCTTTAGTGCCTTGTAACGCTGTTATCAGATTCCAATAAAGTGCGAAAAAACCTACATTTGACAGAGCGGCAGGTGTATCAATATCAGACTAAAAGAGCACAAACACTCACTTAACAACCCCAATGCTTCACATATAGCGTCGTATTGTTTCAATTGCGGTTGTAAACCTTTGTTTGAAGACACAAAAATCCTTTCAAGACACAAATGCCAAACCACACGGGAAATAATTGAGGCATTTCACGTTAGAAGATTAGGAGAGACTTGCGTTAGCCACGCATCAATATCTCTGTTAGAAAGCGAATTTCAATATCTTCTCAGCACGTGTGTTAATCTCAAGTATTGTCTTTTGTTGTTTGGCTTTTGGCTTCCCTATACCTATTGATATGTTTAACTGATGTCTTTAGTCCTTGTCACGTTCACATGCTGCGGTATTTTCAATCACTTATATGTATGTTGATAGTTTCAATAAAGATTTAGTTGAGAGTTAGCGCTCGTCCAGTCTGCTTCCAGTCTCTGCCTGTGTCACTTCGCGCTACAATCCAAGATTATGTTACCTTACCAACTCGCCCAACTTTCTATCCTTTAGCCGTTATAGACTGCGCCCGCTCCGAAATTGCTCTGTCTGTCCTTAACCACACTCTGATGGCCACCTCTCTTGCCCCTATAAAGTTTATTGTCGCTGCCGATACTGATCTGCCGCTAAGCACCTCAACACCAGTCACTTTGTTTTGCCCATCTGCGCCCGACGCCGAGGTACTGTTCACACCCTCATCTACTTTTCTTCACCGCCAAACCTCTACCCTTTCCGTTCGCCGTTCTTGTCTGCCGCTGGTACAACAATTACGCTAGTGCACAAACCGTTCGCATACCCGCTCACTCTCCCTCGCGACGAGTTCCTTGGCTCTGTCGAGCCCGTTGACGTATCTGGGTGTTTGGACGTGCGTCGATGTAGCTGCGCACCGCTGTAGAGTGCACAACGCGGGTTCCTAAAAAATTGCCCGAAGGAGACCGGCAAGTGGTTATGATGCTCCGGTCGCTCATGAATACTTTTCGAATGCTCTTGAATAACCTGCACACTCCGTCAGCGCGAAGTGCAATGCAAGTGCTGGATGCTCTCAATTCAGTACTTGCAAGTCTTGAGTAAGCTTCATGGCTCACCCGCAGCATTCTATTCGCACTGAAGTCAAAAAGGCTGGGGTTTACCTTAACAATTACTGCCACGTGCTGCAACATACTGCTGACGACCACCGGCTCCTTGGTCTTCACAGCTGACTTCAACGCGCATCACCAGCTATGGCACCAAGATTATCTTCAGACAGCAGAATGACGGCAGCCTAACGTATCGGCGGAGCACTTGCTTGGACTTGACTGACTTCAAGGCGCCTTGCTGCATGCGCACACAGTGTTCCCTTTATTCCGCTTTCCTCTTTCTGTTCCCCCTTGCCCTTCCCCCAGCGTAGGGTAGCAAACCGGACGCTCTTCTGGTTGACCTCCCTGCCTTTCTTCTCTTTGCTATGTCTCTCTCTCTCTCTCTTGGACGTGCCTGGCTCCTCTTCTGGACTTTCGCTCGATGCCATGACACCATTTCCGAAGAGCTCCCAATTGGCTACCGAGGTCTTTGATTCGTGCGTTGACGCCGACCTTTCCCTTGAAAACCGCGAGCAACTTATGTCTCTCCTGGATAGTTTCCACTCTTCCTTCGACTGTACGGAACACGTCTTCGCCCGTACGGACAGTGTTTCCCACCACATCGACACCGGGTCCCACCTTCACTTCAGGCAACGCCCTTATCGCGTCTCAGCGGCGGAGCGTCGTGTAATCAACGACCAAGTGAATGACATGCTCAAGCGTGGCGTCATTCAACCATCCCAGAGTCCGTGGTCTTCTACAGTTGTGCTAGTGCGTAAAAAAGGAAGGATCTATTCGATTCTGTGTCGATTACCACCGTCTCAACAAAGTAACACGGAAGGACGTCTACCCTTTACCCCGAATTGACGATGCACTTGAATAATTACAAGGTGCCGAATACTTCTCGTCATTGGACCTGCGATATGGTTACTGGCAAGTTCCCATGGCCGCATGTGATCGTCATAAGACAGCGTTTGTCACCCCTGATGGACTATATGAATTTAACGTCATGCCCTTCAGACTCTGCAATGCGCCCGCAACTTTCGAGCGCATGATGTATAACATACTTCGAGGCCTCAAAAGGAACATCTGTCTGTGCTACATTGATGACATCGTCGTGTTTTCTTCAGATTTCTCGACGCACCTCTCTCGTCTCCGCCAGGTTTTTACATGTCTTAAGAACACCGGTCTTCAGTTGAATATCAAAAAGTGCCGCTTTGGAGCTCGCAACTTGACAATCTTGGACCACGTTGTTTCCAAGGACGGCGTCCTCCCCGATTGTGCGAGACTTCGAGCTGTCGCCGAATTCCCTGTACCGACGCCACTGAAGAACCTCCGGAGCTTCATCGGCCGTCATTCTTATTTTCGTCGATTAGTGCGAAATTTCGCGACCATCGCTCCTTTGACGCGCCTTCTCACCCTTGCCACCGACTGGTCTCCTGAATGTGATGACGCATCCAGACACTATGCCAGCTGTTCACATCTCCGATACTCCGGCACACGCGGATGCCAGCGGCGTGGGCCTTGGTGCGGTGCTCGCGCGAAGTAAGCCTGGCGATAACGAGTATGTTGTCGCCTACGCGAGCCGAACCCTCAACTACTCAACCATTGAGAAAGAGTGCCTGGCTATAGTCTAGGCTCTTGGGAAGTTCCGACCCTACCATTATGGACGACACTTTTACGTGGTCACGGACCACCACGCTCTTTGCTAGTTGTCGACTTTGAAAGACCCCTCGGGCCGCCTCGGTCGCTGGGCTCTACGGCTACAAGAGTATGATGTCCAAGTGGTGTACAGGTCTGGCCACAAGCACTATGATGCGGACGCCCTTTCTCGCTCTCCTCTACCCCATGATACTGCGTCTTTCTCGGCACAGTACACCGCTCTCTCAGCGCTCAACGTCGAGCCGATGCATTCGGAGCAACGAAAGGACCCGTGGATTGTTATCCTGCTCGACCTCTTGTCGGATTCAACCACCACACCGCCCTCCCGCGCGCTCCGCCGTCAGGTCTCTCAGTTTACCGTGTGAGGCAACCTGTTATATCGCCGCAACTATACACCGGATGGTCGCAAGTGGCTTCTCGTAATACCTCGTCACATGCGCTCCGACATCCGCGCTGCTTTTTATGCTACGAGGTTTATTGACGGTTAGCCGGTTAAGCGCAGAGAGCAGCCGAGCAGTCCCATCCCAACGACAGCGCGAGCGAAAGCAGCGACACCGACCCTTTTGTCGTTATCTGCCTCACTTTTGGAGCCATGCGGCCGCAGTAACGTTTTGTGCTATCTTCGTCATCGCAATATACAGGGTGCCCCACATAACTTGAGCCAAAAATTTAAAAATGAAAGGCACGTCGGAAGCGAATAGAACCGAACGCATACTATTCGCAATAGTAACTCAGACAATTTTTCCCCATAACTCGTTCATTAATTAAGTTTAATTAGACAGCCTTTTAATTATAGGCTGAGGACCCCAACTATGATGCGCAGATTTGTAGAGAACCTTCAGAAACCGCCGATCGAGTTGTTTACGTTACGACACGTCTCACGTAGTCCTTTTCACCGGGTTGCAAAGAAAGCCCGCGAAATATGAAAAAAGCCACGTGATGGAGCGCTTGCGCAGTGGTATCGTGCTGTTCTCAAGCGTGCGTTCGGTGAACGCACGCTCGAATTCGAAGTAGTAATGAACAAGGTACAGAGGCGCCTTCTATAACTATCGATGAAGTTAGAAGGGCCTTGCAAGACATGAAACGGAGAAAAGCGGCAGGACAAGATGGAATACCAGTCGATTTAATCAAAGATGGAGGAGACATAACACTTGTAGAATTAGCGAACCTTTATACGGACTCTGTACCTATTTCAAGTGTCCCAGAGAACTGTAAGAATGCCAACGTTATACTAATCCACAAAAAGAGAAACGTTAAAGAATTGAAAAATTATAGGCCCATTCGCTTACTTCCAGTATTATATAAAATATTCAGTGAGATAATCTCCAATAGAATAAGGGCAACACAGGACTTTAGTCAACCAAGGGAACAGGCAGGTTGCAGCAAGGTACACTCTACAATGGATCACATCCATATCATCAATCAGGCAATCGAGAAATCCGCAGAGTACAATCAGCCTCTGTATATGGCTTTCATCGATTACGAAAATGCATTTGATTCAGTAGAGATACCAGCAGTCATAGAGGCATTAGGTAATCAACAGGACTCTTACGTAAATATCTTGGAAGGTATCTACAGAGATTCCACAGCTACATTTATTCTCCACAAGCAGGAAGATACCTATAAAGAAAGTGATCAGACAAGGAGACACAATCTCTCCAATGTTGTTCACTGCGTGCTTGTAAGAAATATTCAGGCTATGAAACTGGGAAGGCTTGGGAGTGAGGATCGACGGCGAATACATCAGCAACCTTCGATTTGCAGATGACATTGTCCTGTTCAGCAACACTGGGGACGAGTTACAACAAATGATTGAGGACCTTAACAGAGAGTGTGTAAGAGTGTCGTTGAAGATTAATATTCAGAAGACAAAGATAATGATCAATAGCTGGACAAGAGAACGAGCGTTCAGGATCGCCAGTCAGCCTCTAGAGTCTGTGAAGGAGTACGTTTCCCTAGGTCAGTTATTCAGGGGACCCTGATCACGGGAAGGAAATTTACAGAACAATAAAAATGGGCAGGAGCGCATTCGGCAGACATTGTGAGATCCTGACCGGAATCTTATCATTATCATTAAAAAGAAAGGTGTACCATCAATGCATTCTACCGGTGTTGACGTATGGGGCAGAAACTTGGAGGCTGACAAAGAAGCTCGAGAACAAGTTAAGGACCGCGCAAAGAGTGATTGAACGAAGAATGCTAGGTGTAACGTTAAGAGATAGGAAGAGGGCGGTCTGGATCAGACAGCAAACAGGGATAGCCGATATTCTGATTGGCATTAAGAGAAAGAAATGGAGCTGGACAGGTCATGTAATACACAGGTTAGATAATCGGTGGACCACTAGGGCTACAGAATGGGTTCCAAGAGAAGGGAAGCGCAGTTGAGGATGGCAAAAGACTAAGTGGGGTGATGAAATTAAGAAATTCGCAGGTTGCTAGCTGGAATCGGTTGGCGCAGGGCAGGGGTAATTGAAGATCGCAGGGAGAGGCCTTCGCCCTGCAGTGGACATAACATAGGATGACGACGACGACGACGACGACGATGATGATGATGATGATGATGATGATTGATCTAGTTCGAACACCTGGGGTTTCTTAAACGTGTGCCTAATGCAACGGCACTCGAGCGTTTTTGCATTCCGCCTGCATCGGAATCAATGCGGCCGCGGTGGCCGGGATCGAAATCGCAACCTCGTGTTTAGCAGCACAATGCCATAGCCACTGAGCTATATGCCACGGCAGGCCGTTTTTTGTTCTAAAGACAGTTCAAATTTCCAGTCAAGTTAATCATCAACCCTGTTCGCTGTTCTCATTTTTGTACGTGTCGAAGTAGACAACGTGGCTTTACACGAACAAGACGTCGCAAATGTCTTGACATGCATTTCGCTTGCTTTCGTAAATAACTGTATATACGCTCGCTAGTGGGCATTTTTTAGAGCGGTCCCCGGTGCAGTCATCCTACAGCTTCATCGAGGACCTTTGGTGTTCAGAGGCCCACAGCTTGAAGAACACAGTTCTGTGGTGTTCATAGCGAGGCGACATCATTTCTAAAAGAAAGCAAGCCCGCTTGGCGCGTTCACCTAAAACTATGAATTCCAAAAACGAACGGTGGCGCCAATTCCAACACCGATTGTTGCATCAGTCCTTTCGGGGAATAGTGTATTAAAAGTGCACTCGAATTGTCGGTAAACTTACAGCTTCGAATTTCTCTCTCTCTCTCTCTCTTTCTCTCTCTCTCTCTCTGCGTTTCACATTGCCATGTTGCAAAGTCGTCGAGAGAGCAGTGTGGTGCAACCGGCTTCGATTTTTTGGCTTTTCCGTCACGTTTACCGGGGGTCGCAATCAGTGCACAGGATGGGGGGGAGGGGGGGGTTTACGGGGGCACGGATGTTGGTGGTTGTCTAGTCGATAAACGATCGCCAGACTTGTGCGACCTTGCGTAATTGCAACCCGTATTCCAGCGGAGCAGAGTGGCAAGGAGAATTTTCCGAGCAACTTTCCACAGCGCCCTCGAGCACTTCCCGTACCGCCTCCACGCGCGGACCGAGTCGAATCTGTCGCGCTAGCGCGACCACTTAGAGTGATGGCTCTCAAAATAATACTGCAACTTCGACATTTGGCAACGGTCAGTTCTCAGCATAAGTGGCGCGCCGTACGCGTGCGAAAAGTTTCAAGCAGTAATGTCGAGCCGTTTGCTTACAGCGACCGTTCTAAAACTCAATTCAGTCGTTGAAGGAACGTTGCAGTGGTTCCGACTGGTGACGTTTTGGGAATTTATTATAGCGCCATCAATGCGCCTACAACCTGAAGATTTTTCCAGCGTGTTGCTCTGAAAGGGCGATTTAGTGCTACACATTTTCGTCTTTATATGCTTGGCGGCTCACAAATGGCTAGCGCTTTCGTCGTCCGGCAAGCATCTAGAATCTCAATTAGCACTGATTTTATCTCCCATGGCGCCCTCAAAGTAGCTACAACGTTGAAATTCTTCTATACCCGCCGTGGTTGCTCAGTGGCTATGGTGTTGGGCTGCTGAGCACGAGGTCGCGGGATCGAATCCCGGCCACGGCGGCCGCATTTCGATGGAGGCGAAATGCGAAAACACCCGTGTGCTTAGATTTAGGTGCACGTTAAAGAACCCCAGGTGGTCAAAATTTCCGGAGTCCTCCACTACGGCGTGCCTCATAATCAGAAAGTGGTTTTGGCACGTAAAACCCCAAATATTATAAATTCTTCTACAATGTTGCTCCAAAAACACACATTATTTGTACTTAGTTTCATCTTGATACGCCTAGTATTTATGAAATGACTCTGCAGAGTACCACGTGCATATTGTCACGTTGTAGTGACGGTGAAGAAAGAATCAAAACTGGAAATGACGGAACTAGCGTTTTAGTGGGCGAACTTGTGCCCTCAAAAACAGGCTACACTCAAAGAACGGCGACAGCGGCGAACACAATCGGCGATCGTCAAAAATCTGATCAGCGGGTCAAGCGCGTCGGCTTTTATATACGAGTCATTGTAGGTTCCAGAGCAATCGGTGGTGCCCGCGTGTTTTCCAGAAATTTCTACACAATTCGAGTCGCACATGCAGTCAGATTACAACAGCTTCGGGGACAACAGAGCCATCGATAACATTCCACAAACTTCCGATACATGCGGGTGCGGCCCGCGCTGAGTGATAACGCTCGTTAGACGGTGAAAAGCGCTCACCCGTAAAAGATGAACAAGTCCATGTGTCAATATAACACCAAAGCGTAATTAACGAAACTTTGGTAATTACTGCAACGTGCACGCGTACCTCGTACACCTCTAATTTCGTTCGCAGATCACCCTTGAACGTGCCCACTGTCTCCTCCAAATTTAATTACGACTATAGCTCTAGTGGTTCTGTCAAATGAATTTCTGTCGAGATTTGGAGCGGTCGTTTGGGAGGCCGACATTGTCCACCGCATCTGGTCGCAGTAAAAGCTTTGCTGTTGTACTTGGTTCAACAAAACTGGATGGCCCAGTTTTAAATTCATTGTTTTTTATGATATTGGCGTCGTTGCCTTTGTAACTGCCGTGTCACTACTGCCTTTTTGTTGCTCTTGCACAAAATTTGTTGAGAAAGCAAGAGGGACACTGTGTGTTAGCCAGATAGTAACAATATCTGGTCGATGTCTTCACCAAGTCTGTACATTGGTACAGCTGTTTTCGATTCGGCAGGGAAACGCGAGTGTGGGTATGGAAGACAGTTGTAAAGGTTGGTCGAAAACGTCCTGCCAGAGTAAGCGGATATATATATATATATATATATATATATATATATATATATATATATATATATATATATATATTTCAAGTGTCGGCAAGCATTATTCGGCATTTTACAATGTCAAAAACCGGATATATAAAACTTTGAAATGCGCTCTTTCTTTACTGCATGCTGATTTTTAGCTTTGTGTTCCGAATGAAAAAAAAAAAGAAGCACGTGTTCCGGCTAACATCGTTAACGTCAGAAAAGGAAATTGTACTGACCCGTATAATGCCGGTATTGTGTCTAGTCAAACAATAACGCGCACTGCAATCATATCAATGGGATCGTCGGAATGAGTATACGGCTCTCTTTATAGTTACAGTGACCCAAATAACTTGTTATCGGGCATTCATCTCAGAAGTATCATAAATGCTAAAGCAAAGCCCGCTGTAACTTTGCGATACGGACTACGGCCACGTTGTTTAAACGCTCTGGTGACGTTCCTTGTAAAAAAAAAAAAAAGCGCATCACCGAACAGGAATAACAAAGCACTTGGTATAAAATCCAACTTTGTAGTAGCTTGACAACGTGTGATTTTTTGTAAGGCTGGGATGAACTGCGTTGCCCTCGCAGATGCGCTGTTGGTCGTCTGTATTGAATTGTTTCCCGCCGAAATGGAATGTCTGACATGTGTATTGATAGCTACCACGAAAGATAAATAACTCCGTAGATTCTTGCCTGCATAGTTCTGGTTACCATCTCAGCCTCAATGTGCTGGATGCCGAGCGGGATGTCGACCCTCAGGTCAGAGACCACACGCTCGAAATTTATTGCTGAGTATCTATCTCCATTTCTCAGAAGGTTGATCACCGACGCATCCGTTTAATAGGGTGTTTCATCATACCGCGAATCAGGATCATGGTAAGCAATTCTTCATTGTGCTTTCGTGAAACCCATCAGCAGAATAAAGAAATAAAGTATATTAAGACGAAACGAATCCGCGGGAAAATTTTATTTGAGAATTACATAACGTTGGTTTGCAAAACTTCAGGGGACACGCCAGCGTTGGCGTCCGCATCGAGCATCACTTGTCTGTCCCTTCAATAACGACGTTCTGCCGGGCGTCGTAGTTATTTCTGAACGCGAATAGCCACCGGACAACGACCGCGCTTCGCACGTGTGTACGCTGTGCAGGGGCCGATGGAACCGTGAAAACGCGCGTTTACGGCGGATGTCCTGCCATGTCGACGGGTCGTTCGCCTCTCGAACGGCCCTCCATGAATGGCTCATAAAATCACGGAAAGAAAGCGACGCGAGTGGAATCAATACTGGACGATGGTGTTGGAGCGCAGGGGAAAAAAAAAAAAGAAGTAACCCCCCCCCCCCCCCCCCCCCCCGAGAGAGGACCAGAACGACGTACTTGTTGGCCTTTGATATCTCTGTTGCTCGAATCACCTTTGTCATCTTTGTTTTTTGACGATGCCCTCGGTTTGCGCCGGCCTCAGTACTTAATAGGGAGGGTCTTGTGGCACATCGAAATGAATGAGCAACCAAGAAGAGGACCCCGGTCGTTGATTGCCGGAGATCAGCACTTCCGCGAAAGAGCAACAAGACCGAGGGGCGGTTGCAGTGTATCTCTCCGCAAACTTTGCCACGGTCATACAATTTGTGCACAATGCCAATAACGGAAAAGAGTGCGCGGCGGCTGTGGGATACCGAGTCATATCAAGAGGCCAGATAATTTTGCAGACACGTGTATCGTTGTACGATAATGTGAGACGGCCGGGGGGCGGGGGCAGGAAAGGCTGAGAAAGATGTGACACGCAGCCTGTACTGGGTGTTTGGGGCGGGGGGGGGGGGGGGGGTCGTGTTTGATGTAGCACCTTGAGCCTTGCGCGTGACCATCTTTTAGCCCTCGCAGTACACTTGCGAAACGCGACATGCACTCACGAATCAGTTCTTGTACGCAGCAGCGGGCGCCGAGCAGCCGGGGTAGCGAATTATTCGACGGCGAAAGTGCCGGCCAGTGACAGGCCGCAGTTCATACGAATGAAGTTGGGAATCCGGTCCCTAGTCAGATACTTTGACATCTTTGTCAGGGCCAATTTATATATGTGGCAAGTGTTTCTCTCTCGGCTGTGTAACGTAGTTCAATTAATGAGGGAATGAATGAGGTCTTTGATTTTGTAAAGGATGCACACAACGACACCATGATTCGCTTTGTTGCATGCATTATTGCTTGGCAACACGAGCGTGATGAAGGCGAGTTTGTGCTTGGACGTGCAGAAGAATAAACCAAATTTCTATAATTATAACCGAAGTTGCGTCTCCACCGGCTCATAAGTCTAGACAAAAAGAATCTTCGTGAAAAGGGAAGCAAAAAAAAAAGGAAAGCGAGAAAGAAGCAGACAGACAACCAACCGAAATATACGTGACACATGATTGATTAGAACTGACGACCTTGAATGAATTCAAACAGGGACTTCTTGTACCATTTGTACATGATAGTTGCCTCAGAGATCGGCCTATACAGGTAAATGAATGCCTGACCATGCGCCAGCTCCCGTACCCTTCCGCTTATGCCACACAACGCTTGGCGCATGGTAAAAATAGTTTCATATAGCAATACATAACGCTAGAGAAGAATGAAAGTAACTTACGCAGAATTTCGCACGAAAAAAAAAAAAACACGCGAATACACATTGACAAACCATATTGGTCACAGAAACTAAATTATGCTTATAGTCGCGAAATTGCACACTGGGTTATGATGAACGCCGTAGTGGATAGCTCCGGATTAATTTTGACCAGCAATTTTAACGGGCACTTATATAAATTTAGGTACACGAGCGTTCTTGCATTTCTCATTCATCGAAATGCGACCGCCATGGTCGTTAATCGAACCCGAGACCTCGTGCTGCGTAGCAGAACGTTTCACAGAAACAAGAGGTATACATTTGAAAAAACGTGTACATTTCTGAGCTAGTATAAAATAAAAGGAAAGCCATCTCTGCGTTATTTTGCTTTCAGTATATTTATACAGAGCGCGTCATATTCATAAGAATAGTATTTAATTTCTTTTCCCTCCACTGGATGCCTTTGGTCATGGGTCTATATATATGTTTTAACTCAGCGGGACGAAGCTAATAATGCTTGGTGCTAAGTCTTATTGCAGATAACTCCAATGCGATATTTCTATATAGCCCCGAACATGAGCAAGTTCGGAAGGTTTCCTAACTAATGTACTCAACCATTTGTTGCAATTCATCTCCATCGTTGCTGAACAGGACAATGTCATCTGCAAACCGCAGATTGCTAAGATATTCGCCGTTGCTCCTCACCCGTAATCATCCACAGTCTAGTAACTTGAATATGTCTAAGCATGCAGGTGGGAGCGACCCGCTGCTCTACCGCTGCTACCGCCGAGGTAGCGTACCTCAGGACCTAAATAAAGTTATCTGTCTGTTGTCCGTCCATCCGTCTGTCTGTCTGCAGTCTATAGTATTGAGAGATTGTGTCTCTTGCTTGACCCCTTTTGCGATCGATAAAATTCCGCTGTGTGTGTGTGTGTGTGTGTGTGTGTGCGTGTGCGTGCGTGCGTGTGTGTGTGTGTGAAGAATTAAGGTAGCTGTGGAATCTTTACAGATATTTGCTAAGACATTCACGTATGCTTCCAGTACCCCTTGACAACGCCATGCCTCCATGACTGCTTGTCTTTCTAATGAATCGAACCCA
This sequence comes from Dermacentor albipictus, assembly GCF_038994185.2. NCBI lineage: Eukaryota > Metazoa > Arthropoda > Arachnida > Ixodida > Ixodidae > Dermacentor > Dermacentor albipictus. The sequence continues at coordinate 236,478,203 of NC_091821.1, read as the reverse complement.
TTTTCGTATTCTATTAAAGTCATAGAGAGAGACCGGTTATACTCAGCAGATTTCTTAATAGCTTTATTGATGACATGAACGTGATCCATTGTTGAATATCTCTTCATAAATACAGCCTCAGTCAGTGCAGGGTAGCAAACCAAATTCAACTTCGTTAACCTCCCTGCCTTTACTTTTATTTTCTCTCCCTCTCCCTCTACTACATTCCCAGTTTTGAACGCATCTAGTCCACAACTGTAACCGCACAGAGAGTATCAATTTGTCACGTGCTCTTCGACACGGCGGTTGTGTCTATTTCGCGTCGCGCAGAGCCCACAATACAATCAGGCCTCGAGTTGCGGCTGCCGCTTTAAGTTACAATCGCATGCGACACAATTGCTCCCTGATTTCAACGCGGGCACTGCGCTTTGTGAAAGAGGCGGCGGCTCCGCGCTGAAAATAACGTCGATAACGCGTTCCATGTCTTGTCGCCTAATATATATATATATATACCTCGCGACACAGCGTGTGGTTGAGCGCGAGCATTACTTACTAGTGCATTGTGCTTTGGGTTCATGGCGCGTAAGCTTTAAAAGGAAGACTTAATGTTTTGTTGGTAAGAACGATCCTTGCTCGGCTGCAAGGATGAGTGTCAGTACAGCATTTTCTTTAGTCTATCTAAGAAGCAAAATGATTTTCTTACTGTAGTGTCTTTATGTGACGAGTGAATGACATACAATGCCTTGAAGTCGGTGATGGGCGTACTTCGTGCGGTTTTCTAATTACTTGACCGTCTACTCCTTTTGTTTTTCATCGCTTATCTTTGTGTATAAAAAGCGCAGCTCATAAAAACCACGCTTCAGTTGGGAGTCAGAGCTCTATTCTTTCTTTTAGTGGCTACTTCACGTACAACCGACTCCCGAACACGCTATAAGGAGCGATCGCCACATGATTCAAATCGAGGTTGAACAGTTTCACCGCTCGCCCAAGACAAGAAAGGCGCGTCTCACGGACTAAAATGCGTACAGGGGTGAACTTACCAACGTTTCGGCCATCGAAGACATTGGAGCTTGGCAAAACGGTTTCGTAGGTGCAGCTGAAGGCCACACCAGGACGATACAACTAGACTAGGAAAATACGGCGTTCGATAATCACCTCCTACACTTATGGGAGGCTCGGCGATCGCTCCTCAAACGATGGCAACGGTAAAAGCTCAACCGCCAGCTCAAGCGCCGAATTTCCATATTAACCACGTAGGCACAGGAGTATGCTGAACAGCTAGCGAACCAGAACTGGCCGTCCTTTTGCGACTACCATCAAGGGGCCCTCAACTCCAAGAATACCTGACACATACTTCGAACCCTCGTCGACGACACCCGCACCAAAAACCGACAAACACATACAATTCAACGATTCACCCACAACTATGGCGGCACAGATGACCTAGCTACTCCACGAACTTCAGACAAGTTAGGCTACGCGGCTCAACTAACCCGTAAACAACCGCCACCAACAGGGGTACGCCGCAAGGTTCGGTGGTCTCACAACTCCTCTTCAACGTGACCCTTCTCCAACTTCCCTGTCTCCTACACACCGTCACATGGATATGCCTCGCTCTATATACAGATGATATCACACTTTAGACGAGTGGCGCGATGCACGGGCGAACAGGAGGACTGTCTTCAGGAAGCGGCCGATGTCATCGAACTATACCTCAACACCTGGGGGCTTCACTGTGCCCCGGAAAAATCCGAACTGTTGGTACTTGGGGTACGCACACGAGACAGGCCTTCAAGCACGCACGCACGCACGCACGCACGCACGCACGCACGCACACACGCACGCACGCACGCACACACGCACACAAACACACGCGCGCGCGTTCTTATGAGCTGTCCCGTCCCTTAATACATTTACCACGCGACCGGTTTCCTACACTTCACAGACATACACTTCTTTACACTTTGACTGTATGACTGTATGACTCATTGTCTTTATGACCAGATAAAGCAATGATAACTTTTTAGAACGATAACAGCGCGCACTAACGATATAAATGTTAGCTGTTTTCGTTTTAAATGACCATGTGCCAACTAGCCCAACAGGAAACTCTCTTGAAGAACGGTGTTGAGGGATAACGCTTGTAAAGCATTTAGTATAGCAACCAACCGCGCATGCTTTAGCCGGACCACGCATCATCGAAATAACCTCATTTGGGCAGAAGGACATTTGAGTTATCCCTAGAACTTCCGTTTTTATTTAAACGTGAGTGAAACTTCCTTTTTATAATGATCTTTGACGTTTTGCTGTCTGACATTGAATTTATAAACATACTTAGTAGATGCATATCCTCTGTGCGTCCGAAAACGGGTGGGTCACGCGGAGTTGCTTAAGAATCACAAACGAAGACATGCTGAGCACTTTTTCGGTCAGAACACGCTCTCTCTTAACGGCAGCAAAGGTTTTCGCGATTCCCGCTGCGCATTGCAATCGATTTTGGTGTCAGAAGCGTTGTCAGCTATCACCGTATGTGCTGAATTAGAGCTTTCAGTGTGAGAGAGAAAGAAATTGCAAAAAAAAAACGCTATTTCTACAGCAGTTTAAAGAGCTCGTCCCTGTGTCTCATGACGAGGAAGGGGGGGGGGGGGGGGTCAAAGGAGAAGAAAGAGAACGGATATAAAGTAGGATGCCTAAAATTTCTGCCGGCTGTGATTATGTTTCTGCAGCCTTTTCTGTAAGTAAGTAAGTAAGTAAGTAAGTAAGTAAGTAAGTAAGTAAGTAAGTAAGTAAGTAAGTAAGTAAGTAAGTGAGTAAGTGAGTGAGTGAGTGAGTGAGTGAGTGAGTGAGTGAGTGAGTGAGTGAGTGAGTGAGTGAGTGAGAGTGAGTGAGTGAGTGAGTGAGTGAGTGAGTGAGTGAGTGAGTGAGTGAGTGAGTGAGTGAGTGAGTGAGTGAGTGAGTGAGTGAGTGAGTGAGTGAGTGAGTGAGTGAGTGAGTGAGTGAGTGAGTGAGTGAGTGAGTGAGTGAGTGAGTGAGTGAGTAAAGTAAAGTAAAGTAAAGTAAAGTAAAGTAAAGTAAAGTAAAGTAAAAGTAAGTAAGTTAAGTAAGTGAAGTAAGTAAGTTAAGTAAGTAAGTGAAGTAAGTAAGTAAGTAAGTGAAGTAAGTAAGTAAGTAAGTAAAGTAAAGTAAAGTAAGTAAGTAAAGTAAAGTAAGTAAAGTAAAGTAAGTAAAGTAAGTAAGTAAAGTAAAGTAAAGTAAGTAAAGTAAGTAAGTAAAGTGTTAAAACAAGCGCCTACGCCTGCCCACACCCAGTCGGAGCACGAGGATCTTCCGTTCCAGACGACCGTTCAGTCAAGAGTTGAGCGGAGCTATGTTTCGCAGCCGTACGGTTCCCATTCGCCGTCCGTTGTGACGGTGGGAAAATCGGCTGGCCTCCCAGGTGCAGCTGCAGCCTTGTAGGCTTTTGTGCGTTTTCTGGAAATATAGTATAAAACAATCTTTCTGCTGAAATGTGTAAGGTCGAGAGTTGATCAAACGGGCATGGCCAGGAAAAACAGCTCCTTGGGCGGCACGTGTTAAATGTCAACGCTGATAGCCCGATATGAACAACATGCCAAGCATATATATATATATATATATATATATATATATATATATATATATATATAATCTTTAACAACATCGGACATAATGCGCATCAGCGTGTGGCACACCGCGACAGGTACACATCTTTCGCTCGGAGTACTTCCAAGCCGAACTTGGATAACGCGGTGACTGAGTAATTCGTGGGGAAACCGCAATGTGCGGCTAGTGACTCCCCTGGCTTCCAGTCGGCTGATGGTACTGGACTGTATACAACCCAGTAATTGGCTTTAGAGGTATCACTGAAAGCGGCAACTGTAGAATTATTTATGGGGCTCATGCACTGTGATTCACTATAAACCTAATACACTGTCTTGTGAGCAGAGCCTCTGTCAAAAGCCAGTCATGCATGGCTGAAGTTTTCTTTACTATTCAACGAATCAGCCTGGTACAAACTACCTTCTCGACTAGCCATGGTTGCTGGATTTGGCGTTGCACTGCTAAGCACGAGGTCGCGGGGAAAAAAATTAATAACAATTAAACTATGTGGTTTTACGTGCCAATACCACGATCTGCTTATAACGCACGCCGTAGTGAGGGACTCTGGAAAAATTTTGACCACCCGGGGTTCTTTAACGTGAACCTAAATCTAAGAGCACGGTTGTTTTCGCATTTGGCCCCCATCGAAATCCGGCGGCCGTGGCCGGGATTTGGTCGAGGCCGCGGGATCAAATCCCGCTTGTAGCGGCCGCATTTAGATGGGGGCGAAATGCGAGAACGTCCGTGTACCGTGCATTGGGCGCACGTCAAAAAACCCCAGGTGGTATAACTTATTCCGGAGTTCCCCGCTACGGCGTGCCTCACAATCAGATGGTGGTTTTGGCACGTAAAACCCCAGAAATAAAGAAAACGAGTACCTTCTCGAAAACATTCAGGCAAGGTACCGGTGATATTGACATATACGAGGCTATAGGTCAGGGGCATCTATCCTTCACTTAAGAATAGGTACTGCCAAAGCCACTATTCAGTACTTCTGAATGTCGCCTCTGCTCCGACACCATCAAGAAAACTTAGGAACTTGTGTCTTCACTCCACGGGCAGATCCGAAGGCATAAGCGGTTTCCAAGCCATGGAATTACTACGACAGCAAGCAGGTGCTGGACTTAATATAATGTATAAACTCCGGGAAGTATGGATATCTCCGGCGTCCGTTATTTCCTTGCGGTTATATGCATCACTCAGTTTCAAAACCGTCTGGTTATCAACTGCGCCAGCGCACAGAACAACTGCATCCCTCACAACGCAAGGCAGGGAGCTTGGGCTTATCGCCAAGGCAGATTTACACGCCTTTTGCAGCGTGTGTCAAAACTCTAACATAGGAAAGACGGGCGTACGCTCACAGCGCATCAGCGATGCCCAATGACCTCTGCGGTCATTGAGGAGTTGACCTACGAGGTCTGCATAGCCACGTCAGCAGTCCTTAAACTAGACTGTCTTCCAATAACGAGAGTAGTGCCACCTAGGTCCATGAATCAAATGCACGGCAACTCGATTTCTTTTCTTTCTTAAGTGAAACGGATAAGCCGCACTCTTACAATCACACTGTGTATTCAATACCACATTTCTCGCGACGTCACTAAACAAACGCAGAGGTGACGACACAGGCTACGTTTTTCGCAGTCAAACTGCAGTGGTGTTTTTGCAGACTGTGCGGCGCACGTGTAACGGCATTGGGGGCAAGAGAAGCTGACGTCTAATTTACAAAAGCGATAACGGCCGCACCCGACGAAGGCTTCCGCGGGTCCTCCTCACTGTGCCGGCGCAATGCTGTCCCGGTAGGAAAAGCGCTTAAATCGATCTTATCACACGGAAATAAAGGTGTACAATCGGCTAGCGCATCCGAGCGCTGCGGTCTCTCGGGCGTTTCACGTCTTGCATCGTCTCGCCGCGCGTTTCTAAGAAGCCCTTTCCAGCCGTTCGCGGAACACCGAGACAAAGACGAACGGCGGAGAAAATTTCCCAATCTCACAATCCCAATCTGCCAAAAGCTCCCAATCGCGCGCCGTGACCTTTCCGGGTCCGCGGCTACAGCTCCGAAAGAGAGCAAGAAGAGCGCGCCGGCGACCACAGCGTCCTGGAGTGTGGGCGCGAGAGGGGCGCACACGCTAATCTCCGGCGTGCCTTAGCGCACGAAGCACAGCCCAGGGCGCGGTGTTTACCGCGTGCGCTCCAGTGGTCGCAACGCGGGGCTGCAGCGAGGGCGCCCGTGCCCCGAGAGCCGGCATCCGCGGTGTGCCTCGCTGGCCGATCCCTGGTGGCCGCCGCCTCGTTTGCGCGGGAGATGCCGCGCGATCCGAGAAGTCCCGCGGGAGAGGCGTCAGGACGGGAGTCCGCGAGAGCGTCCGACGTGTGGCTCGGCTCCCCTGCGCCTCATCGATTGCCATCACAAATAGCAATTCACAGAAGGGCTGGCTCCTCCGAGAAAAGGCGAGAAGAAGCTTGCTTCATCGAAGTAATAATAATAATAAAGTAAAAAAAAGAGAGAGAAGGAAAAAGAAAGAAACTGCTTTTGGTACCTTGATTTCCCGGAAATGCGAATTCGCGGTTGCCAACGGCTGAGTCTGCAAGTGTCGAAGGCGAGGAGCTCGAGGGCGGAAAGTTGCTGTAGTTCGAACGCCGCCAGACCGGAAACGCTAACTGCGCGATTAATCGCTGTTTAGACAGATGCATGGTAGGCCTTGACTACGTTTGGACCTAGCTGGATAATGTCCGATTCTCTTACTTAGGCGTGACAGCTCGCTATCTCGGGCACATTTTCCCCCTGCATAAATCTAAAATGTCTTGCGTCGTGCGCTACACGTCCTTCTTGCTGAATGTTCTATGCTAGTTTCTATTAAATTTGGCTTATACATTGGTGGTGTGTGTGTCCATCTATCTGTTCAAACTGGATAACTGTCTTCCGGTTAACCTCCCTGCCTTTCGGATCTCATATATGGTGGTGGTGGTAGTAATGATGTTGCAGCAGGCGGGGTTAGCTAGGCATACATAGCCGGCAATTGTTCCGTCTCATTTATCTCTCTCTCTCTCTCTCCGTGCTTTGACCCGTCCAACTACACTAGTAACATGCTTCACTGGGCTTAGCATGCCACATTGCCCATGTGTATGTAGAGTCAAGAGCTCTTGCTACACTGTAAATTGCGATCTGCGTATTTGGTATGCCTTGGTTTTAGCCTTTACTGTTAATTTGTTAGCCCTACAGTGTCGCACCTTGCTGGCGTCTTGATGAATGCTTTGCGAAATGAAACACTGAGCACGGTACTCTGGCAAAAAGATGACAAACCGCTGATCAGTGCTCTCCACGGCTGTGGGCAGAACAGACGGGTCCACGCTGCTGCCGCTCTCTCAGTGTTGCCTTGTTTACTGTAAGCTGACGACGATACCAGTCTGATGGTTACTCGTATACACTGCCACCAAAGAACATAATTTCTGCTCTGATTTAGTGGCAACACGAATTAAAAGTACTATAATTTCTAACATCTTGTTTATCACGCACGCACGCACGCACGCACGCACACACACACACACACACACACACACACACACACACACACACACACACACACACACACACACACACACACACACACACACACACACACACACACACACACACACACACACACACACACACACACACACACGCGCGCGCGCGCGCGCGCGCACACACTTTTCCCTATGCTGGACACATACGAGCGAGAAGCTTTGTGAATTCGGCCCCGCAGTTCGAATTCCGCAAGTGTTAAGGTTATTGATCCTTTTTTATAACTCACAAACGTAGCGGCTTGTCGTGCACTTGTGCCGAACGCGTCGTCCCCTGCAATGCGTGACATTTCTTGCGCAAGAATGCAATGCGGTTGGGGAGACAGACACTGGGGCGAAATAATTTTGCGAGCTGTGGCGCAACCAGATCGACCTTGGAATTGTTGCCATGGTTTGCTTCTCTGCGTCGGTGACGCAACGGGCAAACAAGAAAAAATATTCAAGGCGCGATGGTGAGGGCACGAAGGGGGAACAACGTCAGCGTTGCGTCTGTCAGCCAGCGAGCTGGGAGCAGGCGCGTTTAATCGGAAAAAAAGGAGTCGGCCGGCCTTCGCGTGGCGTGGCCTCCACAGATTCAGTGTGTCGCCCGTGCGTTGCCACCGGAAGAGCCAAAAGCGGGGGCCTCCCGCTGGTCGCCGTCGCGTGTTCTTTTTTTTTTTCCCCCGTCTCTCCAAGATGGCGGCCGGCTGGCGTGCGCCAGCCCGTGGTGTCGACGACCGCGTGCTCCCGCAGTGAGCCTTGCGCGCGCGCCGCCCCTAATCGGCGCATGACACAACGTGCGCCGCTTCCGGAAAACGTGGCCCGCCGCCGGCGGCGGCGCGGGCACGCGCGTGTAGCCTCCGACGTCGGGGCTGACATTGACCCAGATCGCGCTGCCGGCCGACCTTGCACGGGAATGGTCAGATCGATGCGGCCACCTCGCTTTCTTCTCCTGCCCCTCCACTCGAGCCGGCTTCCCGTTTTGCCCCCCTCCCTCCGTGGGCGGTGTTGTTTCTTAGCGGCGACGAAAATCGTTCGTTCGTCTCTCGGGCTTTCTTTTTTGTTTTTGTTTTTCTGAGGCCGTGATTATTTTCAGCAGCGCGGAATTGCGTGCGCGAAGAGGTGGAAAAAAATCCTGGAGCGTCGCTCTTGCAGCAGGTCCAGTAATTCTCGAAGAGCGAGCCGAACCACAGTGCGAAAGCGGAGGTCGGCCAGTTTTCAGCGAAGCAGATACTCTCGGAAAAGGAGAAGAAAAGAAAATTGTAGAGGGAATCGAAAGTGGGAAATCGAGGAGAGAAGCGGCGAGCGTGCCGTAAGGTCACCGTTGCTAAAAAGAGTCAAGGACAGCGCCTCGAGTCACCAAGCGGTGTCGCGGCTCGCCGCCAGCCTGACTTTTCAATGAAGTAATAACAGCAGAATTGCAACGAGTTGTGCAATTTGATTTCATTACAGAACGGAGGCGAAAAGATAGCTGCAAGTGCGCGATGAACACGTAGGAGCACGTGACGTCACGCTGCAATGATTACCATGTACTCGAATCCACTACATGGTAAGGCTGGGCTTCACGTCCCTTCTCAGCTTCCGAGCGAGACAAAAAAACGGTCCTAATTATTCCTTCCTTCTAAGTTCCTTTATAAGGCGATCGCCTTAAAGAGGAACTTGGAATGCGATCGTTCATTTCCAGAAGTCAGTTCCTGAAGATGAGCGCTCATGGAACATCTTTGAAAACGTTAATCGCACTTCGTTTTGCAACTTGCATCCATTCATTTTGAATGCACACACACACGCCCACGCACGCACAGCTCCTACGCCAGAACTGTTCGCAGCAGCACGTGCCAGCCAGTCATTACGTTGGACATATCATTACCAAAGGCGGCAGCTAGGCAAACAGCTCTTACGAACGAAAAGCTTTGCGAATTCGACCCCTGCAGCTAATAATCATGGCGCACCGATCGCGGCCTGTATACTTCTGACCACTTCTGGACACGATGCGTATGCGTACAAGGGATAACTGATTTACATTCGAGGCGTATAGGAATGGCCAGTGCTAACAGCGCCACTCTTTGGCTAGAACCTTTCTTGGGCTAGCAATACGTTCTGGCATCGCGTAGCTGTCCGATTGCTTAGAAATTTTGAAGGGGCCGTGCAGTGCCTCCGTTCGCCGGCCCTTTCTCGCCTTATGTCTTGCGTAAACGTTCGCGCGCATGCTGGTCAAAAAAAGTTCGCGGGGATTTTTTCACTGATGATAGAAGCCACCATTGATGGAATTTCTTGAGGTATATATCAGGCGGATAGCACGATCCCTAGTGCGTCGGTGATAGTGTAGGTAAGAAAGACTCCATACGATTGCGCATAACTCGCCGAACGTGGCGTGCTGCAGGCGCACACTCTAATAATGCGCGACGACAATGGTGAGAGGTGAGAGAAAAAAATAAAGGCAGCTGTCTCCGGAAAATGGTGCTGCACGGATCCTTTAAAACAAAAAAATAGGGGCTACTTGCACGAAACATTTCGCTGTGTGGTAATTTTACCTGAGGCCAAATTGTTTCACGCAAATAACACTGCAGCAGCCGTGCAAGTAAATTGTCAAAGGAGGAAGGCGCGGCACTTGCGCGAAACGTTTTGACCTTCGTCACTCGACAACTCACTGCTCACTTGCACGAAGCCGCGCGTTTAATCTTATTCCCCATATGTGCCACCAATACAATGCCAATTACGAGCGGCTCCACATGTTACACTCTCGTTTCAAAGCGCCGTGTTCACGACGCTGCCGGTGCCACTTTCGCGATCATTTAATTGGAAGAGCTGTGGCTGCCTCATCCAACAGGCTGGCAAGGCCCCGGCGGAGGCCACCGCGCTTGACTCATGCGCGGGGCTGGCCCACTCCTGCGACGGCGCCACGGGTGCGCCCGAGTGGCGCGGCAAAATCATCATGCGCTGCGGGAAAGCACGCTGGCGGCGCGGTTCGCACGAACCGTGGCGAGGCGCAGCTGATGACGGGGCGGCGGCGGCGGCACCTTGGCGCCCGTTGTGTACACCGTTTCTGTCGCCACCTGCTCCGACGGAATGAGAGCTGTCGATGAGCGGGGCTGCTGGCCACTCGTATCGGTCTATACCGCGCGCGACGAATCTGAGGTGATTCGGCGGCGGTGTTTCCGTGCTGAATTATGGCCATGTGTACGCGGCAGGACAAGAAACGCCAAATCTGGAGCTCTCGCTGGCTGAGTTTCGCGTTAATATGGCTGGTCGGAGCAATTTCTGCGATCGCTGTCACCTTCTGACGTTACCGGCCGCTTTACGTGCTACAGTATAGCTGCGTAGACGGGGGAAGGAATGCGCTGGGCCCTTCAGGGATAAGAAAACAAGCATTTTACGCACATGGAACACATGTTAAGGAGGAACGGCTCCTACTTGATTCTCCTCCTCCTTACATCTGCATCACTGTCAGCCACAATGTGGACTATGAGTCTTCAAGGTCATGGCTCGGATTCGTTCAGGTGTCCGTCTTGAGGCAGACAGAGGACTATATACATTCGTAGGAATCACTTTATCCCTATTCTTCCCTTCTGCACTTGACGGAAGGGAAATGAGGCATGAACGACTTATTTCAGCACTGCTGTATGTAGAGGATGTGCGTAAAGAGAGTTAGAGAACTAAAGGGAAGAAGACCATCTGGAAATACAAAGCGAATAACTATAGTCAAGTTAGATATACATTGCGCGAAAGAAAATTGATGTAAGAACTTGACAAAAGAAACAGAAATAAAAGGATAAAGCGGGAGTGACCGCAGCGTTGGCACACATATCAGGAGACCCGGAGTGCAATCGCGATTCGTCAAACACTCTCGCTGTATAATGCACAAAAAAAAAAAACAGTGCAGCAGCGCTTTTAAATCCTGGTGGTCCGTGCCAGGCTTTTGGAATTCTATTCTGACAGCGGGCGGCCATTGTCCAACGCGAGGAGAGTGGCGCCGAACGTTTGTCTTTGGGTACAACTAAAGCTGACAGCAGTGCCAGATGAAATGCGCGATCGTCTGCTAGCCACAACAGAGCTACTAGCCACACTGATTCGAAGCGCGCGTGCGTCGGTTAACGCATAGTGACCCACACGCGGCATAAAAAGGAAATGGTTCCCTTTTCGGCAACCTGATAGATGTAAGGCTGCGCACGGGAATTCCTGACATAGAACCTATAGTAATCTGCAAAATAACTTGAGTTCCACTGGGCCAACGTAGGCCCACGAGCAAGCTTGTAAAAGCTGTTCCTGGACGTACCTAGAAATTTATTCACTCGATGAAAAAAAAAAATGTTTTTTTTTGTTCTGTATGAAGGAAATAGGATATGTCAAAGCAAATAAAATCAAATGATGATCACCTTTAGCATGCACAAAAATTAACGCTAACTTGCAAGTGGTAAAATAAGAAAGACACTAAACAAATAATTAAGAAAAAGACCAAACAACTTAATGAGCGAGTCGTATGTGTATTTATATCCCTCCCAGTTACTTCAAACGCAGAGGTGGGCCTATAGCTGCATCGCTACCGGTTCGCTACCCATGTGGGAAGAGAGGCAAGAGAGGTAAGGACGCGCAAACACTTGAACATTTGAACCTTCTCGGAGGAATTAGAAACGCAATCGCACAGCCGAGAAGTCTAAAAAAAGTTCACCGGCGTTCCAATAACTTTCTCCGTATCGGTCTTCACTGTTTTGTGGGGTCAGCGACGTGTAAAGGACGCAGGGGATGACGTGAATGTCCCCGAAAGCGCATATCGTCCATTTCGTTTTATTTCTTTCGGAAAACGCTCCGTTGTTACGTGCATTGGAATTGCGTTCACCCGTGGTTTGGTGCAGTCATCCGGATAAGCACACAGGAAGCCTCATGATGGAGTGCCCTTGGTTAGCCGTTAAGCGGTCATATGCCTCAGTTTAATGTATCGGCAACAGCAGTGACAATCTGTAGTATGGAACACAGCGTCCTGCATGACACACAGAGCCCTCCGTTGAGGCAGCGCGCTTACATCAGAGCCTTTGCGACAAATTCACTGAATGGAAAAAAAAAAAGACTCATAGCCTCCTGACACAGCTCACGTAGCTTAAATTTCGTTTTGTAAGGAACAGAGAGAGCCAGCGAGAGCGAAATAGAAGAGCGAAAAGGCAGGGAGGTTGACCATACGCACGTCCTGTTTGCTACCCTGCACTGAGGGAAGGGGTATAAGGATGAAAAGAGAGAGAATATAGAGATGGCACAGTTTCGCACACATTTTGAAGTTCACACCGATTCTACACACGGTCACCAAGACCTGTCGACTTCAGGCACTGCAACAACGCTTTCGTGGCTTTCTGTGTCATAGACGCGTACGGCCATGGTCCAAAGATGTTCATTTCTTAAAATAGTCTAGAGTTCAGCTGGTTCAGTGCTGTCGGGAGAGCTTCACGCTCGACGTCATACTGGGGACAGAGACATGCGATGTGTTCAATCGTTTCTACAGTTCCAGGAGAACCGCGCATGGGCATATACCCCATTCCAATGAGGAAAGGGTAAGCCTTCGTAAATGCCACCACGAGCCAGAGGCGGCAAATTACTGTCGGGAAAGAGAGCGGGAAACTTTTGATGGCACTTGTAGCTTTAGGGGTGGATTGAATCTATGAAGGTGATACTTCGGGAGGTTGGGAGAAGGCCAGTATTTGTGTATCATAGCTTTAGCCACGATATTAAGCTTTTTTGCCGCGTCGGTTCTGAATAAGGGGATTGGAACTATTCAGGTTTCTAGAGGGGCAGACCGGGTGGCTTCGTCGGCGAGGTCATTACCAGCAATGCCGAAATGTTTAGGTAGCTACTAGAATATAATTTCACGCCCTTTAGCGATAGCTTGATGGTGGACTTCTCTTATATGTCAACTGCTCGTGAGTCCTGTGATATAGGGCAAAATGCAGACTCTGAAGTGCTGCCTTAGAGTCGCAAAATATGACCAATTGCTGAGGTGTCTCTTGTAGGAGGTATTTGACAGCAGCACGCAGGGCAACAAGCTCTGCCGCTGTTGATGTTGTCATGTGTGACAGTTTGAATTTCATTGTAGTTTTCGTAGCCGGAATGACAACGGCAACTGAAGAGCTGCATGAGACCGAACCATCAGTATAGATGTGTATTCGGTCCCCATATGCTTCATTATTTAATAGCAGCGTCACTCGTTTCAGAGCTATGTTTGGGTGATTGGCTTTCTTCTTTACACCCGGAAAGCTAAGGCGTACCTGAGGCTGTTGGAGACACCACAAGGGGATTGACAGCCTTGCTGCTGGTGTGTATCCTGATGGAGGACAATCTGTATGGGTGATTATAACTTCAGAAAACGTTGCACGAGGGCTCTGCGATGGCAAGAACGCCAAGTGATGATCGCGGACGCGGGAAAGATGACGGATATGCGTCCTGAAACAATCCACAGTCATGTATGCTTGGATGGGATGATCTTTGGCGAGCACGATTGTTGCAACTGTTGACGCACAGCGAGGAAGTCCTAAACACGTGCGCAATGACTGTCCCTGTAAGCTCTCCAATGAGCTAATATCTGACTTGCACGTACTGGACAACACTGAAAGGCTGTAGCGTAGATATCCTGTAGGAATGAAGCTCTCTACAATTGAAGCATGTGGAGCGTACAGATGGGCCCCATGTTTTCCCGCACATGAATCTACCTGGGCAATCGATGACAGTTTTTTTCTTCAGCTAGGTGCAATGAGGGCTCCAGGAAAGATTTCATTCGATTATTACACCCAAGAATCGATGGGTCCTTCCATAGGTGATAATGGAGACTGGGTAGGGCGTCATAGGTTTACGTGTGTATGCAATCAATGCACATTTTTCGGTCGAGACAATCAAGCGTTGTGTTTGAAAGCATGCCGATGTCAAGGTTGCTGCCCGCTGAAATCGCGCGCGAACTTGAAGGCGAGTGACCGCAGACGTCCAAAGGCAGGGACGTTCACCAGAAGAAGTCCGGTTTGCTACCCAGCACAGCGGACATGGATTCAGAAAGATGGAAAGGGAGATGGTTACTATCTAAATGGAAGTCGGCGCCAAAAATTCTGACGCTGCCCACGTCACTATTACAGCTGGTCTGCTTCGCAGGCCCGGAGACCGCAGGAAGCGAACTAAAACTCTGGCTGCCTTTAGCGCACGCGTAAGTTGAGACCACGGTCCAAGTATTATTTGCTCTGACAGTGGCTGTGGCTGTAAATGAGCAGCCTAACTTTGAAGATTTACGTAATGAATGCACTGCCAACGTTGTAACGAAGAATCTAAATGTGAGCGTCCGATACGTGCCTTTTTGTAACAAAGCCCGTTCTTCATTTATAGGTGGCCATGAATTCTGAGCTTCTGGAAAAATTGAGTATTTAAAAACAAAAGCAGATATCGGAAAACCAAATGGTTAAAACCATGCTTTTTTTCCATTCCTAAGTACGAGTGTTATTTTGTGATTTCAGCAGTCGACGCTAATAATTAACAAACAGCCGAAACAGGATTTCAGCGATTTTCTTATCGCATGCACTAAATTTACACTACAAAAACGAAGCGAAAAACCAAAAGCAAAAAGACTGATTGATGTTGAAGCTTTAGGCGTACTGTTGTGCCATTACCACAAGCCCGGATTCCGAATCTGCAAGATGCAGAATCTATCCTGCGAGCGCCATAATTCTCCCTTCACAAGACAAGATGCTGCGCCTTCGTGCGGGAGAAGCCTCGGCGAAGCAGCGTGTTTAAACGTGTCCGCGTGTGCCCGACAGCCCGGCGCCGCACCTCCCTTGCTTGGAGGTCACCGCGCGCGCGAACTTTGAACCGGGTGGCCAGCGCGGTCGCTGGTTGGACCCCTCGGACGACCGTCGTGTGCTGACTTTGTATTGGGCCGTTTGAGTGACAATGGGCCTCGGGGATTATATAAAGCAGCGACACGCCGCTCGAAAACAGGATCTGCCGACCCCACCGGGAGAGAGTGTCGCTCCCGACTGGGGTGAGATGTGTAACGCGTTTTCGCCGGACGTCGTCGTGCGAGAACAGTCGCGTTTGTTGTGAGCACTCGGCCCCAGTGCCGACCCGTTCATGTCCTGTATGATAACCTGTATATAATGTATAAAGTCCCTTTTGTTATTCTCATCGACGCCAGGCTCGGAGTCTTCGCTACCAACGCTCTGTCACGAAACGGGTGACGAGCGCTACGGGACCACAAAGCCGTTATCGTGGTGCAGCGGTTGAAGTTCGTAACACTGGTGGCACCGGTTGGGAAGGTCGTAACACTGGTGGCACCGGTTGGAAGTTCGTAACACTGGATGGCAGCTACGGGATTGACCGGCATCAGCTACCTCGGCGCGGTGAGTGCCTGAAGTTTACCTCAAACACCAGACTTTCTTTGACACAGGTTATAGTAGCTTAAGGAAGGATTTGGTGTTGCATTGTGATAACCTTGTGTGTTTCAAGCCTAGTAAGAGTGTTTTGAAAACCAGGGGATGCTGAGGGGGTAAAAAGGGCAGTGTGTGAAATACTTGCATATGTCTTACTAGTAGTGTTATAGTAGCGTACGGCAGGTATATTCAAAAAGGGTAAACAGCAGGAGGACAGTGTGAACGATGGAGAAGTACAAGGTGAAGGAACTTCTCGAAATTTGTGAGGAGTTGGGTATTGAGTTGGGCTCAACCAAAAGAAAGAATGCGATCCTTGAGGTCATGAGGACTGGGGACGTAACGGCTGAGGAAGCCGCAGAGGCCTGGGCGGAAATCAATGAACGTCGGGAAAGGGAGGAAAGGAGAGAACAGCAACGTCGCGAGGAGGAAAAGGAGGAAAGGAGAGAACAGCAACGTCGCGAGGAGGAAAAGGAGGAAAGGAGAGAGAGGGAGCGACGTGAGCACGAGCTTAAAATGAAAGAGTTGGAGATCCGAAATAACTCGCCGGCGCCTAGTCTCACTTCTAATGTTCCCAGAATACGCGATCAACTTCCACCCTTTGTCGTCGGAGAGGATATGGCCAAATACCTCGTGAAATTTGAGCACGTGTGCGAACGGAATAGCATTGAGCGATCCCTTTGGGCACAGAATCTGTTAGCCTTGCTTCCTGGGGAGGCATCAGACGTAATAACTTGCTTATCGAAAGAGGCGTTTGAGAGCTACAGTGATGTGAAGGAAGCGCTACTGCGGAAGTACAAATTGTCGCCCGAAGCTTTCCGGCAGAGGTTCCGGTATGCAAAAAAGGGTAAGGAGTCGAATGTGGACTTCGCGTTTCGTCTAAAAGCCGACTTGGTGGAATGGCTGAAGGGCGAAGAGGTTTACGACGACCGCGACAAAATTGTCGAATGCATCGCGTTGGAGCAGTTCTACCGTTGCATTGATGAGGATGTCCGGCTCTGGCTGCAAGATAGGCTAAAAGAGGTTAAGCTAAACAAGGCAGCAGAGTTAGCGGAAGAGTATTACACCCGCCGCAGCTTGCACAGCAAGGCAGTGCGCATAGAAAAAGCAGATAGAAGAGATGGGTTTTACGGGAAGCCCGACGAACGGAAGGAAATCACGCGTCGCGAGTTTCGGGACGACGAGTCCCTTCCCAAAGAAACTGTAAGGGATGGACAGAATGCATCTCAGAATGATGACGATGGTCCGAAACAGCGAAACGAAATGACGCGTTCTTTTGAAAAACGGAGACCGTTAACCTGCTACAATTGCAAAAAGCAAGGGCACATCGCTGCAAGCTGCCCAGAGAGAATTGCTTTTGCAACGATACAGGAAACTCACAAAAACATACGTCTATTGGAGCCCTATGTGCAGGAAATTAAGGTAAACGGCAAGAAGTGCCGAGCACTGCGGGACTCTGCAGCAACTATGGACGTTGTTCACCCGTCTTTCGTCTCCTCGAGGGATTTTACGGGAGAGTGCGTTAGGATACGGCAAGTGGCCGAGAAGGAGAGTGTCTGTTTACCGATCGCAACGGTTATCATTGAAGGAGAGTTTGGAAAACTTAACACCGAAGCCGCTGTGTCAGCCGCCCTCCCGGAGCAATTTTCCTACCTCTTCTCAAATAGCTCGGAGCAGCTGCTGAGGGATCAGGGCAAATCATTCTTTGCCGACGTGGCGTACATGGCCCCCACGCGATCCAAAGCGCGCCCGCTGTCGAGGAAACTTGACTTAGCGTCGGTGAGCGAAAGGCGGTGCGGCACACGGACCGATCACGGTAACTTGAGTGGCGAGCAGTCACGGGAGAGGCAGAGCTCGGAGGCTGGCCTAGACGAGCGGGTCCTGGAAGTGAGTGGGAGTGACGCGTGCAGTGCTAGCCGCGATATAGACTCGACGCCGCAATTAGGCGACGCGGGCTCCACACTCGCTCCGGTTTCCGCCAGCCGGCAGGAGCAGGCTGCAGTTGAAAGAAAAAGTCTGATTCGCGAACAACAGGAAGATTGTTCACTAGCCGATCTGAGGAAGAGCGTCAAACGGGGAGTGAAAGAAAAGGGGGTTTCATTTGGCAAGGAATCTGGCTTATTGTACCGCCGCTACACGGATAAGCAGGGTCGCAAATATAAGCAGCTTCGGATTCCGCGAAAATATCGCCGGGAAAAATGAATGACCTCATTTGCTTCCTCAGAAGTATGTTTTCGGTCCAAGTGATTTCAAGGGGACCATTCCATTTGTAATTATTATTGCTGATTAATAATTGTTTCTTGTCTATTTTGTTGTGTTGTTAATTTGAAAACTGGTTGCTTGAGCCTTGTGTACTAGATCGTACACCTGCCTCTTGTGGCAGCGGGAGCAAAAAGAGGGATAGCAATTTAGTTAGGTTGATTTGAATTATGGCCTTGTCTGGTGTTTGACGGGAGACAGAGGGCACTTGTTCGTGTTGGGTGTTGCCTTTTGCCGGTCGGTTTTGCAAGCTGCAGAACGACCAAGCGGGACCAGTGGCGAGAAGCAAGGTCTTAGGAACGACCCGAGCGGAGCTGGTCAAGGTGCCTTGGCGACGACGTGGTGAGCAGAGCTCCTGTCCCGACGAGTCGGACCTGGGCACGTGAAGTTACCTGGCGTCCGGACAATGGACGTGAACTTGGACGAGCCTGACGAACGTGCGCGCCTGGCATCCGAGCCACGTGGAGGCAGCTCGTCTTCCCGGCGCCTTATCTGAGGGCGGGGATGCTGTTGTGCCATTACCACAAGCCCGGATTCCGAATCTGCAAGATGCAGAATCTATCCTGCGAGCGCCATAATTCTCCCTTCACAAGACAAGATGCTGCGCCTTCGTGCGGGAGAAGCCTCGGCGAAGCAGCGTGTTTAAACGTGTCCGCGTGTGCCCGACAGCCCGGCGCCGCACCTCCCTTGCTTGGAGGTCACCGCGCGCGCGAACTTTGAACCGGGTGGCCAGCGCGGTCGCTGGTTGGACCCCTCGGACGACCGTCGTGTGCTGACTTTGTATTGGGCCGTTTGAGTGACAATGGGCCTCGGGGATTATATAAAGCAGCGACACGCCGCTCGAAAACAGGATCTGCCGACCCCACCGGGAGAGAGTGTCGCTCCCGACTGGGGTGAGATGTGTAACGCGTTTTCGCCGGACGTCGTCGTGCGAGAACAGTCGCGTTTGTTGTGAGCACTCGGCCCCAGTGCCGACCCGTTCATGTCCTGTATGATAACCTGTATATAATGTATAAAGTCCCTTTTGTTATTCTCATCGACGCCAGGCTCGGAGTCTTCGCTACCAACGCTCTGTCACGAAACGGGTGACGAGCGCTACGGGACCACAAAGCCGTTATCGTGGTGCAGCGGTTGAAGTTCGTAACACTGGTGGCACCGGTTGGGAAGGTCGTAACACTGGTGGCACCGGTTGGAAGTCGTAACAGTACGCAGGAGAGAGAGCTTCTTAACTGCCTGTCGCGACTAGCCAGACGAAGTCATGCATCTCCTTCGTCCAAAGTGTGACAAAGCATCGATCGTCTTAACTGTGTCACTAATGAAAGTGCTTCTGCCAAAATTATTTTAAGAGGCAAGAACGAACAAAAAGAAAAGAAGCTGCATGGGGGCAAGTTTACAAAACCTCTCGTTCGTAAGTGCTCTTTTATGTTGACAGGCCGTGTTCGCTGTCGCTACATTCAAGATCGATCAATCAATCAATCAATCAATCAATCAATCAATCAATCAATCAATCAATCAATCAATCAATCAATCAATCAATCAATCAATTCATCAATCGATCAATCAATCATACTGCTGCTACTAATAATAATAATGTTATTTAGTCTCAACATAGAAAAACAAATGCACGGGCTCATAAAAGCCACAATGAGGCTTGTATGGCGACAGCCGACGGCGGCGGCATCGCCGACAATTTTAAAATTGTTTAAATAAAATACATTGTGGTTGACAAAGGTTAAAAACAAACGTACAATAAGAAAAAGAAAGGGGAATAAACACATAAGAAATTTTCTAAGCAAAGTATAGCAGCTTGGATTTGGCTACGCCAACTTAATGAAAATGCATGATTGGCTAGATAATTAAAAAACTCGACTCATGTGTATACTACCAAGAACGTGAAAGTGCGCTGTTAGCGGTGACGTCGCATGTTCTTGTGTGTGTGTGTGTTTTTTACTCATACTGACTGTACTCTCAATATTTCTTTATTTCTTCTTGCTGTCAGCCCTTTGGCTGTGTTATTGCAGGAGTGCTGTTTTGAAAATAAAATACTCATAAACAGCAATATTTGGCAGGACCAAAGGAACAGTTGGCTAAAATGCAAACAGAAAGAAGAAAGGGAAGGCATGTACAATGAATAGTACTAATGCAAGCGTAGTATGCATAATATAGACATAAGCAACTTCGTAAGTTCGAGAATAAATACAACAGTAGGCACAGTAATCTGAAGCGCGCCATTAGAGGAGAAACATCATAAATACAAGGATAAGAAAAACATAAATGCGATATGCTTACAAGTTCATCATTGCGTACAAACTAAGCTATTATTTGTACTAGTTTTAGAAAGTAGTCTATTTTATGCTATTCTACAATAAGACCGTCAAGACCATTACATTTTCGCATGCTTCTAGGGAAAACAGAATAGTACAATGTGTCGTTGTTGCACGAATATTCTTGAAGTGTGAGATCATGCGTGTGACGTGTCTGTCTTGTTTCCCTAGTTTAGACGTATCCTGTGTGATATGTATTAATGAACATATGTAAAAACTTTAGGCGATGAAGTTTAGCTCGTCTTTGCAGTGTAGGTAATCCTGCGCGACATAACAAGTAGGTCGGGGAATCCAGGCGTCGATAACGGTTGAAGATAAATCTAACCGCTTTCCGCTGCACGTTTTAAAGCTTGTTGATACCACTACTTGGGAATGGGAACCAGATTATATTAGCATATTCTAGAAGCGGTCTGACAAGTGTGATGTATGCTAAAGCTTTAGTGCCATGGTTGGCGTGTCGTAGCATGCTCTTGAGGAAAAACTATTTCATTGAGGCTTTCGCGGTTATGGTTTCCACGTGCTCTGTCCAGCTGAGATGGGACTACATTATAACACCAAGATATTTCTGATGGCTTACGTTACGGAGCGTGATGCTGTTAAAACCGTAAGAAAAGGCTAAGCTTGTTTTCTTTTTTGTTATTGACATCACGACCGTTTTATCCGTATTAATCACCATCTGCCAACTAGAGCACCGGCTTGCTACTTTGTTCAGTGCATTGGTGAGTTGAATTTGGTCGCTGCAATCTTTAAAATCCATGTGTACGATACACAGACGTCTGCAAGTAGCCTGATATATATTTACACTAATATCACTGGTAAGATCATTTATGAATAACAAAAGCAATATCGGTGCAAGGACGGATCCCTGATGCACACCGGATGTTACGTTTAGTGTGCCAGAAACATGATCACTGTATTGTACAAACTGCTGACGGCCAGACAAAATAGCTACAAATTTAACAAGTCACTGCCACATCTCGAAGTTTGTGAACCATCTGAAAAACTAACTTTTCTTGGGAAACCCGGTCGAACGCCTTTGAAAGTCCCATAAAAATTATGTCTGTTTGAGTGAGAGAGACAGAGGAAAGGGGAAAGGCAGGGAGGTTAACCAGAGGGGAAGATCCGGTTTGCTACCCTACGCTGAAGAGACAGGGCAGGGGGAGGTAAAGTGATAACAAAGCAGAGATAAAGACAATCACAGTCGGTCACTGTCGCCGCATGCTGTTCATTAATACCTTGGGCAAGATCATGCATTGTATCGACAAGTTGTGTCAAGGTAGATAGGCCCTTCCGGAATCCGTGTTGGTTAGAGTGTTGGTTAAACCATATATTGATGTCAACATGCAATGAAATTGCTTATTAGTGCCGTGTGTCTTTGCTGTCGCCTTGGTCCTTCAAGTTCCGAAATGTACCAACCAACCCAAATCAACACGATACTCCATGTCCAACATCACTATTGGTTGAGAGCGACTCTTGTGGACAGTTTTAGCATAATAACTTTCTTGTAAATGAGGGCTCCGGTCTTTCGGGAAAACTAGGCTCCCGTCGTCGGCAATGGAGGCTAAAAGGATTAGTCTTAATGACAAGTCAAGTCAAGCTTATCTCAAATAGCATGGTGGAGTTATGGTGGTGATGGTGGTGCTGCTCTATCAGTCGGGGTTAGCCTGGCATGCTTGAGCGTGAATTGTTTAGCCTGCGCGTCTCATACGTTGTTAACAATGGCATGTCGCCAAACGTTGATCAACTCACGTGTCTCGAAGGAAGGCAATCAACAGGCGTAGAAATTCTTCCCTGATGAGTCCGGGCCATTCGGGGAATGCTACGCCTTATCTATACACGGTGGAATCATAGTACAGCAGTAGGTCCCCCAGTTTAAGAAAATCTGGAAGGAGCGCCTCCTATAATTGCAAACATATCATTATAGACACGAGAGCTAGCAGTAATAAATGTTCGTACATGTGAACAAGTATATAAACATTAACCATAGTCAACTTGACATAACAAATATAACTCAGTTCGTTGTCTAAAAAGACGTTTAATGGCTACACCAAATGAGGAAGACTGCACAGCCCCAAGACGGCATACTGACAGTTAATTACGAAATTAAAATGAGTGGCTGGATTTGTCATGGCGCATGCATTCTTAAAAACGCTCATATTGTAAACCGTAGAGTATGTTTTTTTTGCCGGATTATCGCTAACATCAACTTTTCGCTCTGCTCAAGACGCGCATCCGAAATTTATTAATGTGAAGGCATTATATGTCCCATGAGGCACAAAATCCCGCGTCATCAAGCGGTGGTACCAAAAATGGCCGATGGCGCAAAGAGTAAAAACTCGTCAAAAAGAAAGAAAGAAAGGAAACGCTCGCATAGACGTCAAATTTTAATAGACGTCAAACGAAGTAAATTGATGTGTTTGAAAACAAAATTTGGTACATTCGGGTCTGGGTGGGAATGTATACCTGTGCCTCTGGGGGGCGAGACGAGCACGCATCTCGGATGCCACGGCGGCTGCACGGTTCTCGCTGACTAAAGGCGTGCCTATAGTGCTTGCATCATTTGGACACGTCATGTCGCAGCCACCTGGCTGCGAGGTTTGAGTGGATTAAGGTTGGTACAAATTAGAGCAAGGTGGTTTAAGGTGGATTAAGGTTGGCACAAATTCAATCACCACAGATTAAGGTAGATTTGTCAAGGACACGTGACAGTGTATGACGTCTCGCATCATGAATGTAACCAATTAATTAGAGAAGTCATTATGCTTTCGCGTTCAAATCAGTAGGAGGAGGAGGAGGGGGAGGGAAAGAGATAAGTAGAAGGCAGGGATGTTAACCAGAATAACGTCCGGTTGGCTACCCTACACTGGGGGAATTGGAAAAGGGGAAAACAAAGATAACAGGGAGAGAGAGGAGGGAAGGAAAGAAGGAAATTGCGGTGAGTTCGCTGACGTGTGTGGCCTTACAGAAATTGCATTAAAAGTCACAGATGGTCGCACAAGCCCGTCGTCCTTAAGAAGCACGAAAGTGCCTTCACCGTTTTATGGGCTGACGGGCGA
The DNA here is from genome assembly GCF_038994185.2 of Dermacentor albipictus. Lineage (NCBI taxonomy): Eukaryota > Metazoa > Arthropoda > Arachnida > Ixodida > Ixodidae > Dermacentor > Dermacentor albipictus. The sequence continues at coordinate 236,455,043 of NC_091821.1, read as the reverse complement.
TGGGGGCGGTGTTCCAGCAGCACCTGCACAGAAAGCGGCCGATTGTCCAGTTTTTGAAAAGCTTTGGCAAGTTCTTGTCTCTCAGGGGTGTATCGTGCATAGTGGCACAGCAGGTGGTCGATGTTTTCTTCGGTGCCACAGACATCGCATGCTCCCCTGTCAGTCACTCCAATTAATGTAGAGTATGCCTTTGTGAAGGCAACTCCTAACCAAAGGCGACAAAGAAGCCTAGCTTCACGTCGAGGAAGTCCGAGTGGAGGTCGGAGTTGCAGGGAGGGGTTTAGTCGATGCAGTCGTGTAAGTCGTAAGTTTGGCGAGTTCCACTCGGTCAGTGTGAGACTGCGTGCCATGTGTCGAAGCTGCCTTGCGGCGTCTGTCCTCGAAAGTGGAAGTGGAACGCTGTGCTCTTCATGATGTGCTGTGCGAGCAGCGTTATCGGCGAAATCATTGCCACTGATTCCACAATGGCCAGGTACCCATTGAAAAACGACCTCGTGACCTTTTTGTTGGACATGATGGTAAAGTTTCGCGATTTCATATGTCAATTGGCCATGACATCCGTAAGGATGCTTAAGGGACTGTCAGCTTCTGAATGTTGTTACCGATTCTTGTAGTGAAAGCGTGTCGTCCAATCAGACTGCGCGCGCCACACGATCAGTGTTGCACATTTTCGGATGTACACGAGCATGAACGATTAGTGTGGAATGTACGGTGGTAAGTAGCCGACGGGCTCGAGCTGTATTCAGATTCGACGACGGACGACTGCGCTCACCGCTATTGTTGTGGTTTGAGTGGTGCCTCTTTTTCTGGGCATAAGTACACTGTAAAATAATTTACACCCTTAAAAGTTAAAAAGGACGTAAATTATTTTACAGTGTACGCCCAATGAACGGTTCAATTCTTAACTCACAGTTTTGGCAGCGTTTGATTCTCTACCGTCATTACAACGCGACAATGCCTTATTTTACGGCTTCACCTGCATCCGTCTCAGTGCCAGGGGCTGCTTTCGGTTTTTTTCCACATTGTCTAGACTGTCAAAAATGCTGCAGTAATTGACGGAAATATCTTGGCAGCTCTATTTCCAGGCATTTAACCGTCAAAATGACGGCAGGCCGTCATTCTGCAAGGCATACACCGCGAAGTACTGCCCACGGCAGCCAATAGAACCCCGTTGTTATCCCGGACAATTTCTTTCGTTCTTTTTAAATGTATTTTTATGTAGTACTCGGGACTCTCTCTTTGTTAACTGCGATCGAAACGTCTTTTCGGAGTGACACCGATGGCTTCTCAAAAATCACAAAACCATGACCGTTAAAGTGACGTCTGGGTTTTAGAGTGCACATATTGCCTCGCTCGTCAGATAGCGCGTCAGGATTGCCAGCCTGCACCTCTTCACCACTTTCATCCTTCTTTCCTCCTCAGGAACGATAATACAACGACAGTTGCGTGAGGCCTACCCAACTTGTGCGTCCGTGTACTACTATATATATTTAGAATTACCTCAAACATGCGTGCTTGCAGTCGGAGTGCCTGTTGCATAATGGACGATTCCACGCCAGTAGTGAAACAATACCTCAGGGGATCGCGCCTTTGTCAGCGTGCTCCACCCGGCCCGGCTGTCAGGAGGATGATTTGCATTCCTCCAGCGGAAGAAACATGCGACGCACAGTAAAAGGACAACTTAGGATTAGAATTGACGAGACGTTTTTGGCTTTCGATTGAATTTTTGTTTTCGTAGGCCACAGGTATTCGTCATGTGAATTTGCAAGGGACCAAGAAATGTCGTATACTTAAAATATTTCGGGCTTTCCACAAAGTTCCATCTGGGCTTTCGGCAGTGCGCCTTGTGCTGAAAGCTTCTTTGGCTACACGTACACATATAATCAGCTGTGTGTTTACCCCCTAGCTACGCAGAATCGTTGCATAATCGTGTTCGAACCTAGTCCAGGAAGCGGTGTGTGACTAGATGTGAGTGAAGAAATGCGGCACTTAATTGTTACTGTACCATGTTGACTACACTATGGCCTAAATGAGAATAGCGTTATGTGTGGGAAATTTAAGGAAAGAAGAGGAATAGCGTGGGCATCATCGGCCCATTCTGATGACGCCATCCAGTGCTCCTCTAAAGAAGGAGGACGAAACTCGATTCGCCGGCGATGGCGTTCAGGCCTAGAGGACGCCCCACGCGTCCAACATTGTCTGGACCCTGTCCTCGACTCCTCGATATAGGCTGCCGAACCCTATATAGTGCTTGGAATGCTGATCAGCGAATGCGCTGTACATTCCCATATCACGTGACAGATGCCTGGTCGGACGTACGTTTTGCATGCTGGGCACGGTCTATTGAGGAGGGAGGCGCGTCCCGTCGCAGTCATAGTTAGCAGTGAATTGAGGCATACAATTGTGCTAAAAACGGCATAAGTGAAGTCGACGATGAGTGAACGACGCGAAAAGAAAAAAAAAAAAGACAGGAAACTAGTGGTAAGAACAGGCTCCGACATCTGTGGATAGCTTTGAATCATACTGCGCAAAGCAGTCACCGGCTCGACACGGATAATAACAACTGCTGTATCACGACGGCATGACAATGGCCATTTTTTGACTGACAGTGAAACGACAAACACGTTGTTTTCGTGTGAATAAACTTTGAAAATTGCTGCGGCGCTGAAAGCCACGCTTTACGACCGACCGCGCTTCAGCTGGCCTTGAGTGGGCCCATTTTAGCTATAAATTATGACTATATGCTAATTATACCGGGATCTCGAAAACGTTTCTAGTCTCATTCAGTTCTTCGACTATCTTTCTATATGTGGTATCTCGGTATCTCTCTATAGTCTGTTCGTGACAGCTATTAAAAGTGTGCACTGACTGCAGCTTGACGACGCTCAGACTCTGTTCACCGAGTACATTAGTGCTTTACGTACTAACTACAACAGAAGGCGTTGAAGTAGCTGTACCACCGAGTGGCATAGATAGCACATTCGTAATCGTTCATTGCGAATACACTTAGCGTGGCATTCGTAGTAGCGGTGACAAGCTCGAGATAACCATGGATTTTAATGTCTATCTCCTAACGAGGCGTTCACGCGCCTGTGTCAAGGACAATTAACCAGCAGAAAATAGCGCTAACCGCGATTATTCTCGTCATTCTATCGATTATTCGAGCCACTGTGAATTTCTGTACCGTGCTATCTTCAATGCTTGCCTATTAAGAAACACAAATTGTCGATAGTATTACTTCTGAATTAAAAATTCACGTAGACTGTATCAGGGACGCAGCTGCAGTGGGACTCGTGAAATGTCTTACGCGTGCTGCAGAGGGCACGTATGTACGGGGAACACTAGGGTACGGAAATGACGTCACCCAAACGCACAAGCTTCGTTTATTCACGCATTAGAAAGCTTAATAGCTCAAAAGCTTATAATACTATAACATGCTTTCGTTACATGCGGTTTAAGCAAGTGACACGCTGTTGCGTTATCCAGGGTGGCGAACTCCACCACTGCCGATCTGTTGATGCGACGCCTGTTTATCGAAGTTCGACCGACGTTACTGTTGGGTAGCGTGGCGTTGTCGGCGGGCTGCAGGCATCCAGTAGACCATGGCGCCCAGGCAAGGATGAGACGACTTCTAGCGCGACGCTTGCACGGTTTATTCAATGGTTGGTGCAAGATTAGAAGATAATGAAGTTGCGGGGCACTTTAAATAGGCCCACTAAAGTCGTAGGCGGGATCTCGCTCACATCAACGTCATGTGATATGCACTGAGTTCCACGGGGCTTGGCGGCGGCACCGACTCACCCGGTGACCTTTCACGATCGAGCCCGCCCCCGCAGGTGGCAACCATTCAGACTGGGATACATAGCGCAAAGAATTACACAGGGACAAGCAGAACACAGGAGTCCTGTGTTCTGCTTGTCCCTGTGTAATTTTTTGCGCTATGTATCCCAGTCTGAATGCATCCCCACCAACACGCCCAAACTTCTTCCCTGCTAAGGTGGAAACCAGCAGGTCTGGGACCGTAGGCGCTTATCCTTTCTTCTAGGCGACGTTGGTTCGCGGAAGTTCTCCTGTAGAGCTTGAGAGTTCTTGGAAAGGGCTTCTGGTTGTGGATAGGCGGCTGATCCATTGTCCCAGTTGACGTCTGCACGAGCGTGCCTCCGCTGGAGGCAGCCAGCCTGTCCAGTACTGTCTGGTTCGCGGAAAGGGTTTTCACGCACACACACGAAGGGCCTGTAAGCACTGCGGGGCCCTGCCAGACCGGTCATCCACTCGAGGCAACCATAGCGAATTAGGAATCCATCCTTTCTGCACGGGGTGCTAGACGCCAACCGTAATAACACTCAGATTGATTTTAAAGACGTTTCTCGTCAAAAGTAAATCGTCGTGCCTATTGGCTAAAAAGGAAAAAAACGAAATCTCTATTTGCAACCAGTCTTAAATTTGACTCTACGGACTGCGTGTGGCTCTAACATAATTTTTGTATAGAGGAGAGCTTCAAATCAATCAATCAATCAATCAATCAATCAATCAATCAATCAATCAATCAATCAATCAATCAATCAATCAATCAATCAATCAATCAATCAATCAATCAATGTGCTAAGGAATAGCGGTCACACAACGTGGCGCCGCAATGAAGAAATTTAATTTGTTGAATGTTGTATTTTGTGGTCATGGCGGGCTTATATGGCACACCAAGTGAACATCTTTGGTTATCAATTTATCACGAGTGTCGTAAAGTCCCCCCTGCCCCGTCGCTCCCACTTCAATTACATCCTCCTTTTCCTCCTACAGCTATCAGCGCGGGTTTCTACGCTGTTTATATAGAAATTTCCTCACGACATGAAATCGCTTGTTTGTCGGATGTTTCATGACAGCTCTCGCCAAATGTCCCAGATTGTCCCTTTTTCACATTGCTTCACACTCTGATTAAGTTACTTTTCTCCGGGGCTACCTGTTCGTTGCCTTCATGCTATATTGTATCGGCATTCGAGTTACTAAAGCTTTTCTGAAGAGGTCGATCGCCCTCATAGTTGATTGCCGTCGGGTACAGTTTATGCCAAGCTAACTAAGCGTAATTTGTTGAGAAATGTCTGGCTGGCGCAACTACGTAGCATACCCGTCAGTGGAATTGCGCAGGGACATAGCAGAGGAGACAAAGAAGGTAAAAAAAAAGGAAAATGGGGACGGGGGGTTAATGCTTCGGCGTGCTTTCTCCACATTGCTCAAGATCGAAGCAGTATTGCAGCTGTTCGCACGCAGAGAGGCTGATCAACTCCAGGCTCGCCCCCCAGGACTCGGTTACGCAAATGCCCATCCGCGCCTGTGGCGCAAAAGGACGCCGCCTATCGTCGTTGTTTTCGCCCTAGTGCCGTCCGTTAAGCGACCTTGACGGCGGCGGCGGAGATCCTCTCCACGCGTGCGCCTTTTTCTTTTCTGTTTTTGTCTCTGGCGGCTCGTGCCGTGCGCGAGCCGTAAACTGAGAGCTCCGGTCGTCGCACCGACAATGTCGGCGGGGAAAGCTTCAGCTGCCCTGAGTTGTTCAAAAGTGCTGACCTCGGCTCGGTGCAGTTTGAACGGACGCTGCTTGGTGTCGGTATCTCCCTCAGTTTGGCGGGGCACTGGCGCAGCTGCTGCTCGCGAAAGGGCGTTTCTGGTACAATAGCAGCGAAGCTCAAAGAGAACGCGAGACTGGTGTCCAAACTGTCACCACAGCAGAACATAGAAACTAAAGAGAAGAAGTTTAGGAACTGGCGGGATGAGTTTAGCTCTCTACAGGGCAAATTCTAAAGAGTAAAACATAGTAGTAGCTAAAGAGTAAAACATAGTAGTAGTATGCCTCCGCAGTATACCTTGTTCGTGCCTCTTTGCGTCTATGCCCACTGTTAAGAGCATTCGATCCTTAGGCGTATGAAGATCTCGCTGCTTTTGTTGCACTTGTAAACTCGCGCTCTCTGGCGTGCATTGGAGGCACGACGATTCAAAGCCACTTCACTTAACTTGAAACATCAAAGTCACTTCAGTCAGTGAGTGACAAGCCTATATAAGTACGCCACAGATAACTGACTACGCCAGCATACCAGTCTATAGACCGCACCCGCTCAAATTATAGGCCGACTCCCGTGGTGTCCTAGTGGATTTGACGTTGCGCTGCTAAGCCCGAAAGCGCGGGATCAAATCCCAGCCGCGGCGGCCAGATTTCTATGGGGGCGTAATGCAAAAAGGCCCATGTACCGTGCCTTGGGAGCACGTTAAAGAACCACAGATTGTCAAAATTAACCCGGGGTCTCCCATTACGGCGTGCCTCATACTCATTTGGCACATAAAACCGTCGTTTCTTTTTTTTAAAATTAGGTCGTCTGCATTTTACGTTATCATTACTCACAAATATATTTAATGACTGCAGTTATTCTAGCCTAAATTTTCCAATCAATTTTTGAGACAGTCTACTGCTTTAGATTCGCGTATCGCTTTCCGGGAACTGCAAAATTGAACAATCCTGCATGACAATATCTGGCATTCCAGAAAATCCCGCACACTGCCTGCATGACAACGCATTTCATGGCGCTGGCGGGGCATGTGGATGGCCAGATTGCGCCGCATCGCGAGAGACTGCACGTAGGGCAGTAATGTGAGCGCGTGTACGCGCAAATGTATGTTCCCGCAATTATTTACGTCTTTCTTTCATTTGTTACGCTTCCCCCAGTGTAGGGTAGTAAGCCAGAAGCTTCTCTTCCGGTTGACCTCCCAGCCTTTCCCAACTCATTTCTGCTTCGCGCGTGTACGCGCCTGCCATGTACATTTGCTGCTTTTAAAGCTCCGATTGTAGTGACTTATAGTGCCCCACCACACCTGAAGATGGCGCGCAGTAAGGCGCCAGAGTCTAGGCTGCCTCGTTGCGCGCGCCCCCGCAGAGCGCGCGCATGAGGTTTCCTACGCCAGAGTCATGCTGCGATGTGCAACCATCACGTGCGGGAGCGGCGGCGTGAAATAGGGCTTGCAGCCAGTCCATCTGCCCAGCTCCTCGGCCGTGTTGAAATCGACTTCACTGCTGGAAACGAAACGGGGCAGTTCTGTGGAAGAGCCACCGCCATTCTTCTTTCTTTTTTTCCATGGCTCTACCAGGCAGCAGCGCTCTGGTAGGAGGCAAGCGGGAGGAGGCAAGAACGGGGAGTTCGTCTTTCCGTTTGTTTTCCTCTTCTTGGAATCACACTTTTAGCATTTCTGCTGTGGCGCTAGGCGAGCCAGTGACGTCACGAGACTCAGACCGGGAGGGAGAAGAGGTGTGTGGGGCAACCTTGACTCGGCGCTTCGGCCGGCCTCGAAACTGTTTTCATCTCGCGGTTCATACGAGTGCATGTGCCGCCCGCGCTCGGCAACCCCTACCCGCGTGGCCTCCTCCCCCCTTTGCCGCTTGAAGGCGGCGCAAGGCCGGCTCTCCCGCAGCGCCCGGCGTGTGCCCTGTGATACAGAAAAAAAATACAAATGCGTAGGGCTTTGACAGCTCTTCTCTGAAGCTCCTGTGTAGCCCATTCTCGCCCATTTGCGCTCGTGGAAGTGACGAGTTGAAGAGAGGGTCGCCGTCACTGCGCGAAATGCTCCTGTAGCTTTTTTTTTTGTAATTTGTGTACGAATGTCGCCGAGCAAACGTGAAACTGTTTGACTGGGCAGGTAAGTTAGCGTATTGTGAGGTTTGGGATGGAATGCGCGTACTTCAGCAACTAGAATTTCTCCACTGTAACTCCGCTCGACTGCCCTAAGGGAGAACTTCGGACATGCAGTATAGCACACGCTTTCTTTTGTCACAAGACCCAAATCGTACTCACGAGATGAAAAATGAGCGCCTAACACGTAGAGATACGCGCGAAAGTGTCCTCTTCTTCTTTCTTTTAGAATCATCTGTATCATCTCCATATGCACAGAACCGTTGTAGAGAGAGAAATAAACTTTATTGTTAGACCAGGCATTTTGAGCCCAAAGGTGGGTGGTCTCCTCAGTCCAGGTAGCCATGGCTCGCTGCCGCCGCCCGAGCCCTATTCACCAACCGCAGCTGGCTGTCAGGGTCTTGCGTCACCAGCAGAGCCTCTCACTGGTCTTTCAAGTCTTCCTGTGAATCCGCCTCTTTCTGCATGTTATCGCCTGGTGGTGATGATGATGGTGGTGCTTCTCGATTATTCCTGCACCCCAGCACCATATGGCGCGAGGTGTTGGGCGTGTCCGGCGGGCAGAACTTGCAGTGTCGCCCGTAGGTGCCCGGATACATGGCGTGCAGCAGTGTTCCGTGTGGGTAGGTTCCAGCCTGGAGTCTTCTCCAGGTTGCCACTTGTTCCCTACTCATCGTCTTATGCGCGGGCAGGTAGCGACGCCTCTGTTTCCTATAGTGCGCTAAGATATCCGAGTACTTGTATATCCGTTCATCATCTTCGTCACAGTCGTTGGTCCGTGTTCTCTGCGTGTCGGAGATGGCTCGGCGTGCATGTTGTCGAGCTGCGGCGTGCGACGCCTGGTTCCCCGCGAGAGGCTCGTGTCCCGGCGTTCAGAGGACTTGTGCTGCTTCTATCTCGGTGTTGTTCAAGACCTGAGGAGCTGCCTTTCCGATCCTTCCGTTCATATACCTTCTGCATGCTTCTTGCGAGTCCGTCACCACGGTAACTAGGGTCTTCTTGCGCGTTGCGATGGCCAGGGCTATGCCCAGCTCTTCCGCTGTGCTCGCGTCCTTGGCACGTATGGATGTGGCTGTAAGTTGTTCGCCCTTCTCGTCGACCACGCTGATTGCAAATCGGTCATTTGTTTTGTACGCAGCTGCGTCCGTATATCTCGCATTTTCTTCTTTGCTGTTGGCGCGTTTGAGTATGTGCTTGAGCGCCTGTATTCTCGCCCGTCTCCTTTTCTTGTTGTACTCGGGATGCATGTTTCTGGGAATGGTACTTATGTGTAGCCTGTCTCTGATCTTGTGTGGGATACGCTGAGGTAGGTGCCTTTCATCCTCGACTTGGTAGCCCAGATCTTGGAGCAGGGCTCTTCCAGTCTTTGTCAGCTTTAGTCTCTCCAGTTGGTTGACGTTGTGCGCTTCCACGAGCTCTTCCCACGTGTTGTGGACTCTCATTTTGAGTAGTTTCGCTGTGAACGTGAAGGGGACAGGCCCAAGGCAATTTTGTAGGATTTTCTGATGAGGGCGTTTACTTTGTCTCGTTAACCCTGTCATCACCATATTTTACTGTTTGTTTCCTTTTCCCTTGGTTCCTATCATCACCGGTTTCTTGCTTCGTCTTCGCCTGTTAACATCTGGCATGCTCTTTGCGACGATCAGATGCTCTGCAGTGAGCATGCCAGCGCCTGGTATCTTATTAATAGCCTGAACGTCGGTCCCAAAGAGGCCAGTTTCTGCAATTGATCGGGGGTATAAAATTCCTGCTTTGCTTTATAATGGGCTGTCTGGTTAAGACTGAGGGCGCGATTTTAGGCTCGGCCGAGGCTTTCAGTGCTCCGTATTATTGGATTTGCACCGAAAACTGTAGTAGGCGGTACCGGCAAGACTAAGAGAGGGTTTTTCTTTCGTCACGTAGCAGCGCAACAAATGTACACGGACAAGAAGAGACAACACAAGCGCTGTGTGCCGAGAGCTTGTCTGTAGCTTGGTCATTACCTACAAGTAAATCTTTCTGAAATTTGTGGTAGAGGTTTAAATGTAAACTGAAGCAGCATTCCACCGAACCAGGAGTATGAAATAGGCTACGCACGTGGTTATGACACTGTTCAACATTTTCGACATTTCGCTCGACGCCTTCGCCATACAAAGGGCGTCGGACTTTAATCTCGGTAAATACCACATGGCGCGACTGAGTGACACTTGAGGACGATCTCTCTGTATCTCGTTCCTGCTGCGCACAACATACAACATTGGAGTACAAGTACGCAGCACATTTTCTGCAACAGCTGTTCGTTTTTTTTCAACAAGCGAAGGTATCCAAAGTCAGACGCGGACATGACAGCGTAGCAAGGGCCAGTGATTAGGATACATTTAATGCTTGCAACTGTTAAGAAGTGAAGAGCGCATGATTAGAGCGAATCTACACAATTGGTTGGAAGAAATAGGACATATGTGGAAAATAAATGTAGTCATATCATAAGAAGCCAACAAACACTGACACCAAGGACAACATAGCGGAAATTATTTGTGCTTAATAAATGAAATCAAGAAACGATAAATTAATGGAAATGAAAGTGGATGAAAAAACAACTTGCCGCAGGTGGGGACCGAACCCACAACCTTCGCATTTCGCGTGCGATGCTGTGCCAATTGAGCTACCGCGGTGCCGTTTCCCCATCCACTTTCTTGGGTATTTATGTTTCCTAGTAGAACCCTGGCAGTGTTAGCCAGCGCCACCACTCACAGACCTTGGCGGCGGACGTGGAACGTCCTTTCTGTGGCAGGCGTCACGATAACGCCTGCATAGTGACGCCTGCGGCAGAAAGGACGTGTGAGAACTCACGGACCACCGGCGTGAAAAGATGACATTCAAGTGTATCATAATAATAATAATAATAATAATAATAATAATAATAATAATAATAATAATAATAATAATAATAATAATAATAATAATAATAATAATAATAATTTATTATTCCCTTAAGGGCCCCATGTGGGGTATTGTGGGTTCGGTCCCCACCTGCGACAAGTGGTTTTTTCATCCATTTTCATTTTCATGAATTTATCGTTTCTTGATTTCATTTATTAGGCACTAGCAATTTCCCCTATGTTGTCCTTGGTGTCAATGTTGGCTTCTTACGTTATGACTAATAAAGAAATCGGGCCCCTCGGTTGTAGGCCCTGCATCTGCCTTTTGAACGTCGCCATTGGAAATGTCAAGTAAAACTTCAGAATACAAGAAGCTGCAGCTTGAGTGATTTTGTGAACAAACATTAGGAAGAACTCGGAAGCAAAAAAATTTTTGTAACTTGTTTTGGCAGTAACTAGCGTATGTAATGCAGTCCTGTACAAAGGGATGGGAACCAAAGGCCGCATTTTCTTACGTTTTGACTGGTTGCCTATAGATGATCTCATTTTTCTCTCGCAACGATGCCCAGATGTTCTCGTTCCATCCGCGTCTTGAGTGCCCGGATAACGGCTCAGGATTTTGGCTTAAGGTCTCTTGAAGGTCGTCGACAACAGGAGCTAAAAGCATTTCATGCTTGAAACATCAGGAAACAACAAAAAGGGGGGGAGAGCGGGCGGTGTGCGCACATGCATAGAGCCTCACGAGAGTGAGTGCAACCTGCCTCGCTTTTTAAGGAAAGCCTTTTAAAGTGGTCTGCTTCTGTCGTCTGTCGGGGCCAGTGCCCAAAAATTATCTTTTTTTCGATAGTGAGTGGCTTTTCAGTTTCTCTGAGCCGCGGAATACGCTTTTTGTGCACTAAAGCGGGGCAGTCACAAGGGATGGAATGTGCCTGGTCGTTTCGTTGCTTACACAGTCAGCTCTTCAAGGGATCCTGCCGCAGTTATGCTATAGCTGGGTACAACGACGAAAAGTCCCCGTCGCTGAATGAGTTACGTTACCAGAAGCGGAACTTGGAAACCTCTAGCAAATGCCGCTCGCGCTGGGAACACAGTATTGCCAAAATGGTACAAGAATGCTAACTCAGTAACGCTAGTGTAGGAGTAACCAGGCAAAAAATCGTGAGGAAACATTCATTGAACAGTGGCAGAAAAATGACGGGTTGGTTTCCTTGGCAGCGTTCTATCGCGACAGGTGATTCGACTTTTACGGCCACTCCGTATTCTTTCGGTTTCTTGCGTTTGCACAACGCAAGCTTGGCGTTCTATTCCAGACAGCGCGTTTCACCGGCTGCACCGAATGTACAGCATTGCTGCCACTGAAAAACAAAAGCTGAATAGTTCGTCGTGGTGCTTGTTTACTTTTCCATGGCGTTGTGGTAGCCGCAACAGAATCTTTTCAGCGATTGCGTGGAATCGTATGATGTCAAAAATTATCCTGTGGCTGCATCCATGAGAGGGCGACGATGAGCTGCACGTGGACAAGGAAGCGGCCACGATTAAGCCACTTTTGCGCTGACACCTGGAGTATTTATATGCAACGACGACACAGGTTCTCGTTCGAGCCAGTAGTTACTGCAAGAAATTATCTTCTTTACTAGCGTTAGCTTACTCGTGAGGAGCTTCAGATGTGTACCAGTGTTAATTTAACGAGATTTTCCCATGAATTTCGTGCCAGTGATCGTGTGCAGGTGCGATTAGTTTACTGTAATGCGAGTGGAGGGGAACGAGGGTGGGGGGGGGGGGGGGGGAGTGGCGACGACCTGTCAGGCACATTAGAGCACATCATCATTACATGCTGGGGTTTTCTCGTGTAATGCAGTAACGAAAACGGGAAGGGAAGGAGAAGAAAATTCTTGACGACATAATTATCCCCCCAAATGCAAATCCTGCCGCAGTCATACCTGACGCGTGTAGTCTCGTGAACGCTTCATGAATACTTCCTTTTCACTCATACGATGCTGGCAAAGACGTTTACTCGCAGTACGCTGAAAATATGCAAACAGCAAGAATTTATAGTCCAGGGTGTTTTTTTTTCTTTCTCTTTATGCATAAATATGTAAAAAGACGCTGCATTATGCTCCCTACTGTCGCACTATCAAAACCGCCAAAACTCGACAGCACATTGCAATATTTGTATTTGGAAGTGTATCGTAACTACTTAGCTCATGTAACGTAAATCTTATGCTTGTTTAAAATGGCAAATACTACGTGTGGTAGTTTTCTGTATTTCTTTCGTGTGACAAGCAGTAGGCGGCGCCACGTGCAGCCACCAATGTTTCCGTCACTCTCGAATGACAAGCAAGGTTGCAATGAACAGCGTGTATTCGCTTCCTTTAAGTGATCTTTTGGAATTTCAGCTGGAACATCTGTGAAGGTAAGCGAAGCTCTTAAACATAGCTTACAATGGGCGTTTCAAGTGAGCATGTTAGTGTGATGATGATCAGTGGCGTAGCAACAGGAAGGGCCGGGGGGCCGTGGGCCCCGGGTGCAAGGCGCCAGTGGGGAGGGGTGTCATATACGTCTGAAGACCCCTCTCTTCGCCGGCTACACCCGGGGGGGGGGGGGGGAGGTGTTGACAGAAGACCTAAGGGCCCCGGGTGCCAGACGACCTAGCTACGCCACTGATGATGATGTTTAGTATTTATTCGCGTAGTGTTTTATGGCCAAAGAGCGCCATGAGCATCTGAGTGTGATGCATCCAAGACTCTGTAATCTTCCATTAGTTTATAGAGCGCTTTATATGCTCATGTTGTTTCAGTAGTTGCAGAATTGCAGCATAATTTTTCTGTATTTTTGGTTTACTGAGTGTACTTTGTGATTTTTTTAAGATAATGAAAATGAAAGAACAAAGCTTTACTTAAGAAAGATGACAATAGTTACTGTAGTTTTGTGAGAAACATCGTAGGATTCAATTTTTAAATGAATCTTTCTTTAATTCATAGCAATAGGTTACGTCATGGCTACCGATTTGTGGACAGGATCCGTTATCGGAATACCACTCGCCTTACACCGTCAAGCCCCTTCTGTTGTGGCTTAACCTAAAGCACCCTCGCTATGTGGCGAAGACATAATTTTCTTCCGCGTTCTTGCGGTGATTTCTTTATGTACATATAGCAGCACAAGGTTAGATGGCTATAAAAGAGATTATTGTACTGCATTTTAAAACACGGGTCGCATGTCGAATAGGCTAGAGTAGTCTGCTTTAGGTCTTTATACTCCGACTTGATTGACGTTTTCTGTTGAACCAGAAGAAAGAAGCCAGAGCCAGCGCAACTGAAGAAAATAAATGCCAGGTCGGGCCATCCAGTCAGGCCATCCAGTGTTGCGACTAAATTTCAGTACATGTTCGTGGTTTTATTATGAACTTCACAAATAAAGATGCATTAGAGGGCTTAAGACTCGTACTAGAGTATCGTACTGTACTAAGGTAGCCAACCGAACGCTTTCCCGGTTAACTTCCCAAACTTCCTATCTTCATATTCACTCTTTCTGTTTCTATTTCTCCCTAAACTGCTACGCTGTGCTTTATTGATTTCACTGTTTAGAGGCAACGGCCTTTAAAAGAATATTAGTGGATACTTCCTGCACATATCGTAAACCTGAACATTTCTGGAAGGCAAAGGAGAAAATGCGGCAGCACGTGCGCTGAAAACATCATCACGAAGTAATACTTGTAGAACCGGCGTAGGTGGCTCCGATGATAACGATGATGTGTGCTTGTATTGTATACACTGCGGCACATAATATTTGCGAATTCGTGCAGTGGCCAGATTGCCGTTCTTTTTTCTAAGACGACTCGAATCAGCTTTTGTAAGAGCCGCAGTTTCTTTGAATACGATACTTTCCTTATCCTCTCGCCGTTGCAAGCGCTTCGAAAGGCACATTGGCGAGCATGGTGCAATACGTCCCCCGTCCACAATTCAGGGCCAATGATACGCAACCACGCCACGCCTTACATTTGTCGTCGTTTCGGACGACGATTTTGGGAACATGCTCTAAATCTTCCTCGAGCAAGGAGAGCGTGCGTAAAATGGAGGCTTTCTTTCGCAACGCAACAGACTTGACGAGAAATTTCGAAGGGTTGAAGCGCTTGAAACGACGTAAAGGAGCGCCTGAACGCCTCTTCAATGCGTCACTTTCAAGAAGCGCTGAATATTACAGGGTCGTTGTGAGTTTTTCGCGAACGGAGGGAAGCTGGTGGTGTAATAGCTGCCTATCTGCCACTGTACTGTCTGGCCAGGATCCCTGCAGGGTTGGTCCCGTATGCCGGGGAAAGCGGGAGCCGATCTTCCCCATACGCTGCTTTCAAGCCATTTTCTTACTGTATCTTTCTCTCTCTCCTTACCCCTTCCCCAGTACAGGGTGGCAAACTGGATATCTATCTTCCGGTTAACCTCCCTGCCTTCCGCATGGCATTTCTCTCTCTCTCTCTCTCTCTCTTGCAAACCAACTGCTACACCAGAATCGTTGGACGTCAGAGCGCGAGGGCCAAGTACAGGTATGTAGGCATTGTTATAGGGGCGTCACCATAGTTCAGTGATGAAACACCCCCATTAATTTCAACAATAACTATGAGAAGATCCCCTATTGGTAAATATAAAGCAAAGCAGGTGACGGGCAGGCTGAAAATACCCACTGAAGTGACCCTTACGGCACTCCTCTTGGTCCTTAAGTCTCAATATTTGGTAACACCATTCTTGATAAGTAGCACTTTGTACCAAAGCAAGAACGAGATTTAAAAAATAACAGCATTTATGGGAGAGTGTGTTGGGAGGCTAGTTGGCAAGACATCATTTGGGAACTTAAACTGCGCCAGGGACGACACAGGGAAGTAGAAGAAGTATACTCCGTTTATCCTCACCGACCTTTCTCAGTCGCAAAATTGCTGGGCCCATGGCCATCGAAAATAACACAGCGAAAAGCAATGAATGCACTCGAACGTTTTTACAAAAATACAGGCATCCTTAACAAGTACTAGCTAACGCACTGAATAGACAAACAATGGTACAACTTGATTTGATCATTTGTAATTATTAGCTCCTGTATATTACGTGGTATACCCTTATGTGTTCTGTGCTGAAACTCACTCTTGACTGTCATATTCTGTGCGTGTATTATTTTAACTCTGTGTAATTCTTCATCTGTTTGCATGCTCGTCGAAATATATATCGCGACCGCTTGTGTGACTGGTTTGTGACTTTGTTTACAAATTCATTGTGGTGCGACTTGCCCTTGCCTTCTATATTTATACGTTCGTGGATGTATAGGACTGTGTGCTGTGGATTTCTGGCCATGTGACGTCGTTTCTTTTCATTTTCCTACTACATATTTTTTATATATGTGTTGTTGTTTCTGCTATGAGGAAAGGAGTAGCCGCGACCATTATATGGTGACTGCATCTCTTTCTTTTATGTTCATTTCAATAACAAAAAAAAAAGAAAAGACAGGACTGCGTTCGTCCTGTCTTACTATACTTCGGTGTCTCGTCCCTAGCGCAGTATAAGTTCCCAAATAACAGCAGCTATGTTTCACTAAGCCCGTCAGACTAAAAAGAGACCTTGAAATCTGAGAAAAGAAAAGTTATCTGCAAAATCAGCTGCAGCTACAGTAGAATCGAGCTAAATGTGCGATATCCCCGGTGGTAACAACGTGAGTAAAATGTAAGAAGTGTCACTTGTGTTTCATATTCCAATAAATGGTGTACACGAAGTGTTCGCTTGGAATTCTGAGAGCGCATTGTCGACGGCAAAGGTGCGGCTGATTATTTGCAACTATATATGTTCGTGGTAGAAAATAGTAAACGATACATTTCCTGTAACAGCCGGATAATAACCTCCCTGTATAAAAAAAAAAACGATTTCAAGGGCTTCTGTCAGACAAATTAAGCTTTTGTTCTGAAGATTATTGGCCATTCTGTTGGAGACACGTTTCGCTTGACGTCGCGGTTTATCAGTGTGACATGTTTTTTTTATTATTTTCTTTGGTGGTTCATCATCGTGTTCACGCTCTTTGTTCGACGTCTTGGGGTCAAAGTCAAGAACCTGGCCGCGAAGAAGCCTTCTAAGAAAGTGAACCATGTCTGTGTCGCTTTTGCCACTACTCTCTTCGTCTATTACAGCTGCTGCAAAATTTCCCAGTGACAATATAGCTACTGTGGACGACACGTCGGCGCCGCCATCACTGCTGTCCATGACGTCATTCAGCCTTCCCGGTAGATGCTTACTGCACATAAAATTTCCTTCCTTTGACACAAAAAATGAACGAATGAAGTAAGCGCTTATTCTAGGAAATAAAGCTGTTATGATCTTTCCATACCAAAAGTACAAAAAATCATATCCTGAGTGCTCATAATGTATCATTGCACCCTATTTGCTCATAGCCCTAAATATATATAGAACGGCCGCATTCGGACCCTTCTAACGCGAGAGGTCTTTCGAATTTCACAACATAACTGACACGAACGTCTGCCATCTTATGAACCTGCCGAAAACGCACTGCGATAGTCGTAGCATCTTAATGGCGTTTTCGCTTACTTCCGCTCCATGGCGTTTTCCACAAACAGCACCTTTGCGCTGCCAGCAGGCGTGTACACAAAGAAGCAAGAATGTGCTGATTTTACTGCTGGTGGCGCAAGTTTTCACCTGTAAAAGTAAGCGTAATTGCTCGTCAAAGTAGTGTCCACATATAGGACACTGGGCATATATGGATTAAATGGGTCGCATTGTGCACTGAAAATGCTTTTGGGTTGCGTTCTGGACGTGCTCGTGGTTTAATATAGAGCAGGAAGTTTGTACCT
Source organism: Dermacentor albipictus (assembly GCF_038994185.2). NCBI lineage: Eukaryota > Metazoa > Arthropoda > Arachnida > Ixodida > Ixodidae > Dermacentor > Dermacentor albipictus. The sequence goes on along the minus strand of NC_091821.1, from coordinate 236,437,683 downwards.
TTGTAATACACTCCATGCGCGACACGAATATTTATGGAGAAAGGGAAAAAGATAAATTATTTCCACATAATTATGACTGCTCAACTAGGAGTGTAGAGTATTGAATGTGGTTAATGCAGAAATTCTTGCCGTTTTATACCGTGACGTCTTCCCGGCCCCGTTAAAGACGAGGGAGACTCCGTGTAACGTAGCCAATAGTATCATGCCCCGAAGTCATACCTCGTAGTGGGATTTACGTGTAATGTCATACGATTAAACTTGTGGTTTCGCTGATTCAAAGGCGGCATCTTTCAGATCAGCTATGTTTTCACTGTGTAGTCTTCTGTCACACTGTTATAAGAATCGTTTGAGCAACACCATCCACTTTCGTTATTAGCTTAGCGCGTGCTGTGAAGAGAGACCAGGTTATATTCGTACGATGTTTGCAACACATGAAAAATATTAATAGATTTGGTAATATAATATTATTAATAATAAATATTAACAATACCCAACGTGTTCTATGGTCCCTCTACGCACCCTTCGGAGTCAGCTAAGAGATAAATGTTGATAACCAAATTCGTCTTGGATGAATTTGCACATGGAATTTGCATCTTGGACGAAGGTTGCACATCCTACCTCAAGTCTCCCCCTTTCAAACGAACACCTCTTTCCTATCGTAGTCTAATGAATTCTGCTATAAAAAATTGCTGGCTCCCCCGTAATCGAGAGTAGATGTAAGCGTGAAATGGCAACCGGCAAAACATGTTGGTTGGAGATGATACTTGCCACAATCTTAAAACGGGTGTAGTGCGTTTTCGCAACGGCACACTCCACCACGCCGCACCGCACCGCACAACGCCGCACTGTGCGCTGGTCCATATGGACGCTGCCCAGCTAGAAGAAGGAAACCGGCTGTAGGCGGCACGACGTGCAGCGAAAGACGCCAGGAAGACAGAGCGTACTACCCAGCTAGAAGAAGAAAAGCGCCTGAAGGAGGCCACGCAGCGTGGCGCCATCTCTCGGGGCGACGCAAAGCCCGCGCCGCGGAACTGACGGACCTCCGGCGTTCAAAAAAGCACAGGCAACCCTGCCTCAGCGCCAAAAGATCACAATGAAGTATATGCATGGGGCCCTGTATCTGCATTTTGATCGTCGCCCCCTATTGGAAATGACAAATAAAACTTCATCGTACTAGAAGTTACAGCTTGAGTAATGGTGTGAACAAACATTAGGAAGAACTCGGAAGCAATATTTTTTGTAACTTGTTTGGACAGTAACTAGTGTATGTAATGCGCTGCTGTTGGGGGTCAGAGACCGCATTTTCTTAAGTTTTGACTGGTTACCCAGGTGATCTCGTTTTGTTCTCGCAGCTTGCCCGGATGTTCTCGTTTGAGTGCTCGAACAACAGTTCTGTCTTTAGGCTCAAAGGGTCTTGAAGGTCGCCGACAACGTGCGCTAAACATTTCATGCTTAAAATGAACCTTCAAAATGTCTTTGATGAGAAAATTCGAACATTAATTCCAGAATGCCATCCACCACCTCACCGAACGTCCGAGTTCTATCATGAACAGAGACGTGCAGGTTTCACTTGTGCCCCTCCTGTTTTGAAGCATTAAATTTCTGGGCAGCAGAGTAATAAATAAATAAATAAATAAATAAATAATAATAATAATAATAATAATAATAATAATTGGCAGATTTCAGCGAGTTCACCGGCTTCAATTAGCTTCAGTTATCTATCAAGAAAAGAGCCTGGCAACAAGACACAATCTCTCCATCTCTACAATGCTATTCACTGCATGCTTAGAAGTATTCAAGCTATTAGACTGGGAAGGCTTGGGCGCGAGAATCAACGGCGAGTATCTCAACAACCTTCGGTTTGCAGATGACATTGTCCTGTTCAGCAACACTGTGGATGATTTGCAACAAATGATTGAGGACTTTAACCCAGAAAGTTTAAGAGTATGGTAGGAGCTTAATATGCGGAATACAAAGGTAATGTTCAAAATAGCCTGGCAAGGGAACAAGAATTCGTGATCACCAGTCAGCCTTTACAGTCTGTCCGGGAGTACGTTTTTATAGCTTAAGTACACACAGGGGATCCTGATCATGAGAAGGAAATTTACGGAAGATTAAAAAGAAAATGGGTTGGAGTGCATACTACAGGCATTACTTCGAGCAGACAGTCGCGCGGCCATTTTGCTTGTATTCGCGGGCTTGTTTCACGCTCGGAAAAACACTTTTATGTTTCGCGTATTTAGCAACAGAAAGCTGTATGGGGAACTTCTCATTGATACATTTCTCTAAATACAATAATTGGTAAGATAATTAATTAATTAATGTTGATTATCTACTTAGGCGGAATGCAAAAAGTAATCTGATTATCTCAATGCGATGGCAAACAAAATTGCATTGGTTCTGTCTAGCTGTCCAGAAGAAGTAGAAAGATAAGGAGAAAGTAAAGAGAGAACGGACATGCCGTCACAGCCACTCACTATCACCGCACACTGTCACAGCACATCACGTGACCTCATAAGCCAGCACTTCAGAGTGCGATGAAGGCACCGCTACAATATACATACTTAAAGACAACAAACGTGCACAAACGGGCTTTACCTTTATTCTGTGTTCATTGTCCTGCATCACATTTATTATTGATCTAACTTGCTCTTCAAGGGCTTCATGATGAGAAGGCTGTCTAGTGTAACACCAAGAAATCCGTGCTGTTTTACTATGTCCAGGTGTTGTCCTGTTGTACTGCCCATTCAGGAATACCTGCGCACTGCCCTGCACGTGTAGAATTCAATATAGCGCCCCGCCAATTTATTATGTCTTTATTCAAAAATATGTCTTTATTAGAGGAATTATGTCTTTATTCAAAGCAAGAATGCTAGGAGAAAGAGCAAATATATGCAAATGCTCGAACCAGCAAGCGGAGCGCCGTTTCCAACCTACAAAGTTATAGTCTCGACTATAGTTTCGACTATAGCTCCGACTATAGTCGATTATAGTCGGAACTAGCAGTCATGGTGGCCATAGCATTCCTGCTATCGCATGTGAGCAGGAATAAGTGCGTCTGATTGTCCATTAAGACACTCGAAAATTCAGTGGGACCGCAGCACCGGACATCGTCCAGTTTGGGTTCCGCCTGTACACATTTCCTCTGAAGCCGATGAAAGCGAAAGCAGCTTGTGCATTTTTGTTCCGTACACGCCTCGTATCCTTGGTACTCCGTATATTAATTTCCTTTTAAGGTTGCAGTTGATATGCAATAAGATATGATGGCGGCCGAATGTTATTCGATTGTGTGCGTGCGTGCGTAAGCGTATGTTTATTTGTAGACTCTGTGGTTGTGTGACTTTGTGGCGGTCGTATTTTGTACGTGTGTGTGTTTGCGCGCGTATTTCCTTTTTCTTGACCTGATGCCAAGAGCCGAGCTGTATCTGTCTAAGTATCACAGGGACATAGATATCGCGCTTTCTCCGTGCAGCCTTAGAGCAGCAGCCCTTCGCGCCTGCCTGACTTGTACAGCGTTCGGCGACGTTCGTTTTCATTTATCGCGTCCCTTTACGTTTTTGCGTTCTCCCGCTATCACGCACCGGCACCCGCGTACGTGCGGGTTACTGGGCTATGGCGGTAAGAAAATAAAATAAACGTCGAAGGAGCTTCATTCACGAGAGAGCAGCGTCGTTTCCCCCCGAAGATCTTGTCGATGGGGGCAAACGAAAGCGGAAGTTGCCGAGCATCGCCCTTGAGGCAGCGAGGCTCGAAGTCGTGCCGTATCGTTGATATCTCGTCACTGGATTAGCCACTTCCTTCCTCCAGGCGCTGCGTGACGCGAGCACCGTTGTAGTGCATACATGACTCGAATGCGTGGCGGCCGTGCTGGCACGCTTGCCATGCACCTTGGGAGGAGAATAAAAAAAAAACAGAAAAGGACGTAAAAAGGCCGACAGCAGGCTGTCCTTCTTCGGCTGGTTGGCGAGGTTGCCCGCGCAGGTGCGTCGCCGCGCGCCGGTGCCAACGAGGTGGCCGTCTTGCAACCTAACGCGGCACGTTGCTGGCTTTTTTTTTTCTTCCTTCGCTTACCTGAAAAAAAAATGGCGAAAAAAAATGGGAGGGGGGCGGGGGAAACAAAAATGCAGGTTCTGGCGGTTGCTCGTGCGCTGAGAATCTTCGGATAGGCTTCGAGTCAAGGTGACATCACCA